>NC_090795.1:11613750-11960000 GCF_040054535.1 Antennarius striatus
TACACATCAGTCACAATGCAATCGTGAAACATTTATTTATTTAAATGTTTAAATATTTACTGTCCCACTTAAGGCCATACAAAATAGCAAGAAAAATATGACCCAAGAATAAGAGGCTTGCTTATTCACTCGATTAGATTCCCCTGTGAGCAGCTTTGAACAAGTATGTTCATGTTGAGCAATGGAGGAAGTAACATCACAAAAATTATAAAATAAATATGTGAACACAATCTGGATGTGTGTGTATTGTATATAAACACACACACACACACACACACACACACACACACACACACACACACACACACACACACACACACACACACACACATACACACACACACACACACACACACACACACACACACACACACACACACACACACACACACACACACACACACACTTTACCTACTCTATCTACATTTCCTCCATCTGCCTGTTTGACCTTTGACCTTTGCCCAGCTGTTATCTGTCTTCTTCTTCTATCCAGCTCACTTCTCCCATTGTTCCTTAACAATTACCCACACATGAGCACTGAAGCAACTGCAGCAACTGAGGCGATCAAAACACCTTAAATCTTTTCACTACTCATTAAAATTCTAGTCCAAGGACCAAATCCTCTTTCTCTTATATTTTAATATTAATGTGTGGCATTGTGTGTGTGTGAGTATTAATGTGTTCTATATTCATCTCCACTGGACCTGATCCCAGATAGTGTATGATCACCTGTGTCTGTCCACAGCGTGTCTAGCCTTCCTCAGGACCCAACAGCTCAATATCTTCAGTCTACGTTAATGGCTGCACCCTGAAGGAGCTCTTGTGTTTGCGGTCGTAACATTAGCTGAATGCTCTGTTCTTGATCGACCGTTTACTTTTCACTAAAAATAGCAGAAGGTACTTGAGGTGATCAACAACTGCATTTCTCTGGAACCTCCTTTCTCATGACAACAGGTGCTGGATACTTCAGATGGCATTTTTATTTTGATGCTCATTTTGACATGTGATGTGATCACTCATGAAAACATGAGCAACTAAGTGATGAGACTGACTCACTGGAATTGAGGCGAGAAACCTGGAGAAACCAGGGCTTTCATTGCTGTGACCTCTAAACTTCAATTCCATTTTTTAAATTGAGAGGCCTTTAGTCACGTTATAAGGCACTCATAAGGTGTGTGTGTGTGTGTGTGTGTGTGTGTGTGTGTGTGTGTGTGTGTGTGTGTGTGTGTGTGTGTGTGTGTGTGTGTGTGTGTGTGTGTGTGTGTGTGTGTGTGTGTGTGTGTGTGTGTGTGTGTGTGTGTGTGTTAGGAGCAGAAATGTATGCAGTAAGGACAAGACCTTCAGACGGATGTACATGAATACATCCGGGTGATTGTGCAGATCGAATCAACAACTCGACACTCACAAACACACACCAACATAAGCCTCTAGAAGCCAATAACTGCTGTTATTATAAATATTATAATTGATTTAAGCAAAGCTCAACAGGATTTGAGGCTTCATTAGGCAAAGCCTTCCTGTTTTCCACCAGAATTTAATTAAATGTAAACAAATATCCATCAGTCTTCATTACCACTTCCTTTAATACATAAATAGAATCTATTATGCTTTTGAGCTGTCACATTGACTGATTGACTTTTTGATTGGTAAATATGTCTGAAACACAAATACAGTAAGGTTACCACAATTTCAGGGTTGTTTTTTTTGGGTTGTTTTTTTTACATTCAATATTTATTTATTCTGAATGAGTGACTTGAGACGTCACAGTGTCATCAGTTGGAAAATAACATTCCTAAGGCTAAAGTATAATTACTTGTTCTATGGCACTCAATCTTTACGTTTAAACACAACACATATAATTGTGAACCAGAAAGTGAATCAGTTAGATTAAAGTTGGCTCCTTCAGTTTAACCAAATGATGTTGGAAAGCTTTTGTGAAATCAAACTCCTTTCTGTGAAACAGCAGGGGTTCAGTTCTAATTAACACATTGCTCCCAAACTGTGAAAGCCTTACAAATAGAGTTCTGTTTGTGGTGGTAAGAAATGGAATAATTTGCCATGGATGGATTACTGTGCTTTTTACTGCTTTTAAAATATTTTTAAAATGAGTTTACAGCAAATGCAAGAAGCTGACAAAAAAGTGTGCGTGACGCAAAATGTGTGTGTGTGTGTGTGTGTGTGTGTGTGTGTGTGTGTGTCTGGTCTAATTTTTTGTTTGTTGTAACCCAAAAATGGGATCTAGGTAGTCAGAGTCAGGAAAGGTGTAAAGGAGAAGAGGAGAGGAGAGAAATAGAGAAGACTAAAGGTAAGAGTTGAGGCTGACACTACTGTGAATGAAAGACCGCTGGCAGCTGACCCCACCACATCCAATTCCACTTCTGTACTCAGGGGGGAGAAATCAGAATCAGAATTCCTTATTAATCCCCCGATGGGGAAATTGCTTAAAGCAGGAGTAGACAGCATGACAGCAACATCTGAGTGACTGAAAATATGATTTACACTTTCTGTTGTCAGTCTTGATGTTGTTGGTTGTTGTTAATGTCATATTGTCAAATGTTGTAGTATTATTTTCTTTAAATATCAGACGGTTCAGCTGTGAATGATTTGAAAGCACCATAGCACATTTCCAGTCCTTCTTATCACCTGAAGTAAATACCATCTGCTTCAGTTAAATAGTGTTGCGATGATTTGATGCAAGCAGTAGTTATTTTTAAAACAAATAAATAAGAAGTTCACACTTGAAAAGCCTGTCAGAATCCGCTTATGGCTGAAGATTGAGGCTGGGATGTCTGTTGTTTTTATTGCAGCGGATCACATAACTTGTGAAAGGTGTGACAACCCTGGAGATATTCTGGTGGGGGTTTGCAGGTACAGGCATTTTTCAGATAGATATTTCCCTCAGGAGCCGGTTGAGACAAAATCCTGAGCTGAAATAGAGTCAGTCATGGACAGGCTGTCATCAGGTGGGCAAATTTGTAAGTGAATGCATATGTGTGTTATGTATACTTCACTGACTAGATGCTGATGAATATAAAGGATAATGATGTGTGTGTGCTGTGCTTCAGTTTTTTGCTTCTACCAAACCTTCTCAGAGTTAATCTTCATATATCAATAAGTATAGTTATTGGAACCTTTTCATCATCAGATAAATGTGACAATAGCTGAAGTGTGATGATCCTGGCTGAGATGTAAAGCTTCGGGACAGTTTAATAATTATAGAACTGTGAAGCACAAATAAGAATATAAGATCACAAAAGAAGTTGGACATGTTTACAACAATAATAAATAATGTGAATTTCAGAACATATTAATTCCACAACCCAGATATTTGGAACTAATTAATGGTTGGATATTATATAATTCTCTAAACACATCATACTGATATGAGCCAAATTTAAAAACGTTTTTCATAATATTTTTCCATGTTTGCAGCATTTACATTGGTCTTATACTGCCCCCTACATATAAAGGCATAAACTGTCTTCTCCCACCTTCAGGGATGGGATCACTTTGCCCCTGCAGAAGGAGCAACCTTCCCTCAGGGACTCCTCTGGCGGTGGTACACTGATGATGCTGAGGTTCTGATTCAAACGTCATAACAAGATTAATTATGAGAGAAGAATTTATCTGTCAGTTAACTGTGTCAAGAGACTGATGGTATATTTGTGTTGCTGCCATATTGATGAGGGTCGGGAGGGATGACGCATTTCCATTTCTGAGAGTACGTCAGCATACAGTAGCTGCCATCTCCCCAGAGCCCGCAGGTAAAAAGCCATTTGCACCAGTACAGAAATAAAAGCATGAAACTACAGGAGAAAATGACACACCTTCACCGTGAGGCTGACAAGGAGAAAGGAGACCAATTATTCAGAGCCTGTGTGGCTGTCTAAATTTGGCACACCTAGTTAAGATGCAGGTTTGATATGAAAATGGGAACATCATGGTAATAGCCTGAATATGTAATGTGTTTCTGTTGGTTATTATATGAGGAAGCCACACATTTTCCTGTGCTCTCATCAACAAGTGTGACAGTGACAAGAGGGGGTCATTACAAAGACACAGAAGAGTATTATGTCTATAAATTATAATCAGACTATTCTTTATTGGACACACGAATATCAGTTCTAACTGTGTCTAGCACTGACATATTGGGATAACTCTTTCTGGATCAGTGTACACAAACCACAAAATTCTTTTCACCTCCACCTGCACAGATGTAATCTCAAATCCAGTTTAACATTGGGAGAATTAACAGAATATTTTAAATTACTTGATTCAATCAGGACCTAGATGAATCACATTTGTTAACAGGATCTCAGTGTCCTACAAGTTGTGATTACAAAAGTGAACCAATGTAAATGAACCTTTCCTTCTGCTGTGCTCGTTTCACCCTTGGCCCAAAAGTAGCTCAATTACAGGAACAAGTGTAAAGATAATGAGTTCAACCAACCTCATACGTGTGCTAGTGGGTTTATGGATTGCTGCTTTTACAGGGTTTGACTCTGCTGGGTATTTAACAAGTTAACCTACACTATGACATTATTTTATTTTCCTCTCACTGTGCATAACATCTGTTACGAGCCCACTCTATTAGCTTGGTCATTAACTGATGGAAAGTGGTGAAACAGGCACAACAGAGAGAACATCTTCCTGCTCTGTCATGACACTTCAGACTGGGATGCTATAAACTAGCAACGATCAGCCAAATTTCAAGGTACGTGGATGTTTTCTCCACTGTGTCTAAACAAGACAACACTAGACACAGTAAAAACAATCTGAGGTTTACCACTGCACCGCAGATCTCCACATCCCTTAAGCATCCGTTGTAGATGCCGATATTGGTCTTGATCAAAGACAATTATCAACACCCAGGATGGTATATTTCTACTCATGACCCTTTTTTTTTTGTTTAGTGTGCTGATAGCATGATGCATACCCAGCAGAGTTCCATATCACTTGATGGAAGGATGGGCCTTGGTCCAAATAGATCCACATTAGATCAGGATAAAGGTGATGGATCCAGGATGTTTTACTTTCTTTTAAATTCAAGGAATAATTTTTTTAATATACTTATCTGATCCTCAAAGGGAAATTAAGAAGACACTCTAGTTAGTAAATACTTCAAACACATGCATACATGTTAGTTTGTACAGGCCCCTGTAGCACTGTCACACACACAAGGGGGCCTGTAGACATGCAGGGGGGAGGTAGGCTAGCGGGCAGTCCCATTGTGGAGCGCCCCAAATGAGCAACTTGTAAAAGGGGACGGCGCCTTGCTAAAGGGTGCCTCGGCAGTGGTCCGGAGGTGAGCTGACACCTCCCACTGTCAGCTCACACTACGGGTGTTTTTTTGGGGGGGCGGGAGCTGGAATCAAACTGCCGATCTTAGAAACATTGGACGACCCGCTCTACCACTGATTCACTGCCGTCCCCCAAGTGTGCATATAATGTGTGCATTATGTTGGACGTCAGGCATATATAGCGGCTTGTGTCTCAGAATGTGTGTATGAGATGTCAATGATCAGCTTTTGTAACCTTACAATTATTGTCATACTGCTTTGAGTTTCATGTTGAATGGGACTTGATTGAATTAAAGGGACACAGCATGTCTCAGATACGGAAGCTACGCCCACTCTAAATATATCTGAGCAATCAAGACTGTCTTGCCATGCATGTAGCAACCAACAATGCACTCTTCTCTCTTGTGATTGGCTCTTGATTTGTGGTAGTGGGGATCAACTACCCATTACTGCACTATCTGTAGGGGTGGGCATCAACTAGAAAACCTTTAAAACAGATTCATTGTATTTTATTTCCTGGAGTTGTTGTCTAATTATCTAGACAGATGTCAAGAATAAGTGATTAAAATCAATGTTTTTAATGAGTTTAAATGTTCAACACAGCACAGCAAGACTGAATTTTACTCCTCTTATATTTGTATTTCAATGTTGAAACAGTCTAACACCTTCTCTTTAATGTAAGGACCCAGTTTCAATCAAAAAGACACTGAGCGCCTTCATGACCTTCAGCCAGGAGCAGTGGCCAAAGCTGAAGGAGGATCTGAAGACCAGCAACAGCAGGATTGTTGCCACCACCCTGTGATGAGACCATCTTTACAGCTGTGGTTTGACTTTGTCCTTCTTAACTTGAATGGGATTAATGTGAGCTTCTAGTCACTGCAGCCATCCCTACAGTAAGCAATGATACTGGGGATCTAAATGTTATACAATCACGTTGTATCTGGGAAAAATACTGAATTTTCAGCTTCAGTGAGCTCAATGGTGGGTTAGGCTAGGTGACCTTGCCTTAGAATACTTCTCTTACTCCTTTGTTCTCTTTGTAGCAGTTAATGGTGGATTTGCTCTCTGTAAATATCGTAAACCTGACCTCAGATTTAGAAGTGCAATCAAACATGAAACTCATGTAAATCAATCTTAGAACCCTCAAACCACCACCAATGCTCATCTGGAGACCAATGAACTATATGGAAAACAATACTGATATTTTTGCAGGATGGTGATGCCATCTGCTGCCTCTGCCTGAAATAACCCAAAGCTTTGTCCCTGCAAGATTTCAAAGCCAGTGAATCCAAATGACAGACATAGATAGCACCCTAACCTAATAAACTGAGCGTTAAAGCACTTGACCTATTGGGGACATGAACACCTCGATTCATGCACAACAAAGGGAATCTTGTTCTTTTCCTTTTTCTTTCGGCTTTTCCCTTCAGGGGTCGCCACAGTGAATCAATTGCCTCCATCTAACCCTGTCTTCTGCATCCTCTTCTCTCACACCAACTACCTTCATGTCCTCTTTCACTACATCCATAAACCTCCTCTTTGGCCTTCCTGTAGGCCTCCTGCCTGGCAGTTCAAAACTCAGCATCCTTCTACCAATATATTCACTATCTCCCCTCTGGACATGTCCAAACCATCTCAGTCTTAAACCAGGTGTGCTCAGTGAGTACACCTGGTTTAAGATGCTTCTCTCCAAAGTGGGCAGGGGATAAAGACTCCACTTGTAGAGTGCACTCATTTGCCAGGTATGACACCTGCCACCTTTGATGAATGTTGAATCACTTCGGTTCCAGTGGGATGGCTTAGCATTAGTCAACTGTCTACCCACACACAGAGCTGCTCAGGAACTCCAGTTGGCCTACGTGGTCCAGATGAACAACTCCAGTTGTAAACATTTTTTGATTTCTTTAAATTAAAGATAACTTGGGCTGCACTGTGGCGCAGTGGGTAGCGCTGTCGCGGATCAAGCGGGTATAGGAAAATGAATGAATGAATGAATGAATGAATGAATGAATGAATGAATGAATGGTAAGCTATGCCTCTCTTGATGTAACATAAATCAAATAAAATTTACATTTAATATGGTCAAATCTGAATTTAATTACTTCTTTGTCTGATTATTTGTTGTTAGTGTTTCTAAGATTCAGTATAAAGTTATATTAATTCAACTTCTTGAAGATGCAAATATACAAGTATATTCTAATTAGTGTTCTAATCATTTTTGGGATTATGTGTTCCACACAGAACAGACAAAAATTAATCTTATTGTTACAGGTGGAGGCTGAGGCACTGATGGGCCCGGGGCACTGATGTGTGGCCCAAAGGCAACACTAGCGCCGGGACAAGAAGAGCTGGAACTGTGGCAGAGGCAGACTGCTGTGCCATGGTGGCTGGCAACTGCTGAATCGGGATGGCAGACGAACCCCATGCTTGGATCACACTGTTTGTTTTAGCAAAAGAGACTAGAGAAAGAAAGGGTCTGCTGGGTCCTGTCTGTGCCAGATTGTTCTGTTACGGGTGTAGTGAGGGCCCAACACAGTTATTCCTTTCCACTGTCACTCAGTCTAGACTTGTTAAAAATAGATAGTACGTGCTGTTTTGTGTTTTGTGTGTGTGTGTGTGTGTGTGTGTGTGTTTGTGTGTGTGTGTGTGTGTGTGTGTGTGTGTGTGTGTGTGTGTGTGTGTGTGTGTGTGTGTGTGTGTGTGTGTGTGTGTGTGTGTGTGTGCACGCGTGCAGGCTTAAAAATAAGAATTACAAGAATGATTAATCAAAAAAATAATGGATTAGATTTACATTGCGCTTTTCTGTGAACACTCAAAGTGTTTACAGTGATTCTATTATTCATTAATTCCTCATCTATAGTTTGGTGATGGTAAACTACATGTCCACAGCTGCCCTGAGACAGACTGATGGACACTTGCAGCCAATCCTCCAACAACCATTGACAAGTTCATCCACATTCACATAAATCAAGCTGGATGAATATAAATGTATTTCTGTAGGAGATGTGCATGTATTTCATTAACTTGTCATTCATTTGTCAGGAATGACTTTTGTTTAAGAAGTATATTGCGGGTATGGTTTATTTAATACAGTAGATCTGACACATTTTTATTTTTTTTTAAATTTAGTATCCTTCAGTAATCCCCGAGGGGAAATTAAGACGTTATTTGCTCTCCAAGTAACGTCATTTGATAATTTGTCAATTTGTCAGTGCTTGCATGTCATGGGGTAGTAAATGGTAAATTTATTGTATTATTAGTTGAGTGTGTGTGTCAACTTTTTACATGAGCTGGACTGCCTATTTTGCCAATTTTATTATCTCCAAAACAATCAAGATGCCCTTAAGTGACGGTAAAGACGATTTAAAAATAATTTACTCTAAAAGAGGGGGCACCCGGATTTGAACCGGGGACCTCTTGATCTGCAGTCAAATGCTCTACCACTGAGCTATACCCCCGTGTACGAAAACGATCGCATAGTTGTATTAGATCATGAGAGGTGCACCTCTGATTATCACGTGGCTAAGCTGAGGTAAATGGTGTGATAATCAAATTCATTACAAATCAAACAAGTATAACGACAACAGATTATAAAGGCAGCGCCTTTCTGTATTCAGTAAATCATTGCCGACACAGCACTACTATTACAAAGTCGCAAAGGCGAGCGGAAGTTCGTCACCAAAACGCGCCTGAACCGGATATTCACGGTTACAGAATCGCGGTGCTACCCTGTATTGTATTACTGCGTAGCATATTTTGAAATAGTTACTTACCTTATAGTTGTTATCTGAAAGTTTAATTAATTGTACTCTGTGTGTATGCGTTTGTGTGCGTATATGTGACTACATATTATTTTGATTATAGTCTCTTAATGAAGAAGATACAAATTAAAAACAACTTATTGGTGTGGTTATTATAACACAAATATAGCACGAAAAGGTTTCCATCAGGATATACTGTAATCTGAATTATAAACAATGCTGAGGCTGTAGGAACACAACTAACACCAGCTATTTTGCCATCGGTCAACTAGAAACCAGTGGAGCTGGGGTAAACCCCGGGCAAGTCACACCCACGGCCAGTTATGGATCACATTTGCTTGTATTACACGTTTTTGGTGGAAGGAAAGTGGGAAACTTTGAGGGAACCCACAGAAGCAAGGTCTTCAGATGGATTTGAATGTCGACAATGTTAAAAAAAAAAGTCACATGAAGGGACATTCACACTGTAGATGTTATTGATGTGAGTTGAACACTCAATGGAGAAACTGTTAGTCAATCATGGCTTTATTGTTACGTGATTATCACTGATAGAACAATCACTGGCAATAAAATTCTTGACTCAAAGGTTCTCTCACACAATGTTTCCAAACATTCAGAAGAACACTGAAAAAACAAACCAAAACAATGTAAGTTTAAATAAAGTAGAAAATTAATCAATTAATATTGCAGGTACAGAGATTACTACTGTACCTGTATTACTACTGTACATGTCCATCTTTAAAAGGAATCAGGATCACAGAGCATTGCCATGAATACATAAAAAATGAGCTCTGTTGGATGCCCACAGGTAGACATGAGGAAATACATCTTATGAATGTTTGCCTAATGGACATCTGTCTAATTACCAAGTCACTTCCACAACAGTTTTTTTTTTCTGGGCACATTTATGAGCAGAATATATTTAGGGAGCAAATCCTGCACACCAATTCAACCTTTATCTACAGTACTTAAATCCCAACCAAAAAGAAACACAGATAATTAATTGTTGATACTGACTCTCTGAAGACAAACACTCTTGTTCCAGCAGTTGGACTGCCTATTTTACCAATTTTATTATCTCCAAAATAATCAAGATGCCTTGACATGAAGGCACTGAACATTTAAAAGTCATTTTATCTTAAAGAGGGGGCACCCGGATTTGAACCGGGGACCTCTTGATCTGCAGTCAAATGCTCTACCACTGAGCTATACCCCCGTGTGAAATGTTACTATCGCATAAAATAATATCAAAATTGCCATGGCTCCACCGTACTTCTGTAAAGCCAGGCTAAGGTAAATTGTGTGCTGATCACATTAATTAAATTTATATCAAGTAAGTATACATGGCAGAAATTATAGAGACGGAACCTTTTTCTATTGAGCAAATTATTGCCGACACTACAAAGGCGAGCGGAAGTTCGTCACCAAAAGTCGACTTAACCGGATGTTCAAGGCTGTAAAAAGAAAGTGAAGGAAACACAACGGAATCGCGATGGTATCCTCTAATTTATTATAACTTTGCATATTGAGACATTGTTACTTAACTTGTAGTTCTTCTTTAAAAGCTTAATTAGTTATACTCTGTTTCACCTTTGCGTTTCTTGTCATTTACCTTTCAAATCCAGAAGTATATTTGATTAGTCATTCACGCTAATGCTAGTTAGCGCGTCGTCAATGTTAACTTACGATTCTGCCTGTACGCTTTACAAACCGGAATTAATGTAAACAGCTTTGAACGCTGGACATGTAACGCCATTTTTCTGTGTTTTTTTAACAGAACACTCGAGGTCTCCGCTCTCAGCTGAAAGACACCGTACCGGTGGCGGGTTCATGTCCACAGGGATCTTATGACGTGCAGGATACCATGCGTGGCGGGTGAGGTGAACGTGTTTTATTTCATTCCCATGGAGAGAGAGAGACTGCTATGTTTCTGCTGAACAACACATCGGCATTTTAACTGCGTTTCTGGCACAAAGTCCAATCCAGTCATAACACTGTCTTAGTTAACATTTACGTTCCCATCGTAGTCTAGGGTTAATTTGCTAGTATTTATCAAATGTAGAATTCAAATCAAAAGTATCGTTCCATTATTGGTCATGTTAATGTACAAGGAATATTTAGCTGTGTCTTTGTTATTTTTAATTTCAAAGTTTCAGAATATTATCAATTACAAAAATGTGTGTTGACAAACTGGATTCGATGATTTTTATCACAATGTTAAACCCTTTCAGATTTTCTTATATTTGAAGTCTAAGATCAGTCTGTAAATTACTCCAAAACCTAGGTGCAGAAATACTAGCAGCCTTCTTCCCAGTTATGCCTGGACTTTGGGGAATATTAAAATTAAGTACTGTACTGGTATTGGTGTTTTCAATCGTTTGTGTGGCAGCTAACGTTTAATAATCCTACCACTTATGAAAAAATGTACATGGCCCTGATCTCTGCTCACTCATTCCATTTTTGCTTTCATTAAACAGCTTTTACAGTGTAAAGAATGAGCTTCTTCCAAGCCAGGCCTTGGAGCATTCAGAAAAAAACGTGAGTAATCTGAATCACAACATAATAAAGGACCCGAAAGTCACAGAATCTACAAAGTTAACATAGATTAGTTAGTACTCTGTAATAACCACCAGCATTACCAAATTTGACAGGGACGAGAACTTGCAACGTAATCATGCATGTTAGTGTTTTGGACCACTACTTCAAATCTGTATTGTAAATTTGCAGGACTTAAAACACCACAACCCACTACTTTTATGGCATAGTAGTGGGAATAATTTGTAAATGAAAGTGATCACAAGCCAGTGATCATATTTGTGACTCAAAATTGCACAATTGGAGTTGTGGTGGTAGGAAAAGTACAAGTGGAAATCCCAAATCTACAATAGCTCTGTAAAACTAGATGTCGGACTTAACCTGACTGTGCATCTATAATTAATAACACCTTTTCTACTTTAATCCATTGAAATGTTGAATAAATGTAGTAAAACTGTGTTGTATGCAGCTTATTCTTGTTTTGGAAGGATTTTAGTATGAAAAAAGGAAAAAAAATTACATCAGTTTTTACATAACACAAGGACATTACCTGTGCCTTTGTGTATAGTTAACTCATTGGCTGCCAGCGCTTTGCAGCAATCCTTTTTCTGATGGTCTGGAAATATATTGCTGTTTTCTCTTCATTCTTTACTGATCGCAAGATACTTTGCTCAGAGCAACAAACTTCTGCATCATAAGCTGCTGCAACTTCTGTCTTCCTCTGATTCACCATCCTCTGTTCCGTAACTTGATCAGTCGTCATTATGCTAAATTTGATGATTAGAAGCCTGATTTTAACTGACAAGCTTTGACAGACATCTAAAGATGTTTTTTGGCAGCCACTGAGTTAATACACATACATTGTTTCATGACAGCTAGTTACAAAACAGACAGACTTAACTGAACTGACAGGCTTAAGTGGGAGCACTTAAGTAGCTGTACTTCACTTCCCCCTGTTTATTCAGAATAAACCACTAATTAACAAGTAAATAATATTTTTGTCTCTATGGCAAATGTGTGTGTTTCTGTGGTGTGCAGTTCCAGCTGAACCAGGAGGAGATGAATTTTTCTTCACTCAGAAACATCCAGGGGCTTCATGCACCTCTAAAATTACAGATGGAATACAGGGCAGCGAGACAGATCCAGCGTCTGCCATTTTTACCAAGTTCAAACTTGGCTCTTGATACACTGAGAGGCAGCAATGACACCATTGGTTTTGAGGACATCCTAAATGGTGAGAACCTCAGCTTTTCACTAATGATGAGTCCATCTGGATATGATTTCTAACCACTGTCTGTATCCTCTCATCTTTCAGATCCAGCCCAGAGTGAAATGATGGGAGAGCCACACAGGATGGTGGAATACAAACTGGGATTGTTGTGAAAGAAGACAAATGCACACAATATACAGCTACATGTTTAGATTTAGAATTATTTGTCTAGTAAATACCAATTCAGGTTGTAATGAATTGTATTTCTAATAAACTCTGTAATTGTCTTCATGATGTGGTTTCATTGGATGACTTAATTTACCAAAATGTATTTCAGAAAAAAATATGTTATCATTGCATCAGTTATAGCTATTGACTTCCTATCTAAAATGGTTCTTCAGTTGTGACTGATTGTTAGAGAATCTAGGTACTTCTACCCATTTTGGAGCAAAAAACAAGGCAATAAGTGTTGTTTGGATTTGTTACTACAGTATAAGGGAGGTGTTCTGCCCAACTTCATTCTGTTATGGAGAGCTGCACTCAGGTGTGAATGGTCGTTGCGGTTTATAGGGATGAAGGTCAGAACTGCGTTGTAAGTGACTGATCAATGGTGTCTTAATCCTTTTCTGTTGAGAGATGGTTTCTCCAGTTGGATGAGAGGTTCTTAATGTCCTCTCAAATGTCTGTCTTCCCTGGACAGATTTAACAGTAATGACCTGGGTCACTAAGGAAACAATTTTCCTTAGTGATACAGAGACATATTTGAACCCAAAGCTTAATTCTCAAAGTCTCGCTTCAACATAAGTGAGTAAAAGTTCGCTAAACATGTGTTCGTTTATATTTTGTTTACAGCCTGTTTACTTAGATAGAGTTGATCTGTAAGTAAACAGTTATAAAACGTGCAGTAATTACAGCATGTTACTTGAGACGTCCATCGCCGAGGCTCTTATTTTGAAGGAGCATCCTGTCTTGTTTCCTCTTCCTGGTCTGCGCGATGGTTTTGGGTTTGAATGCGCAGGCTGGGTTGACAGTAGCTTCACAGAGCTATAAGAGAATAGTTTTCACTGCTATTTCAACACAATGTCATGTGTATTTATGATGCTAATGTTAGCTTAGCACGGGGCTGCAGTCATGCCTGAGAGCAGCACCGCTGGAGGCATTCACGGACTTCTTCTGAAACTTCATGAGTCCCTGTCCGAAGAAGACTCCAGAGCTGCCGCCTTGCAATGTCACGATATTGTGGGGGACTTGGGGCAGGAATGCATGCTAACACCAACTGAGAATGAACTTGGTAAGAAGGAGAAGTCCCACCTAGCGCAGGTTTTATACATGTTCACTACATCCCTTCATCACCCGCCAGTGCTGGTTGTGTTGGTCCAGTCAGAACAAGGAAGAGAAACATGCTGTGTGGACAAAGTAAAGATCATAAAAAAATTACTACATCTCCGTTAAACTACGACACTATTACTTTAACTTTAGCTTAACTTTACAGTCGTAAAATAATTAAGTGATTAACTTCAGAAACCTAGTGTTCTGCGGATTTAAAACAGTTGTGTAGGTAGATGGAAATTAGTTCAACACACCAACAATTCCGTCCAATTTTATTTCTTTTTAATTTGATCTCTGTTTCTTCATCTTGAAGCTTTACAGACATCCCTATTGTTCTCAAAAGACTATGGATTGCTCAGTTTCCTCAGGAAGTGTCTGCGATCAGATGAGGTAGATGATAACAATGGTTGAATAATAAATAAGTGAATTTACGTGTATACATTCATTTCATGCTCACAAAAATGCCTCTTTTTCAGTTTCGGGACACCCGAGTTGAGATCTTGGGTTTTTTGGACAAGTTCTTGGACAGGGTCACCCCAAGAGTCAAAGGTTGGGAGAAGACTTATGCCATTGACATAAGAGTGAGTTTATTTTTAAGAGCAATATAATTGTTTTTTTTCCTTGCCTCTTTGGCACTAATTGTTTTGAGCGATATGTGAAGAAGCTGCTCTGTAGATGAGAGGTGATGAGGTCAGACCGACAGACAGGGAATGTGATACATCCATGTATTTGTTAGCAGAGGATTTATTGATTTTAAACATACAAATTTCTATGCATATACATTTTTATGATTAAATGCACATTTCGGTATGATGCACGACTTTTGAACATTAGCAAACAGTAATTTCCAGTTACAAATAATAATAATTTCACCAGCATTCATGCATTCTCTGTGTTTATTTTTATGTGCAGGACACATGCATGGTTGTGTATACAAAGGATAAAGCGGCTAAATGTAGGACCCCGGCCCTGGAGCTCCTCACTAAGGTTGGTTTCTCTCAGGATCTAATGTATTTTCTGTGACATAAACCTAGTGTGCAATATGAGAGACATAAACTTCATTCTGACCATAAGTAGAGATCCACTACAGAATTCTTTGTTCATATGGTTTTTGTGAGATTGTCTCAGTGAGTATTGTTCACAGGTTCTTCATAAAACAAAGACTTCCAGTGTGGCTGCAGACCTTCGAATCAGTGAAATCTTTAACCGATATTACGGTGAACTTTATCAGAGGAGCAAACTACCTGATTCTGGTGAGTCTTGATTGCTGAAATCTAGTTTGGTGTTACAAATAGACTGTCTGTATACATGCAGTCCTTTTCATATTTTTGTTATTTTTGCAACAGTCCTCGGCAAAATCTATGAGATTCTGGGAGTTCTTGCAGAGGTGCACCCTAGTGAGATGGTCAGCAACTGTGACAAACTGTATAAAGCCTATCTAGGGGAGCTAAAAGGGCAGGTACGTTTGCAGACTGCAAAGTTTTTATCTCTGATGAGGAAAGTCATTCCAATTCTATTCAGTACGTTTTTTTCCCCCCAGATGACCTCTTCAACAAAGGAGCCAAGACTTTTTGTTGTAGCTGGCTGTTTGAGAGGACTCACTGCTCTGATGGTCAACTTTACTAAAACCATGGAAGAAGGTAGGATGCTGTATGTGCTGTTGTTTGTATTTATGTGTCACATTAACACATTAACTTACATAGTGTCTTCCTCTGACTTGCAGATCCGACTACATCCAGGGATATATTCCAGTATACCCTGAAAGCAATCAGTCCCCAGGTAAAAGTCATTGTGTCACCCATCTAAACATTCTGTACAGTGTGAGGACACTGCATGGTAAAGGGAGGTTTTTAGTGAATCTCTATATGGTGTTAGTGGGCAGCTGGGAAGGTATTAAAGAATGCATTTATTGGGATATTTCTAGCAGATTAATTTTTATTTATTCAAGTTAGTTTTTCAACTTAGTTTAATTCACATTTGATTCAGTCACACTCATGTAATGTGTTCATACTTATTCTTCATCAGAGTACGTCATAAAGTTTATCATGACACTTATTTGGTTTGTCCTGTAGTTGACATGGAATGTTATAGTTTGGAACGTAACAGCCTGCTTTGTTGTGTTCTAGATGGAAATGAGTCGCTATGCTGTCACATTTGGTAAGACCTGCCATCTCCATCACAAAACAAACATGACTTCTTCCGCAATTAATGTTTCTTTGTTTCTTGAACAGCTGGGCTCAGATTATTTTCCAGACACGCATCTCAGTTTAGCAGCTGCCTGATGGATCACTACAGATCGCTGTTTGAGGTCATGTCTAAACTCTGCGGACACATCAACGCTGAGATGAAGAAGACAAGCTACTATGCTCTCGAGGCCTTCCTCAAACAGGTATAAACTTAGAAGATTTTTCATTGATGTATTTCAGAGTCACTGTAACTCTAAATCAACCCCAACACTAACTTATGTCATGGTCTTTTCAAGGTTGCAAGGCTGGTGGCAGAGAATGTCGAGGAGCACAAAAGCAAGTTGAAATTCTTCATGCAGAAGTTTTGCGCCATCATTAAGACAATGGACTCAACAAATAAAGAACTTTCCATTGCCATAAGAGGATATGGGTTCTTTGCAGCTGTACGCTATTGCCTTGTTTAGTGTCATCACAACATTCTCATACAAAAAAAATGCACAAACACCTAGTAATTTGTTGTTTCTGTAGCCATGCAAGAAAGTTTGCCCACAAGATGTGGACTTGATGTACACAGAGCTGATTCTGCGCTGTAAGCAGATGTACCTGACAGAGTCTGACAGCGATCAAGACAGCTTCTATCAGCTGCCCAGTTTCCTAGACTCTATCGCTAGTGTCTTGATTCAACTGGACAAGGTAACAGTTTCCTTAAGATATATATATATATATCTTTATATATTAGATATATTGAATAACAAAAATCTTATACATCAAAACCACTTTTTAAACTCCGTATATTTCTAAGGAGTCATCGCCCCTTAATGACTGTCTCATTTGAATTCCTGCCTTGTGTTCGTACTTTCAGATTCCAGAGGTGTACACACCTCTGCTGGAGCGTCTCCTTGTGGTGCAGATTGACATTTTTCCTCAGTACAGTGAGAGAATGCAGACTACGTGCTGCAGGTCAATCCTGAAAGTGCTGGTGGCCGTGGCCTCCAAAGGACCAGTCCTGTGGAGTTTTATTAGCTCAGTAGGTAAGTCCCTTATGAACACCTTGCAGTGTGATGTTACCTGGTTTTGTGTTTCAGATGAATTCTGAATAAACCAAGTTTTAAAGTTCCATCAACATATATTATGCTATAATCATATTTTTATTATCATGTGATTTGAGCAGTATTTGCTGATAAATTAATTGATGCATGTTTTTCCAGTGCACCAGGGCTTGATTCGTGTTTGTTCAAAACCCATCATGCTCTCTGAGGTTAGACATGTTTTTACGTCCCTCCACACAGAGTTTTTACTCTGCTTCTAAAAAAATATGTCTTTGGCTTTCTTTTCTCAGGACAAAGATGGTGGTTCCTCTGAAGCTTCTGATGTTCGTGTTGGAAAGTGGAAAGTTCCATCAAGTCAGAACTTCCTTGCTCTGTATAAAAGCCTTCTAGACTGTGATCAGCTGAAGGTACAGCTATTTGTCTGATGTGGCCTGTTATATATTCCACGTTACATAATATTCCTGAGAATCCCTTTTGAAAGACAGTAGTTATGACTTCTGTAAATAATTTATTTTACTAACCCTTCTAACACTAACGGATGTGTTTTGTCTTGAGTTGTAAATATTTGGGTACTTGATTAGATAGGTTTTTTTACTATCCAATAGTATCCGATTCATTTTCCTTCTTTGGTATGAAGTTATATTACTGTAAGAACTGTTGGATCATTCTTGGTTGAATGAACAAACATTCATATATTCACATTCTGTAGGATTCAGGATTTCTGGAAGGAGCTTTTGAAAGTCAGAATGCTGCACTGCTTGCTTTGAGCCATCTGCTATATGATGAGTTGGTGAAATCAATTCTCAGAATTGTGGAAAAATTGGATTTGTCAGTCCAGAAAGTGTCGACAGGAGAGGAGGTGAGATCTCAGATTTACCACTGTAGAGATTATATGTGTTATTGTTTCAATGATGAAACTTTGTCTTGATCTTAACTGAGAAAGCTATGAAAATATTGGGTTTTTAACTTGTGTATTAAACAGAACCAGTGTGTCTTCAGTGGTCTCTTGTCTGCTGAAGGTTAATCCACAAGTCTCTGTTTTAAAGTCTCCAGAGGACGCAGCTCATGCTGTTCCCTCCTCTGACCCAACGGCTCATCTGTTGCCCAACAGGCTCAAAGATTTCACTGCCTTTATCAACCTGGTTGATTTCTGCAGGTAATAAAAAAACATCCATGATTCTACTACTACTACTACTACTATTAGCACTACTAATACTGTTGCATGTTCATCATTTACTGTGTAAAGCCTGAATACTGTTTTCTGTTTTTAATCAGTGAGTTGTTATTGAACACACACATGGAGTTCTTTCAGTCCTGGGTTTATCCCTTCAGCCATGAACTTATCCTCCAATCCATAAGAAACCCACTTGTCAGTGGCTTCTACAAGCTACTCTCTGTCACCATGAAGGTTTCGAAGAAGATCAACTACTACCAGGTAATATTTCTCAGATGCGTGAGATATCAGTTATATGACATTTAAAAAAGGGAACGTTATATGATAAACACATTGTATAAATACAATAATGAAAGTCTGTTTCTAAACAGGGTGTTAGCCTGAGATGCTCCACATCCACGCCGAGTGACCCTGTCAAAAGTGGATGTTTTGCTCTCTTCTCTAAATTTGGAAAAGAGGTAGCTACAGTTGGCAGTATTTCCTGGGAATGCCTTAAACAATTTTGCTGCAGCCAAGAAAAACTCCAGAGGAAGTTAACATGCAGGACATGTAACGGTGTGTGTTTTCCTAATAGGTGTGTGTGAGAATGAAGCAGTACAAAGATGAACTTCTGGCATCCTGCTTGACTTTTGTTTTGTCGCTGCACCACAACATCATCACTCTGGACATGAAGGCTTACTGCCCTGCTCTGGAGGTGGGATCCTTTTATATTCTTTTTGTGTTATTGTGAGCAAGACGAAGCATTAATACTGCTGTCGTCCAATAGGACGGTACAGCTGTGTGCATCCTTAAATTCAGAGCTGTATGAGTACATCAGATAAAAGAGGTTTGCTACTGGTCCATGATCATTTATGTCTGTGTCTGAATATAGACAGCACTGAAGTTGGGTCTGAGCCATGTTCCTTTAGCCAATGCAGCTCTAGATGCTCTAGAGGACTGGTCCTGCCACATTCCCTCTGAGATCATGAAACCCTGCTATAAGACCGTCCTTCCACTTCTGGACGGATACCTGAAAACATCCTCCAACAACAGTAAGCCCATGAAAGGCAGTGGTCAGGGACTTGTTTGTTGATTAACAGACTGTTTGCTTACATTTCATTAAGTGAAGATGAATATACCTAATTTATAAACCGCATCATTCCCATGTTTTTCGCTTCAGACAAAGACGACCGCAACTGGGAGGTGATGTCCTCTGCGTCCTCGAGAACTGAAAGAGGATACAGTAGGGTGATGACAAGGCTGCTAAAGAAAAGCAACCAGCTCACTATGGTACCAGATGACAAAAGTTTTTCCCCCTTAGTGTTGTATCCTCCTCTGTTAACATTAGTATAATGCAAGTTAAACAATTTTGTCTGATATGTGCAGTAATATACAGACCCTTATAAGGACTAAAGGATTACTGGGGAGTCTTTAAATTTCTGTTTCAATCTTTATGAGAGTAAAATAATGGTACGATTTTTCTGAGCGCAGAAGCTCTATGTTCCTGTCATCACTGAAGCCCTGTATTTGATTGGGCTTAATGATGACCTCTTTCTGACTGTAGGAAGATGCTCCTCTAGTTGCCCTGAGGCTCAGGGTGGTCAAGCTGCTTGGTCACCTGGGAGGAATGCTGAACAAGAATCTTGTAACCGGTAAGGGTTTCAGTTCAGTTCAACAGCCCTCTGTGTCATTCTATGTCAGGTTGACATTTTAGGTATCTCAGAGTCACTTTACACAGATTGAATTGCTGTGTCTGTTGATTGTGGACCTCTATTTTTACTTTTAGCGGTTTCATCAGAGGAAATGATGAAGAAATTTGTTGCCTGGGATTCTGAGAAAAGGCTCAGCTTTGCAGTGCCATTTGCCGACATGAAACCAGTCATCTACCTTGACCCCTTTCTGCCTCGCATCAGTGAGCTGGCTCTGTCCACAAGCGACAGACAAACCAAAGTATGTGGATAATGTGAAGGACATTCATTTGTCAGTTCAGAGAGTAATTGAATTAATTACTATGCTAGATCATGCAAAGCTAAACACATGAATGAAAACAGGTATTTAATCCTCTTTGTCTTGTGTTTGACGCAGGTGGCAGCCTGTGAGCTGCTCCACAGTTTGGTTATTTACATGGTAGGGAAGAGCGCTCAGATGGTTGAAGGAGAGCACAGTTTGCCACCAATGTATAAGCTACACAAGAGGCTGTTTCCTGTGCTGCTGCGTCTAGCCTGTGATGTGGATCAGGTTTGTGCACTCCAGCATGATATTAACCTAAGAAATAATCCCTACTGGTCATGTCCTTAAATACAGTGGAATTTGAACGGATTGTAACCCAGTCAGTTAGAGAAATAGGTAAGACTAAACCCTCTCAAAAATCAGGAGTCAGCAGCCTTCTTGTTCTTATATAGTTTACATTATTTAGTTTGGTTGAGAGAGTTGTATTCCTTATCCGTTTACAAAAAAATGAAAACCATAAGAGCTGATAAGTCACAAGAGGTCATCAGGTGGCACGCAGTCTGGGAGCTTGAACCTGTCTGGTTGCATTTTCTGCATCACCAGGCACCTGGATTTTTTTGTTTGGAATAAAAATGTGTGTGTTAATGTCATCAGTAATGTTTGTGAGTTTGAATTTGTTTCCCAGGTTACCAGACAGCTGTTTGAACCGTTGGTTATGCAGCTGATTCACTGGTTCACAAACAACAAGAAGTTTGAGAGTCAAGATACGGTTGCTGTTCTAGAGTCCATTATGGTGAGAGTTCTTAGTATAAACATAAACTGGTACTCAGTAAAGGTTTCTGTTAAGTCATTTTCCTCTTTCGATCGCCTCATTTCCTGTTGTGTATTTCTTCTTCTCCAGGACGGTGTGGTCGACCCAATGGACAGCACTCTCAGAGACTTCTGTGGCCGCTGCATTGAAGAGTTTGTGAAATGGTCAATCAAACAGACCACCCCCAAGCAGCAAGAGAAGAGCCCCACAAACATGAAGTCCTTGTTCAAACGCATCTACAGCTTGGCTCTCCACCCAAATGGCTTCAAAAGACTTGGTGCCGCTTTAGCATTCAATAGCATCTACCGACTATTCAGGTAGTACACTCTCCTGTGTGCTGACAGCTTCTTTTTGTCTCTGTAGCCCCATTTACTGAAGAACATCGAGTATCTTCAGTCATATTAAATTGGTCTGATTTGGTAAATAACAGCTGCTAGTGATAACATTTTGCTATCATTATATTCACATGTAATCACACATGATATTATTAACATGGAAAAGGACAAGTAGAAATTGTATTTAATTCTTAAAAGGCTGTCTTGGATGTATTTTATCAATGTTACCTGTTTGACTCTGCAGGGAGGAAAGCTCTTTGGTGGATCAGTTTGTTTTTGAAGTTCTTGTCGTATTTGTGGAAAGTCTGGCTCTCGCTCACTCAGATGAGCCATCGATGGGTAATTGTACTTTCTTCAGATTTACAGATACTTTAGTTCATGTCTTTCTTAACTTGTTTGCATAATATAAATATGGATTACCAGAAATGTATGAATTGTACCTCAGAAACAGCTTTTAATTAATCATTCTTGAATTAACATGAATTTTTCTTTTATTCTAAAGTTATGTTACTGTGTTTCAAGATACTTGATTTTCTTGAATTTCTGTATTTAGTTTTGTTAAGTTTATATGCTGCTTTCAAACTTGTTGTGTGTTATCGGAGAATTCAGATAATTATATTCTCATTTAATTCTTCTCAGGTACGTTGCAGCAGAGCATCAGCGCTATTGATCATCTGAAAAGAATCATCAAACACAAGGCCCCCGTTGTCAACCAGTTCTCTGCAAAGCGGCGCATCCCAAGGTCGGTGCTTCATGGACTGTTAAGAAGGACTTTGGTCAGTTGGGATCAAGCAGCTTTGAAACAAAATTCAACAGCTACATTTTTATTTTTAGCCTATTTAATAGATTCACGCTCCATAATTAGTTGTTAAATCAACATTTTGCCCCTTTGCCAAAATTTCAGTGATGCTCATGCATCATACTTTTTTAATATACGGTGATTTAAGTTTCTTTTTTTCTTCAGAGGTTTCACGCTTGATGGAAAGCTGTGTCTCTCTGATGTGGTTTTATGGCTTCTGGAACAATGTGGACGCCCCCAGGCTGAGTGTCGACACAAATGCATGGAACTCTTTTACGAATTTATATCTCTCCTTCCGGGTGAGCAACAATTTGATAATACTGTTTGAATTTTGAATTGGACTGACATTTTAAATTATGTTTGGTAATCATGTGATGAGACTCTGTGTGTGACTGAACTTAGGAAAGAAGTCTCCATCTCAGTGGTTGGACGGCATGCTGAAGGATCACGGCATAGGGTTCTTGATCTCCCGGTTTGAGGGTGGGGGTCTCCTCTCCCAGCCAACTCTCAGGGACCTGAGGGCCTCTTTTAGCTTGAAATCCACCCTGCAGTGGATGGACCTTCTGCTGGCAGCGCTGGACTGTTACAACACCTTCATCAGCTTACACATAATCAAGCCTAGTCACATGATTGGTAAGTTCTGCTATCCAAGTAATTTACCTTTTGTTTTTAATTACTGTAATAAAGAGTCTCATAGGTTTGGGTTTCTTTACAGAGTGCAAGTCAAAATATATTTGAACTTAACTGAACGCATCTTGCCACTTTTACTGTTACAACAAAAATACAGTGGCTTTGCGGGATCTCTTCTTTTTCTTTTTAATATACTAATGGAAATAAATACTGGTTTTCAAGATTCCAGAGACAAATCCTGCTTTCTCAAGGCCGTAAGTTTCTTTTTGACTGAGCTGGCAGCTCAGGATCTGACAGCAGCAGAGAGCTGCTTCCCTCATGGTGGGAAAAGGTCTCACTTCAGCCCCAGGGAGGTGGACCAATACAACTTCAGCAAGTGTTCCATCACGGTCCGCCTGCTTGAGTTTACCAACATGATTCTGACCAAAGGTGGCCAGGAGTTTTGTAAGGTATATCTGACACTCTGACATCAATAATAATATCGTGATTCTGTCCTTGAAGGATTTTTCTGGATGATTTATATCCATTGTTTATTCACAGCTATTGGAACAAGACATTTTTGTGTCAGAATTTTTTGAGCTGACTGCGCTTGTAGTGTGTGAGCCATCCTCTGTGGGTTTTAACATGGCTGATGTGGAAGTAATGAAGAACCTACCAGACGAGTGTGTGAATTTACTAAAGGCCCTGCTGGCCTCACCTTACCGTCCTCGCATTGAAGCCAGCCTGCGAACCAAACTTACACGTAAAAGGTATGCTACTCATCTTTCATTCACATTATTAAAAGAATAAAACTTAAAACCATAGAATAGGCAAAAATGCGCATCATTGAAGATGAAAATGTGATTCATAAATGATTGGAAAGGTTAGTCATAGCTATACATTACTTTTCAAAAACCTTTAAATGTAAATGTGGGTGATCCTTTGTTGGATTAATTTTGATGCACGATAGAATTAAAGAACAGTTTGAGGATCACAAAATAATGAACATCTCTACTAAACTGATGTCAGAAACAACATGTGTTTTGCTTCTGAAGCATTACTTCTGATTAAATTTTCTGGGACCATAATAACGTAATAATACAATTATGAACACCGATATTAAGCTATGATTTTCACTTCTTCTTCTCTATACTGATCTCTAGTGTAGAGGAGCTGTGTGCTCTAGACCTCTATCATTCCAGCACTCTAAGCCACCGTGACCAGATGGAAATGGTTCTTTCT
Source organism: Antennarius striatus (assembly GCF_040054535.1). Classification (NCBI taxonomy): domain Eukaryota; kingdom Metazoa; phylum Chordata; class Actinopteri; order Lophiiformes; family Antennariidae; genus Antennarius; species Antennarius striatus. The sequence goes on from NC_090795.1 coordinate 11,638,020, forward strand.
TCTTGTAAGCAGATCCATAAAGCCAACTTCCTGAGCAGCATTCTGCACAGCCAGGTATTAATTGGATTCACATGTAACCATTAAATCATTAAAAAGTGACCAAGTCCTAAATTTGCAGTCTTTTGTGGGCTTTTGTCTTTCCTCTGTGTTAAAGGATGCCTCCTATGCCAAATCACTTGGATCCCGACTTCTGATGACTGTGTACAAAGGTATAGCGCCCGGGGGGGACAGGAAAGCACTTCCGTCATTGGACATTAACACCAAGCGGCTAGCAGACGGCCTGCTTCAGCTCGCATTTTCTCTGACTCACCAGGTTAGCTTTACCTCTGTTTAGATTGGATGTCATGAAATTGAATGTTTAGCTGCAGTTATGTCATTTGCAGGAAAACGTTCAGATAAAAACGCCAAAGGGATGGTTAAAAGAGAAAAAAATATTGAACATACTATACCATTAATAATTTTTTTTTTTAATGTTAATTGGAGGTTTAGGAACTTACTGCTTGCTGTTGTTGTTGCTTGCTTGCAGAGTGAGGAACTGGTGGACTTGTTGCTGAATACCATTATGCTCTCCGTGCCAATATCCGGAAGTCACAGTCACACTTTACTGAGCTTCTCACACGGCGAGTACTTCTATAGCCTCTTCCAGACAACCATCAACACCGGGCTGCTGAGAACACTGGAGACCACCTTACCACGCCTGATGAAGGCTTCCTCTCAAAATCCCAGCATGGTAGCTCCTACTGCTTCAAATGAAAGTTTCTTCAAATGCAGAGTCAAGTGAAGAGGAGCAAAATTTCCCAAATAAGATCAATCAAACAACATTTTTTCATTTGACAGGTCAGTTTGTTGCTCAATGGCATGCTAGACCATAGCTTCAGTGAGCGCTCCGTTAGGAAGACTCAAGGGAAACAGTTAGTCGATGACGTCCTTAGGAGATGGAACAGCTTGCAGTCATGGTGGGTAGGATCCTCATCAACTCCAGAGAGCAAGACAGCCACTCTTCTGCTGCTCTCCAAGCTGCTGCAGGTATGATGAAGCTTTGTAGATCCAGTACATCAACAACTCTGAATGTCCCAGGGACTAAATACAAAACAAGTTTAATTCATGAAGTATTTTCTTTCTATCAGCTTGACTCTTCTGTTTGCTCGGATGTGAACCATGAGGCGTTCACACCGGTCTTTTCCACCTTCATTATGTTGCTGGTTGACATGAACTTGTCACTGAATCTCAAGGTATTAGAAAGAGTAAACATAGAATTTTCTCAAATGATTGATAGACTAAACTGTCTCAAATTTAAGCCTTACGTGTGATATTTCCTCCCTTCCCAGAGCCAGGCCCTGTTGGTGTTGCCCTTTTTCACAACACTCCCAGAGGAGCCGCTGGCTGAGCTGCAGAGAGGCCTCGACACCCTGGTAGCGTCCCACTTCCCAATGCAGTCAGATGAGTTCGCTAAGGGCTCACTTCAGCGCAACAATTACATGGACTGTATTCGAAAGGTAAAGTCAGGGCTTCGGACATTAAAAGTGCGTTAGCTTTAGAACTTTGGTTAATGAATTTACTCAGGACTAATCATTTAATTTCTTCTAAAGCAAGCAGACAGTACCGGCATCTATATTGTCGGACCAGCCATGCATTTCATTCTCTCTTTTAGCTGCTGGATGCTCTAGAGCTTTCTCACAGCCCACTGCTACTCAAACTGATGGCTGGGATCCTCTGTCGGGATAGAAAACACATTATGGAGGACCAGTTCCAAACCTGTTTCCAAAAGATTGCAAAGCGGTTAGTAAAACATTTGCAAACCATTCTGTATTCATGGAAGAAGTTCCTTATTTTGTGCCCACATCCTGTATTTGTCATCTGACAGGTCAAGCAATGAGCGGCAGCTACAGCTGCTGTGTGCCGTACACGGGGTGATACAGCAGGGTGATGTTCCCATGAGCTCCATGCTGCAGGCCATGATGGAGAGGGTTCTGCTGCCTCTGGCCTCTCACTGCAGCAATAAGGCCCTCAGTGATTTCTTTGTGTCAAACGTCTGTGACATCACTGCTTTGCTGCTCAGCCGCTTCACGAAGGTCTGCTGCTTAACATTGCTACATATAGGAAATGCATTCAAACAACAACAGCTTTATTTGTGGATTTTATTGTACACTGTCTGGGTATTCATGGGTTTCAGGGATATTTAGCCATTCAGCAAACGCAATTAGAATAATCTTCATCCTCATATCTTGAAGTACTACTAATACTGTCTTATTGTTTTTGAAAAGACATTGAATGTCAATTAATATTTATTATATTTTTGAATTTTAGTCAAATGAAACAGATTTTGAGATCCAGTTGCTGAAGAAGAATGGTTGCCTCAAGCTGATGGAGCTGCTTTATTCTCGTCTTCCCAAAGAAGAGGTTTATTCTAAGGAATCCCGGATCAATCAAGCATATTGCCGCTCAGACAAAACAGAGGGGAATGAGTTATCCAAGACCTTGATCAAGTGTGGCTCACCGCCACTTTTTGAAGTTCATTCATATAATTTTTCTTATTCTTTCATGAAGAACTTACATTGTTTTTTCCATTAGGACATGTTTTGAGGCGTTCACTGAAAACATGGCAGGTGAGACTCAACTCCTTCAGCTTAGGAGACTTTATCACTGTGCTGCGTACAACTGTGCCATTGCGGCCATCAGCTGCAGCTTCAATGAGGCCAAATTCTACCACGGCTTCCTCTTCAGTGAGAAACCAGAGAAGGTACTTGTTTTTGTAATCGTTCCCAGCTCAACTCTAAATTTAACAACTCCCTTCACTTGTTAAATGTCATTGGTGGTAATGATTTTCTCTCTTTGACCAGAACCAATTCATTCTGGAAAATATCATTGATGTCAAAAGGACCTACAACTTTCCTGTAGAAATTGAGGTATTATTTTATCATTCTTGTTTGTTTAAAAGTATGTTGAGTTGTGTTCTTGGTTTATTCATTTATGTTTTGTTTGACTTAGGTCCCACTTGAGAGAAAGAGGAAATATGTCTTGATTCGAAAAGAAGTGAGCGAGGAGAGTGGAGGTATATACTCCTGACAACGTGGTTTTTAGCTGTACTTCCTTGCACATGTTGTGTTTCCACCTCATAGGTTTAAAAAAAAAAAATTAACATGCATGTATCCAGAAATTTGAAGAAGATGCTTGATAATGAGATTGATTTTTTTTTTCCATAGAGGCACCAGTGTATCTGTCCTCCCAGTCTTACATGGCTGACAGCAGCCTGAGTGAAGAGATGAGCCAGTTTGATTTCTCTACTGGAGTCCAGAGCTTTTCCTTCAGCTCCCAGAACCCAGAAGGACACAGACGCACCGTACTAAAGAGAGTGAGTCTGGATTTTTGTCTCTTTGTTTACGCTTTTCAGTCGGCTGTTTATGGTTTAATACCATATGATGTCTAAAACTTGTTAAATAAGCTTATCCACATGATAAAACTAAAATCTGTAGTTCTGATTGTGATAATGAACGTGGGTGTGTTTATGCATCTAGGAAACAGAGGAGATAAATACCTCCCAGGATGCAGTGGTGGATCTAGAAATGGATGAGCTAAACCAGCATGAATGCATGGCAGCCATGACTGGTCTTATTGGACATATGCACAGGAACAACATCACCCCCAAAATTGAACAGGTCAGTACATGAGTACAGTTACATAATTAATATTCACATCATCATAAAGGAATATTGATTTGTATTGGTGTCCCTCAAAATGCTTTCTTTTTATAAATGAAACAGGGGAACTCACCCTCTGAACTTCCTCCATGGATGAAATTTCTACATACAAAACTATCAAATCCAGCAACACCTTTGAATATTAGACTCTTCATCTCAAAGCTGATCATCAACACAGAGGAGGTAAATGCCACCATGTTAGAAGTGAAGGGAGAACTTAACAGTAAAGCTAAGTACTGTATAAATAAAGTGTGTGTTACTGTAGATTAGCTGACAAAGGTGTCTTTGTTTTGCAGAGCTGTGCAGCATAACAAACACAGAATTCTTGAGCTTGTTCTGTTACCGCTGAGATCTTCTTGCACAACTCCAGGCATAATGCAGATCAAATAAGTGCAGCTAAAGATTTAAGTCTGCCACATCGAATAAACTTTTTCTTTCATCTGAACCTATATTTCAGAATTTAATTTTTGCTGTCAAACAGCTGGTTTGCAACACAACTGATGCAAAGTATTGTTTTTGAGCATCACACATCCTGGTCTCCAGCGGCAGAAATCTGAATTTCAAAATGAAAAATTCTATAGTTTTTTTGGTTGGCATGACACCACTAGAAATGTGAAATGACGATGCTGATGATGGAAAAACAGCAGACTTTGTAGCAGCTTGGCATGCACGAGGAAGGGACTGCTTCAACTGAACACATTTACCATCCACTCTGTTGATACAGACAATACATATGGCGTTAGCTCAATGTGTGTGACACGTTATTGTTTGCTCCTCTTGTTTGTTTGTGGATTCAGACATTAATGTTATCTCTCCAGGTTTTTCGACCATATGCCAAGCATCTGTTGGGGCCACTCCTGCAGGTCGTTGTGTCTGGAAACAATGGAGGAGAAGGGATTCATTTTATGGTGGTGGATATTGTGGTTACGGTGCTGTCTTGGACAAGTCTGGCCAACCCAAAGGTTCCTAATACTTTAAAAGGCACAAATAGAAATCCTTCATACATATTTGTTGTGATCTGTGCCTCAGCAGTGTAGTGTTTCAAACATGTGACACATGCATTATCAAGTAAATCAATGCAAGATATAAGCATTTTATTTAATTAGAATACATATGCCATCATTTCAATGTAATTATGTAAAACAATAATAATGTTTTAGGGTAACCCCAGAGATGAAGTGCTTGCCAATCGACTGTTGGAGTTCCTGATGAGGAACAGCTTCCACTCCAAGAGGGCAGTATTCCGCCACAACCTGGAGATCATTCGCACTTTGGTCGAGTGCTGGAAAGACTGTCTGCACGTGCCTTATAGGTTGGACCTGGTGGCTGTCTGCAAACGATTAATCTGCTTTTGACACACAAGCCCTTATCTCACTAGTTAGATAGTTAGCAAGTTAGAACATGATGATCTGGTAGTTGTATTTTATGAATTAAACCCTTTTTTTTTTCTTCTTGTAGTCTGATCTATGAGAGGTTTTGTGGCACCGACCCAAATAGTAAAGACAACTCTGTTGGGCTTCAGCTGCTGGGAATCATTCTGGCCAACCAGCTTCCTGCCTACGATGGTTCATGTGGAATTGAATATGAGAGGTAACAACTTTGTGACATCACACCTCACTCTGTGAAATTACAATTTCTTTTCAAACATTTAGTTGGCATACTGTGTTTTTTTTTTCAGATACATCCAGTCTCTCACCAACAACTTGTCCTTTGTGAAGTATAAAGAGATCTATGCAGCCGTTGCTGAAATTATTGGTCTCATCCTTAAGAATGCAGCTAATATGAATGAAGTAAGAGACTTTTGCTGTTTGTAGGTTATACTGCATTTGTTTATGAACTCGGCTCGCCTTGAAGTAGGGATTTAATAAGTTAATGCAATAATTCTGTGAATGTCAAATGTTTTCTGCGGTACTTTAAATTCATCACATTCTCACATGAACGTGAGATTTAATGATTTTTCTGTTCTGGCCTCAGAATCATCAAGAACTTCTCAATAATGCAGCAAGCAAGATAACAAATCTGAAGAAAAAAGACATGGATGACAAGTTTATAATTTGTTTGAACAACGTGTCAAAGCACTTTCCTCCCTTCATGGATCGGTGAGTTTGCATCAGAACAGAAGTATCATCTGAACCAAGTCATGAAAATTAAATTTTTTCCACATCTATCCTGGTCTTATTTTAAAACTCTAGCTTCTTTTTCATTTTATCAGGTTTGTCAATCATGTTTTCTTCCTGCTGCCGAAGTTGCATGGCCTCTTGAAGACTCATTGCTTGGAGTGTGTGCTCAGCCGAGCTGACCTTATCCCAGACATCTTTCTGCAACTGAAGACCACAGGATTCATCCAGATGATGAGCCATAGGCATGTCAAAACCATTATCTCCTTTATTTTCATTATGTTTTTCCTCTCTGGATTATTTTTTTTCGATCCATTAGAGACATTTGAGAGCTATAAACTATAAAGAACTATGACCTGATTTTATGCTGCATTCTTAAAGAGTCCCCCAAAATTAGGAAACAAGATTTCAAATTTGTCTACTGTCAAAAAACAAATGAAATGATTTTGTGTTTCGCTTTAAGGTACATTCTAGGAAACAGTAATGTCAGAGCCATTTTTTTCAGTATTTAAAAAAAAAAATCTCACAATATTTGTCCGAGGCTTTTTGTGATCATCAGTTACAGGAAATCAAAAAAATTTGACATTGGGGTATTCTGTAAATGCACACATCTGAATCTGGCCTCATACGTCACTCTGTGCCCACAGGGATGAAGTGAGGCAGAAAGCTTGTCTGGATATCATCCACAAGATTATTGCCCTCCTAAATCCTCTTCAGCTTCAGGAGCTCCTGGGTGCAGTGACGGCTTTTATCTCACATCCCTCACCAGTGTGCAGAGAGAGGATGTACGACATCCTCATGTGGATCCAGGACAACTACAGGTACTTGGAGCCTTTTTCAGTCATCATGCCCAGTGTATTTATTGTGACCTGAGATGTTTTTCTGTTGTGGACACTAGAGGGCATTGCACATGTGTAGGGACAGGTTTAGTTAGGCCTGCAGCCCTTTATTACCTGCCTGATGTGATAATGATATGTATTGTTGTTATACTAACTTACTATATATGTTGTTCGATTCTTGCAGTGATGCAGAGAGTATGGAAGACAACACCTCAGAAGAGATTTTGAATACAGCTAAAGAAACATTACTGCAGGGACTGTCTGATGAAAACCAAGGCCTCCAGTAGGAAACCACAATTTCTTATATTCACATATTTAATTTAAGTTGTCACTGTCTTTGAGTGATGCATTATAATTAAAAAAAAAAAAAATGTTTTTTTTCAGGCTTTATGTTCATAACTTCTGGAGTCAAGAGAAGCGTCTTCCCACAACGACCTTGGAGCGAATGCTGACAGTGCTTAGTTCTTTGTACTCCTGCCAGATAGAAAGGTGTTTCTTAAGCCTGGCTACCAATCTGCTGCTGGAAATGACTAGCCAGAGTCCTGACTTCAAACGAAACATATTTGAGTATCCACTGTCAGAGTGTACCTTCCAGGTCAGTTGAAACCTTTAATTACTCCTCGGTGAGATATAAATAAGCTATTTTAAGATTCCTGACATCATGCCACTGATGAGCTTGATGCACAAATTCCTTTTTTTACTCCTTAGGACTATGTGATAGATTCCAACTGGCGCTTCAGGAGCACAGTGATGACTCCAATGTTTGTTGAAACCTTAAGCTCTCAGAGCCCAGAGACTTTAGCAGCGACCCAGTCTGGAGCCACGAAGGGGATGCTCCGAGCCACTCAGACCTCATTAGAGTTCTCCCAAACTCAAACTGCAGGTGCAAATCAGATCCAATATCTTGTTAGTAAAGCTGGACTAAAGATGGGATTTGCTGTACTTGTAGTTTAGTCAGTTTGAAATGGGCATATTTGGCTTGAATCTGTTTTTCCCCTCAGGTCGACGCACAGCATATAACTGGCTTACTGGCACCAGCATGGAGACACTAGCAGAGTACACTCCTGGATCTGAGTCTATGTCTTCATTGTTGGCATTTGATAAGAAAACTGAGAGGAGGACTTTAGCAAGAAAACCTGTAGGAGAAGGTTTCGGCCTGAGGCGTCTCACTGCAGCGGCAGATGAGGTGGACAGTCGCACCAGAGGTTAGTACCTAAGAAGAAATACTCACCTATTTAAACAAGAATTAAACAGGTCATTATTTTTTTATGCTTAAAGTTTGTTAAAGAAAGCTATCACTTTAAATATATTCTCCAAAAGCCTTTGATTCCTGTTTGTGCCATTGTTATCATTGTAACAGGATATACTGAATGATTAGAACACAAAGGATCCTGGGTGAGGTCTTACGCCATTGTTAGCAGCTTTATTTCACTGGTTTATGGTTCTCGTATTTCTTGCAGAAGTGATTTCAACCATTTGCATAGAAGATTTCATTATCATTTGATTTTCTTTAGACTTAAATATTTCACATTTCAAATTCATTTCAGTTCTCCTAATGTGAATATATTTATTGTGTCCTCATGTTTACAGAACTAAACGAGCAGCGCCATAACATCCTGAGACTAAGACGCAGATTTCTTAAGGATCAGGAGAAAGTCAGCTTGAATTATGCACAAAAAGAAATCCGACTTCAAAGACAGAAAAAGGTATCAAACATGTAGAACCTCATATAATGATATATGTTTTATCCATATATTCCTGTCTTTTGTATATCTAAGACTACTGTATGGTAGGACATTAATGCATCAGGTAGATTAATAAAGTGCTTATGCTTATTAACTTCTCCAAATTGCCATGGAGTATAACCATCAGTGGTTCTTTGTGGGGCCAAACAGGAAGAAAAAGCTGAGCAAAGACTGCGAAAAGAGGCCCAGGTGACTCTGTATCGTAACTACAGAGTGGGAGACTTTCCAGACATCCAGATCGCATACAGCAGCCTCATCACCCCTCTCCAAGCACTTGCCCAGGCGAGATTGCTACTACCCTTGTCCTTATATACACAACATAAACAAGACAGACAACATATACAGCAACATCCAGCAGCTTTAATCAGTTAATGAAGTCCATGTCCTTTCAGAGAGATCCCATTTTGGCCAAACATCTGTTCAGCTCCCTGTTTGCTGGTATCCTGCAAGAAATGGAAGAGCAAAAACCAAGAGAGGAGAGTGTGAGGATTAAAGAGGAGCTGCGTGTCAACATCAATAGATTCCTGAGCAACAGCACTCTCTGTTTCCCTCCTTTCATAGCTTGTGTGCAGGTATGAAGTACTGGAATGTCAGTCACGGTGGTGTCTGTAATCTAATGACATTTATGTCCACAGTGCCGTTGTATTTATGCCCAGTGTAATTACATTTATGTTTATGATTTTCACATTGATATTCCTGTTTCTTTTGGATCAGCTTTTTATTGGGTTGTCCTCTCCATTGAGCTCTGTGTCTCTTTTTAGTACTGTTTGTGCTGCTAAATTTTGCATGCTGTAGGTATCTTGTAAACGTTTGGGTTGGGTTAACAATCTGATGGTTGCATTGTTAGGACATGTGCTACCAGAATAAGGAGCTGCAGCACATTGATCCTGCAGCCATCAGCTCTACCTGTCTGGTGAGTCTCCAGCAGCCCTCTGGCATCCTGCTGCTGGAAGAGGGCTTACTGAGCCATGCTGGTGGACAGGTGGAACCTCCCTCCAAGCGACCTCGAGGACCAAAGCAAATCCCTCCAGACACCAACAAATGGATTCACCTGGCAAGGTAATATGTATGTCACACGTGGTATAACGTGGTGTTCTTTACAACTATCCCTATACGTTATGTTAGATTGTAACTGTCAGGAGCTCAATTGCATGTACAGATCAATTATGTTTTGGTGATTCTAAATAATCCACAACGTTTGCTGAACTACAAGTTGTCTCTGTTTCCTCTAACCAGGCTTTACAGGTCTCTGGAGGATTATGATGTGGTGCGTGGCATCTTTGGTGGTAAAGTTGGGACGAAGTCCATCACTTGTGCTGCACTTCAAGCTGAAGCCAGCTCTGACTTTGCAGAGGCTGTGAAGCTTTATAATGAGGTATTGTTTTTCTCAGGATATTAAGTCAGCCATTGCGCAGATGAAGCATGTCACAGGAGAAATGCAGTGCGTTATTATATTGCTGCTGTGTGTGTGTGTGTCTGCTGTCTCCCATGCTGGCAGGCTTTGAACACTGAGCATTGGACTGATGGTGAGCCTAATGACTCTGAGAAGGACTTCTGGGACATAGCTGCTATGGAAGCCTACAGTCACCTGACTGAATGGAAGTCTCTTCAGTACTGCTCCACTGTATACATAGATGAGTCCACCCCACCCAACCTTGATAAGATATGGTCAGAGCCCCTCTACCAGGTCTGAACTTCTCAATCTCGCACAAGGAAAACATCCTGCAGGATTTTCAATCATTTTGAAATATGTGACTAAAGAATGCACAACCGATGCAGCATATGACAAAATCTTGTCTTCATGCCAGGAAATGTACCTGCCTCACATGATTCGCAGCATGCTGAAGCAGCTGCAGCTCGGTGAATCAGACCAAAGTCTTCTCACCTTCATTGACAAAGCGATGATGGTGGAGGAGCGCAAGAAGTTGCTGGAGAGTCATTACAGTCAAGAGCTCAGCTTGCTGTACATCCTGCAGGAGGATTATGACCGTGCAAAATACTACACCAACAACGCCATGCAGCTCTTCATGGAGGTTTGTTGTAACACATCCTTTAACATCAGGTTTTAGATTGACAAGGCTCATTCATTCATCGTTCACTCATTGTCTTTGCCTCGTCTAGAATTACTCCAGCGTGGATACGCTGTTGACTCAAAGTCGACTGACCACGCTGCAGTCAGTGCAGGCTTTGACTGAAATCCAGGACTTCCTGCTGTTCATTAAAGGGGAGGGTGAGTACATTTTGTATGACCTTTGAAATTCAAGCAAAAATAAATATTCAAATAACATCTACAAGCAGTAATATCCTATTTTCTTGTTGTGTCTTTTCTTTCTTACATGTGTTCCATTTATCAGTGTCTGTGAACTCTCTCAAGCGTCTCATCAGACTGTGGACTGAGCGTTATCCTGATGCTAAAGTAGATCCCATGAATTTATGGGATGACATCATTACGTCTCGGTAAGAAAAAATATATATTTTAGACTTTGAGTACAGTTAAATAATCAAATAAAGAATCCACAGGAACAAATTTTTTTTTTTTTTAGATGCTTCTTTTTGGACAAGATCAGGGAAAAGCTTAGAGGCCACATTTTCAGTGACAGTATGGAGGTGGACAGTTCAGAGGACCCAACAGGAATCATCGACACTTTAATCAATGACTGCAAGTTTAACATGAAGCTAGAGATGGCTGACAGCGCAAGGAAGCAGGTGAAGAAACAGCTGTAGAAATCCAGTTTTGCATTCAAACTTATTCATCAAACTCACCTTGTAACTCGAATTTATTTTTCAGAATAACTTTCCTGTGGCCACCAAACTGTTGAAGGAGCTACACAAAGAGGCCAAAACAAACAGAGACATGCTGCTTCGGTGGGCCCACAGTTTCAGCTGCTACAACCATAAACGCAGCCAGGCCCAGGGTCCCGTGGATCAGATCGGTGCCATGCTAAAGACCATCACACATCTTGGTAAGAAGAGACCAGGACTCCTGTACATTACATAAAAACAACAAATCAATAGTACTGAGAGTCTCCAGTGATCAAAGTCATTTATGCATATGAGTTTGAAGCAGTATGTTAATTGAACAAATCAAGGTGTCAGCTGATGAATAACACTTGTAAACACTTCTTCTTTATTAGGATATTTGTAATTTAGGTTGATAGTTTGGTTAAAGTTATGTTTATATGAAGACAGGAAAAATAAGAAATAGTGTTGTAACCATAAATATAAATACAATTATGCAGATCCATTACTGCGTTAGTCTACTATTATATGGTGTAAGATCATTTTGGCCAGTCCATACTCCCAGTCCATAGGGTCTCATTTTGCAGGTGAAATATTTATAAAATAATGCTAAACTTACCTCCTGGTGCGTTTATGTTCAGTTTCAGACTTGTATATAATGGGAGCTAGCTCAAAATGTTTGAAACTATATAGAGATGTCCCAGGTGTGGTGCTAACACAACAGAAAAGCTTCTGGAAAAATGTTGTACTAGAAAACAATATATAAACTGTATCCATTTTACATATGCCTATGTGCAAATATGTCTCCACAGAGGACCTTCAGATTGACTGTCAGAGTGCCACATCTAAGGTCTTCAGATACCAAAAGATTCTCCTGGGTACATCTTTCCAAATCCTGGCCACAGCTGTGAGCAAAAGCCCTTCAGTGTTGGGAACTGTTGAGGCTGAAAAAGCAGAGATGGTTGCAAAGTTGTCTGGAGCTGCGTGGCCCTCGGAAAGTCCAAAGGTAATTTTCTTGTATTGGCAAACTTTTGAATAATGTCTGATTAGACGAGGTGGCATTGAATTACTGCCCCTATGACCTCTGCCACAATGTGATCGACAGCTGTGATCACAGGAGATTAACTGTGTGTATTTAACTTCAGTAAAAATTTGTTGATTCCTGTTGGTAACGCTCTGCAGACATTTATTGTTATAAGTCAAACCCAAACTGCATGCGTAAGTATTTATCGTCTATAAACTGTTTAAACTTCAGAAAGTGGAGGTGGGGCTGCAGTTGAGAGCGTTGAAGCTGCTGTGTGATGCTACGAGAAAGGCTGATGAAGAGCTTCAGTCTTACACTCAGGACTGTGTGGAAAGCAGCAGCATCATTCAGACGTACATGGCTTTGGCTAACTTCTGTGACAAGAGACTTAGAGAGGAGGAGCAGAATGATAGCGGTGAGTAATAACAATAAACTAATTGCTTCCATTTGTTTGTTTTACCAGTGATTGCATTCAAGCAGTTGTATTTGACTGGTGCATGTCTTCATGCATGTATTTCTGCTGTAGGTGTGTATTGATCAAGTTGTAGTGGTGATCTGTTTGCTGAATTAAATGCAGAACAAAGTTTCTAACTGATGCAAAATAGTATCCTTCCATGACACTTTTTTTTGTCTATGTTACCACAGGAAGCCAGTTTCCAGACCTGTTGTCACTGCCAGTTCATTTAGTGGAGAACATGTTGAAAGCACTGAAGATGAACTCGGAGGAAGCTCGCCTAAAGTTCCCTCGTCTGCTGCAGATCATTGAATCGTACTCCTCAGAGACACTGGATCTCATGACAAAGGAGGCAAGTGTGTGAAAGTGTTCATGTGGTGCAGATAGTCTCCAACTTTTTTGGAAGGTTAGGTTAAGGTTAAGGCTGATTATAACAGGACTGCAAATCAGTCAGAACACTGAATATATACAACACACACATTCAGAATTGTTAAAACAAAACAAAAATATGTTAGATCTGATACCTGATCAATTCATAAAGAATAGCAGCGCATTTTATTTTGAACATACAAGCTTTCTGTGAAGCATCCTCTTGTGGGTTTAACTTACACTTTTAGCTTCAATAACATCCTACATACCAGTGGCCCTTATAACATCACCGTAACAACCCAACAGCAATACAAGCAGATTGATTAACAAATTAAAAATGAGAAATGCAAATTCCATCAGTGGAATGATTTTGTGCGTTATTTGTGAGATAATGATATGAAACGATGTTAATAAATATTCATTTGAATGAATTCTAATCTAATTTTAAACTCATGCCTAACCACTTTACAAAAAATGTCAGCTTGATATTTAATGTTCATCAAACCTGCTGTATGTTAACAATTTATATGCAAAACCATTCACAAAACATGCCCGATGGCAAAGTTAGGAGGTTGGAAGGGTTTTTTCTTGATGGACCGACCGACCAACCACTCAAGTAACCACAGAACCATCCAACTATGGATGGATCCTGTCTCAAATGGCCAAAATGCAAAAAACAACAATATAGCAGGGAGCCAGGAATTAGATTTGAAGCTGTCTTTTAAATTATATATAAAAACACTATGCTATATGTTTTCCTTTAGTTTATGCCATTCTTTTGAGATTCATTAGAAGTAGACATGAGCTGTAATTGTGAACTGACCTGTATGTACCTGCAGGTGATGTCAGTCCCCTGCTGGATGCTGATTGGTTGGATCAGTCAAATGGTAGCTCTACTGGACAAACCAGAAGCTGTGGCTGTGCAGCACTCCATTGGGCAGATAGCAGAGCACTATCCCCAAGCTCTGGTTTATGCTCTAATGACCAGTAGTGAGAGCTACCAGTTTGAGGACTCTGCTATGGGACACAAGCACCGGGAGTTTGTTAATGGGTAAATTCCCATCTTTTTATTCTTTTGGGAAGGATGAAATATTCATGTGTTTTCTGAGAATTTATGAACCTATTTGTGTCAACAGGCTCAGAAGCATGTTGGATAAGGGATGCGCTGTGAAGAATTTTGTGGAAGCGCTGCAGCAGCTTACAAACCCCGAGATGATTTTTAAGGCAATAAATCCACACATTAATTAATGAAGCTTCCTCTTTGTTTTTGTCCTGTCATTAAATATTGTAATTTTTCCACACAGGATTGGTGGGAGAGTGTGAAAAATTCTTTGGAAAAACCAAACTTTGACAAGAAACGAATGGGTGAATTATATGATGACATGTACTCGTCACTCGGGGATTATAAAGCAGGCCATCATGGAGTGTTTCGCAAGAAATTTATCCAGGTTTGAAGTTTTTGAAAGTTGAGTTTTTGTGTTTTGTGACATTTTCACTACAAATATGTGCTTTCCATTAATTTTGTGAAATTATTTATGTTTCCATGCTCTTTTTTTAATGTTTTTTTTTTTTTTGTGTTTCGAGCTCAGTGATTATCATAGCATTTTTTTACCTGCTCAGATCTTCATCTCTTTTCTTTTCCTACAAAAGAACTATCAGAACTTGGATTCTCAAAATTCCTAAAAATATTCTTAGATCAAACAAAGTAAAAATTTTAACTAATATGCAATAAATGAATAATAATAATAAAAAACAATTCTTCACTGATGAATTATTAAAGAACACCCATGGTCCACGCCCCCATGCAGACATTGTTGAGTTGGTCACGCTGAACTTCATGCTTTTTGGCAGAATGTTTTCAGGCCCTGACGGAAGCCCTTGAGGGTCACCTCTGTCAGTGTTTTTTGCCACCAGCATCAGCCACATTATTTATTGTTTAATTAACTGATTGATAACATATTAACATTCTTGGTTAGTTTGTGCTCCAGATACCAAACGTAACACAGTAACTAAGAAAAGATTTCAAGGAACGTAGAAGGTTTTTTGACTTTTGGTAGTTGTATTAATTTGAAAAGTACTAAAAATGCAGCAAACACTTAAAGCCTTATGTAGTTGGATGGCATGCCGTAAGTCATAAAATTCCCTTATGCTTGTTTTTTCCCTTTTTTCTTTTTTGTTTTTCACAGAAATTTTCTAAAAATGTTGAAAAGCTGTTGGGACCTAAAGGCAGCAAGCTGTTTGAGAAGAGAAAAGACAAAAGCATGCTACGACAGGTGGAGGTTCTGTTAAAAGACATGTGGGGATTTCAAAAGGAACCGGGGAACCTGAGGGAATACTCCACCTGGCTGAGTGGATTTAAAGCAGACACGTTCGCAAATGAGCTAGAGATCCCTGGTCAGCAAAATCTTTCTCACATCTTTAAAATTAACAAACTTAAATGTTAAACTTTTTACACTCGCTAATGAGAATGCTCTCCTTCCTCTTGGTGTAGGTCAATATGATGGCAGATCTAAACCTATGCCTGAGTATCACGCAAAAATAACTGGCTTTGATGAAAGGGTATGCTTTTGTTGTTTGACATGTAATGTTGTTTAAAATACCATGTTTGAAATATCAGTGATGAGTGTGAATCTCTGCCATGCAGGTAAAGGTGATGTCCTCTATTCGTCGCCCCAAACGTCTGGTCATTCGTGGGGATGATGAACGTGATCACCCCTTTTTAGTGAAGGGTGGCGAGGACCTCCGTCAGGACCAACGCATTGAGCAGCTTTTAACCGTCATGAACATTTTGCTTAGTCATGACACCGCCTGCACACACAGAGGCTTGCAGCTGCGCACATATCAAGTCATTCCCATATCCACAAGGTACTCGTTCACCCAACCACGTTTCTGTGCTTTCACGTAAATGTGATGCATTTACACTGAATAAGGTCACACTTGTTTCGATTTTCCTTGATAGGCATAATCATGAATAAAGCCATAAAACACAATGTGGTTTCCTGTCATCCAAAATCACTTTACAATAAGTTTTTTTTTTTTAACACTTCAGTGACCTTCTGGAGTAAACATTTCAAATCTTTTCAATTCACTGCCTTCACTGCTTTTACAGAATTGGTCTAATTGAATGGATGGAGAATACTTGTACTCTGAAAGACTTCCTTTGTGGAGCAATGACTGAAGAAGAAAAGCAGAGGGCAGTAGGGTAAGATGACTGTATATATTTGACTCTTTTTACTTGAACGTTAACCCGCTGTCCAGTGATTGAATGCCATCCTCATGTCTTCTACAACCTTTCTTTGATTGTTTCAAAGTTTGCTTCACTGCAAACCTTCCGACAAACCTTTTGACGTTGTTTAATTTTAAAGTAAATAGTTTGTAAATGATAATTATATTTTATGGTGATACATGCTGAAGACACTGGTATTTTCGAAAAACAATCTGTTTATGATAAAGTGGATAAAGTGACCGATTGTTTTTTTTGTTTATCATGAAACTTTCTCTTAAAGCTGTGTTGCAGTTTACAGTAAATGGCTTTCATCCTATGCTCCAAATTTAAATGTGAAGGATGTGGAACTATATGGTCATGCATACAGGTAAAAATTTTTTTAATTTTTTCCACAAAAAAATCCAAAAATAACAAAGTTCAACGACTGTTTCATTATAATTTACTTTTCTTTTTCCAGGAAAGCAAAACGTGCCGAAACTGTCAGCAACTTTTTGAGAATGTTACAGCATGTGCCCAGTGATCTCCTCAAGTAAACTGAATCTTTTTATCTTTATTTATTTATTTATTTTATCGTGAACCTGCTAATAAGAGTTAGCGCCACAATTCAACAGTCTTAATCTGTGTTAAAATTCCAAAGGAGAGCTTTTCTGAAGATGTGCAACAGCCCTGAGGCCTTCCTGTCATTACGCTCCCACTTGATCAGCTCTCACGCCTTGCTGTGTGTGAGCCACTGGGTTCTGGGTATTGGAGATCGACATCTGTCCAACTTCATGATCAACATGGAAACGGGAGGAATGATTGGCATCGACTTTGGCCATGCATTTGGTTCTGCCACACAGGTGAGGGAAGAGGACACATGCTATTAGCAGAACTAAAACTGTACAGTTTATCCACGTTAATCCAGGTGTGACCATCTCAAAATGAGAAGATTACCTCCACCTTCTTGAATAAGAAATACCTCTCTTTCATGTAATTTCCGATCTTTAAATCTTCTATTTCCTCACAGTTCCTCCCGGTGCCTGAGCTCATGCCTTTCCGGCTGACCCAGCAGTTTGTAAATCTAATGGAGCCTCTGAAAGAGTCTGGTTTGGTCCAGAGTGTTATGGTCCACTCCCTCCGAGCTTACAGCACTGAGTCAGACCTTTTGCTCAACACCATGGATGTGTTTGTCAAGGAACCCTCACTAGACTGGAAGGTACCCATCATTCTGGCTAGGACAACAGATTTTATGAGTTAATTTGAGGAGAACATCTGCTGGTGTGTGCCAAAAGAACAAGTTGTAGATGTTGTAGATGGTGGTGGGTGGGGGTCTCAGTTCTCAGTGAACCTAAACTTAATTTTGAGCAAGTTTTATTGTGATCTACTAACCTGACTTTTCAATTAGAATGACATAAAGAAATGAGCTCTGTATCAGTCATCACACACTATTTACACTATTTTTGCTTGGTGAGCAGATTTAAGTATCTTTGTGGGTTTTTTTTCTTTATAAGATAAACAAATATTAATTTTTGTTTCCCATTTCTATTACACAGAACTTTGAGCTGAAACAACTGAAGAAAGGAGGCTCGTGGACCAAAGAAGTAAACACAAAAGAGATCAGCTGGTATCCCTTACAGAAGGTGAACTTTGCCAGAAGGAAACTAGAAGGAGCAAATCCAGCTGCTATAACCAGGTAAAGCATCAAGTTCTAATATAGTAGACCGATGCTTAAATTATGTTAGATTACGTTTTGGCATTTTATTGATGTGTTTTAGAGAAGGAAACAGTCGTCTGTCACATAATGCAATTCAGTGGAACAATTTTATAATGAACGCTACATTTCTAACACAATATTGAGTTTTAGTTGCAGCTCACATTGTTTTCTTTCCCATAATAAGTACATTGAGTTTTACTTTTGTGTGATAAAATGTTTTTTGTTTTTCCCAGTGATGAGCTGAAGCTAGGCTTTGAGAAAGATGGTGCCTTCTCTGGGATGCAGTCTGTGGCTTTGGGGATGAAGGAGCACAACATTCGCGCTCAGCTTCCAGCTTCAGGCTTGTCAGTAGAGAAACAGGTGGACTGTCTGCTTGACCAAGCTATGGACCCAAATGTGCTTGGTAGAGTTTGGGTGGGCTGGGAATCTTGGATCTAATTCTTTAGTTGTTAAAATGCATCAGAATAGTCATTGTCAGGGATTGGGGGTCACACAGGTACCTGAAATGTCAAACATGTCTTGTAGTTGTTACAAATAATTCTCATGTTGTAGAGGTAGGTGTTTGAATTTTAGTTCCAGCATCTTTTATACTAGTTTAAAAATCACTGACTCACAGTCTGGAATACGTGTAAACTTGTCTGTTCGTTTAAATCATAGCTTACGTGTTTGAGCATCTTGATGCTGACCATGTACTTTTGTACTTTTGGAGAAACTATTGTTGCCTTCATTTATTAATGTCTTGTAACTGCTGTTTTTGAAAATAAATAAAAAAAATACATAACTGGAGTGGTTGATTTTCAGTAGGATCTTGGTCTATCCTGAGTCTTTGTCCTTGAGGCTTTGCGCAGAAACCTTCACAAGGAGGTCTCTCAAAGAATCTGACACCATTTCAAAATTTCAGCCTAAAGCTTTCAATCTGCTCAAAATTATGTTGGGTGATCATGAACTTGAACCCCCAAAGGAATTAATAAAGTTCTACCTCTTGATTAACCACTAGGGGGCAGTGCGTGCTAACAATTGTAAATGGTCTTTCTCGACCATGATCTGTCAACGCGAAGAACAAACAGATTAGATTAAGTATAGACACACACACACACACACACACACACACACACACACACACACACACACACACACACACACACACACACACACACACACAGTATATTAATTAAAAGTCCTGGATGAAAGTCTTCAAAAAAGACATTCTATTTTTAAACCACATCCACATAAAAGCTGGTGTCATGGTGATCAGTCAGTGTTTTATATTTTGAAAATTGAGTTTTTAGACAGTGCACTGTCAGACTCAGAATACTGTTTGAAAGCAGGCAATAATTGGTTTTAATTTTTGACTTGTTTCCGGACAAGAAGACAGTAAGGGATGCATGTTTTTCTCAGGAGTTCGTCCTCTGCCCCGCAGGGAGCCTGCAGAGCAGTGCACACACTTTCTATTCAGGTATAGGCTTCCACACATTGCAGTGATTTACACCCCAGGCAAAAGCAACAGAGGATCCAGTCGCCGTAGGATAATATACATAATGCTAATCTGCTCGTGGAATGAATGCGTCTCTGACTGTATTTTTTCTCTCATCGGGTTTTTACAGAGTTGGCAACTTTTAGGAGTGACGTATTGAACTGTTCTGTGTACTGTAGTGTGTTTCAGGTTAAGGTGAAGTCAGCCAGATTCATACCGGAAACAGAGATTGTCTTTCAAAATAAAACTACAAATACATTTGAAATGGACTGGAGTGAAGTGAAATTAAATCAAATCAATTTAAATGATCCCCGTAGGAAAATTATTTGTCCACTCCAGTGTTGTCACATGCATGTGTGTATGTACACAGGCCCGTGACACACGCACATACACAAGGGGCCAGTAAGCATGCAGATGAGGGTTAGAGTGGGGGGCAGCTTCTTTGTGGTGCACTCCTAATAAGCAACTTATGAAGGAGACGGTGCCCTGCTCAAGAGCTCCTTGGTAGGGCTTGGAGGTGAACTGGCACCTCTCCACATTCCAAAATATTTATGGCCCACATCAGCCTTGAACCTGCTGCCCTCTGGTCCCCAGCCAAAGAGCTAGTGGACTGAGCTACTGCCAATCTCACTTACATGCATAAGGTAGTTAATTACCCACAATGCATGACCTGTGCTAGATTTGACAGGTTTAAATTGTAGTTCTATTTGGAATATTTATTGGAATAATCTTTTGGCAAGAATATATGAATATCGTTCAAAGGAACCAAAGGAATTGTAAAGGTTGACTAAGAAATTTATTTTGAAGGACACCACCGGATGTTCCTCGTTTAGTCGCAGGAGTCTGTCTGACACCTGCTGTTAAGGGAGGACTCCCGATGAATCCCCCAACATTCTAATCACAAGTTACTGCCTGCATCACCCGGAGGAGGAGGTGACAGTTCGGGGTTCGGGACTGTAAGGATTCCGTCTTTCTCCAGATTCTTACTTTTTCTTTTGTAATGTTTCAGGATCAAAAAGCAGGTGTGTGGTTTTGTCTGAGAATGTGTTCGTCTTTCTAGGAAAATTAAAGTTCCCATGAGTGATAGATCACATGTTCACATACAGGAGACAGAAAGATACGGTGGAAGTTAGCTGCGTCTGTTTTGCTGTGACTTTTAACGCGTAATAAATAAAATGGTGTTTCGTTACTTGTTCTTAATGAGACTTAACTTTAAAGGTTTCTTTCTCTATTTTTTCTTACACACTCACTTGGCCGCCCTTCAGTAACATTACAGGAAAACAAAAAGTCAAAAGTTTCTTCTTAGAAATTCTTGAGCTGATTTTACGCTCACGGAGTGGAGCTGCCAGGACTGCTGTCTGAAGCCGTGATTTTAAGACAAACGGTGACATTAAGTCGGTTATTCTAGTGCTGTACGATCTCGTCGATGTTAACCTGCCTTGAATCCTTGTTTTCAAATGAAGCACGAAAAGTAATCGTTAAAAAAAAAGTGTTTATAGGCGATAGTCTGTTCAGATCCGTGCGTACTGGGAGATGCGCTCCGTGTGCCGTGGATGGAGAGAGCGTGGACTGAAACACGTTCCTCTGCTGGTCGTGTTTACTGCTGTAATATGTTGTTTGTTTGTTTGTTTGTTTGTTTGTTTGTTTGTTTGTTACACGTCCTGTATGACGCGTTGCGTTCTAATAATAGTGTCATTACACTTGTTTGCCCTCAGGTCAGGTTTTGGGCAGTAATTTGTAGGGTCATGGTGTTTGTGCGTGTGTGTGTGTGTGTGTATGTGTGTGTGTGTGTGTGTGTGTGTGTGTGTTTAATGTGACCCATAATCCATTTCTTTATAAACATTACCTGCTATTAACAGGGACTGCCCTCTTCATATTGTGTGAATGCTATTCAATGAAAGTTAAGCAGACTGAAGAACAGTCCAGTTCTACTTGTTGCTGTCTGGCTGTATCTTGTAAAATTCACTTGATCACTTGCCATAATTACAGTCAGTCATGTCTGTGTTTTCTGAATGGATCTTGTACAGATTGTAAGTGTTGTTTTTCCTTTCCTTTGCAGCCTCCTTAACCCCTGTTGTGGTTCTCTCCCGGGTGTGAGAACGGAGCGTAGCCACCAAGTAACAGCCCCCAGGCCTGAGGGCCACTGGATCAATAAGGCATGCTCGCTGCAATGTTGCGCCAAAGTACAGGTGGAGGATCAGGAGGTGGCGGCGGCGGTAGTGTGACAAAACCTCCCCTTGGTATCTCCAGACTGTCAAGTTCCAGCATGGGTTCATCCAGCCCCCTCAGCACGGGCCCTTTGGCCCCAGGCCGGGCTCCCAAAAGTGGGTCGGTGAGCTCGGACAGCCCGGATAGCCCCTCCTCAGACCCAGACTATATTATGCAGCTGGTCAGCGATGTACGCAAGTTTGCTGAGGTTCTTCTACAACTCAAAGAAGTTTTCAACTCCAAAGGTATGTTTGGAAAGACTGCTTGCTGCCGCTAAGAAAATATTTTGTTTGTTCCCTGTGCAATACTTTCTTTTTCAAGTTTGTCTTCACATTAAGAAAAACAACTTTAACATGTGAACTTGTGGCAGTGTACAGAAGAGAAAAACTTGGAAAAATGTAAACACAGCCAGAGGGGTTTGTAATGCACCTCAGCTGCCATTCAGCTCTTGTGTGCTTACTGTTTTTACCTCAGTGTACACAGTCCCAGGTTTATCCACCTGTTTTGTTCCACTGTGGCCTTGGCAGCGCGGTCAGTCAACCAGGCTTATCTCACTTTTACTTTGGTTCCTGCCCTCCCTTCCTTTGATTAAATACAAAGAAAATTTATTTACACATCTTTTTAATAACTTAACGAAGTTTAAGTACTGGTACAGAAACTCATTCTCCTACTCTAGCCATATAACCCAGCATAACATAGCATAACAACCATTGGGTTTTAGACAGGACCTATTGACAGTCAGACATCTAAAAGTATAAACCATAACTCGCCCTGCAATTGAAAGGTTTAATTTGTCAGTGTTGCAATAGTTCTTTTCAAAACCACAATGAAAGACTGACATCAAACTAACATGGACTCATGCTTGTGTGACTGTGCAGTGTGTGGGTGCAGCTGCATTCCTAACCCTGGTATGTTCAGCATGGGTTTTTGGCTCCTGCTAAGATTTGTTAATCATCTTACCTATTAAGGAAGATCTGAGTAAGATAATGGAGTAAAAGTGTGTGTGGTGTTGATTTTTTTTCACCTTATGACCAACTATACCATGACATCCAATAAATCCCAGGCTCTGTTTTGTCATGTGGAGAGGTCAGTAAATGTGCCTGACCTAGCTTGGCAGTTTGGCTTTAGTGAGTAGGATCTGTAGGATTCAAGTTTCTTAAGCTTACAAGACTGTCTGTGAGTTGTTGGTATGAAGAGGATCAAGATAAGAGACATCACAGACAAAAGAGTGATGTGTGCTGGTTTACAGACCTGATGGATGATTAAAATTAGAATGTTCCATGTGATTTCCCAAATTATTTAATCAGTTTAAACTTAAGAGTACTAGTTTTAAAATATATTTAACAGTAGTTAAAATGGAGCACAATTTTGTAAAATATTTTCTATTTTAAGCTCTTTGCAACATTGCAAGCAGTTAATCAAATCTATTGCTGCTCTTCTTCCTGTTTGTGCTGACTTATGTGTTTAAGTTCCAAGCTTTATTGTAAATGACATAAGAACAAAAGGGATTGCTGCAGCACTGGAACAATGCTCTCTCTCTCACATATACTCAGCTGCAGTATGAACTCCTACAAGTGCAAAAAATAGGCCCCATTATCAAGTACTTCTGGGGCTGACTAGCAAGCTTAGCAACCTTTTTTGTGGTGTCACAGCTCTACATTTGACTATAGTGAAACAGATACTGTTACAATTATGGTGTGTCAAATAACAGATGAAAGGAGATCACCACATGACATGCAAACAAAGGTTCTCGCTGTGTTACAAGATTTCATAGCTGTCACGCTAGACATATTTGTTCATGCTGCTTGTCCTTAGGAAACCAGTTTATGATCTCTGCTCTCTCCAAATACGTGTCAAACCTTAGAACATCACACTTCAAATGGACTGGAAAAAGAATAACTCACTAACAATGTAATTCCATGACTATCAGCCAACTCCTGTAAATGCAACTGCATGCAATTCATAGGTCCTACAAAGCACAAACTGAATTCTGCAAATACAGTCACAGAGATGTAAACAGGCGATTGCAAAGCAAAGTATTCCAATTAGTGGTCTTAATTTGGGTAAACGCAGGAAAGGGCAGATTAGGGGAAATAGGCTGATTGCATTGTAGAAAACAAACCCCTCTGTGACCGACGGAAGCAGCAAAGGGACCATTGTGCCTCAAAATTTTCAAAAAAATGTTGAAGGGAGATGTTTAACAAAGTCATTTTTATGCTGGAGCATCCCATCTCAATACAAATAAAAAGTGTCACTGTTCAGGTTTAGCACTCTAGGGCTTCAGCAGAAGCTTGCACACAGATTTTTTGGTCACTAATTTTTTGGTCGGATGTTAGTTGAATTCTCTTTAACTTACGACATGTATCATTTTTTGCATCACTGCAGAATTAATTCTACCTCGTATGCTGTTTGACTTTCACTGCAACCAATGTAAAATTTCATACCCTAGAACAATGTTCTTTGCAGCCTCTGCAAACAGTGTCTGCATTCAGGCAGTAATGTGAATCCGATGTCCATTATCTCAGAAGACTTCTGCACGCTGGCATGCTGCTGCTAACTGACCGCTTTTGCAGAAATGATACTTTCCCAAGTCAAGAATAGTTGTGGCCTGTGAGATTCTTCCCTTGGGGGTTTCCTCAGTGAATTCCTTCAAATTTGTTTGTCTAGCAATGCACACCAACCATAAATGGTTATTACAGCATGGTTACTGTTTAGTTGTGATAGGAGTCAATGATGCATGACTTAATTTGGGTTACAAGTGTCTAAGGAAGATTTGTTTTTGTTTCTTGGTTGCAGTCAAATCTCTTCACATAATCTCAGCACTGTGACAGATTTCTTCTTTGTTCGTTAAGGTCACAACTGACTCCAGTGGCCACTTGTGAAGGTCATGTCAGTGATTGGAGAGGATTATTGTTCTGAAGGTGGGTCTTAGCAGAGGTCAGAGAGGACGTGTGGAGACAGGGTTGTACTCTGGAGATGGTGCTTTTGGCCTTTGTGTCTGTGATGTGAATGGGGCCTCTGAAACCCTCCATCATACGATTAGCGTTGGGCAGCAGGAGATCCACAGGGACTTGGCTTGGGAACCAAGACCAGTAGGGACCACAGTCTTGAGTGTGGGCTGGTAGCTATAGAGATGCCCTTGAGCAAGGCAATGGACATCTAACTGCTCCCATGGGTCTCATCAAATGGCTTCTCATCACCCCCCATCTCTCAGCACGTTTCCTATATAGTCCCTTTGTGTTTGTATGTCAGGCCTGTATCTGTAACAAACAAAAAGAAAAAAATGGCCATTGAGGGATGAATAAAGTTGTTGTTGACCCTAACATGTGTTTAAACCTGTTATGGAGTTGCTTTGTTTTGCATGAGCTGTGCAGATGATTGTTGTGTATCTCATCACCTATTATACAAGAGAGGGTGTTAGCATTTTGGCTGCCGGCCTCAATGGGACAGGTGTGTCATACTGTAGGTGTCTTGGTGCCAGATGCTGCCAAGGAGATTGATGGGCAGTTTTGTGCAGCTCAAGGAAGAGATCTGTTCCTTCACTGTGGTTACCCGGTGAAGGATAAGACTGTGTCCCAAAAAGGCTCTTTATCATATGAACACTATTTGTATTTGTCTTTATTGTAATGTAGTTGGTCTATGTCAGTTTTTAGTGTTGCACAAGAATGACAATCTATCCAAAAATGCTTGTAGCTATTGTCCATCCAGCCGGTGAAACAACATCTAAGAAACTAAGTATTGCACAATCATGTTTTCAGAGGATAATTGTGCCATAAGCATGAATGAAAGCTGTGTGAAAAAAGGTTTTCATTTGTTGACGGTGACACATGTCAGCAGTGCAATTTGCTCATAAGCAGTGAGTCATACATACATCCTTTCAGTGAATCACTATGGGCTTCAAACATATTGCCTTACAGTGAGCCTGTGGTTGTCGGCTTTAATGATTAACAGGTCCCTACTTAAAATGTCCTGCAGGTCTTGAGTAATGTGCAATGATGCACTGTAATTTACCTGACCACTCATTGATAGTTTTTTGTCTCTTCAAAACAGTTTGCAGCAATGAAAATTATACTGTGCATGCAATGGTTTCAGAGTTCTCTAACTTGTATTTCAGCTTTATTTTTGTAGCTATATTGAAATGTGTTTTAAAGATTTGGAATTTGACATAAGTACTTTTTATCTTTTTGGAAACCTGAGGAGTAATCTGCTGTAATGCTTTGTGGGAAAGTGAGTCTGTCCTTGCTTGTTTGAAAAAACCTAAATGCTATTTTAGTGAGTTGTGTACTAAATCACCCCTTGTGAAATACCAGCCTAAATTTAGCCATCCTTAGGCTTTTCACTTACCATCCCAGACTTTCTTAATGACTGTAACTGTGCTCTGTTTAGACAGTCTATCCCACTAAGTCTGAGATTCACTGCAAGCTTCATCATGCCTCCAAAAAGTTCCTTTTATGGTTATTTTACTGTGACCATTTGTAATGCCACTGTAAATTATCAAGCACAAGACAACTTGCTTTTGATAGTTTTAAGTTGTCTTCAAAGATCAAGTTACATTCTCTGACTTACAATTTCCTAAGATCTCAATTTAATGACAATGTACATGTAGATATGTTGTAACCGAGCTTCCTAATTAGATTTAATACATTATCGTAATTGTTCTGGGTTCATCTAAAAGGGTGGATGTTATCTCAGTATTAGTTGATGCGGGGCTAGGGCTTAATTCTTGGACTCATGCTCACCATGATTAAAGGCATTGTGACATATGGTTGGTCCATTTATCCCTGCTGCTGAGCACTATGCAGAGTACCACCACCTAATTCTGTATTTAAATATTGCTGTATATAGGTGGCAAAACTGTGCTTACCTGTCATGTTAAATTATCCATCTACAACTGAAGGGTTGTAGGTTTTTCACTAGTCGTATCCTAAAGGATCTCTCTGTTTGTGTGTCTTGTCTTCCTTCCCTCTGGTAAGATTTATGGTTATGGGTTCTGTTTTTGCCAGGGTAGCTTTGTTGAAGGAGCACTTTATATCTGCCACACACCGAGATGAAACTCCAGGATTCCCACACTACACATGAATGCGGGCTCTCTGATTTGGGTGTTACATTAAACACTCCTCACTGGTGCCTTCTTACATTAGTGATGTAGAAGAGTGCCTTGTAACTCAGAGCAAAGAGTAAGATTAAATCAACACCCATTGGTTCAAATTTAAGTTCAGAATTAAAGATGCAAACATTAATCTTACTAAAAATTGTTGATCAACATTTACATGCAATTTGCATGAATTAAAAGTCTTTAATTGATCTATTTTAATGCATATTTATGTTCAGTAACCCATTTATTATCAGAGTCAAGTTTACTCCACAACACTTGAATCATGCTAGATCCACAAAGCAAATAAACGTGAATTATTTAAATCCAAATTTACTTTTAAAAAAAATCAAAGATCCCAGCAATCTGAATGACCTCACTTAAATACAGAGACATTTTTAAATTTGTAGGGTTTTGTATTTCCAAATTTTAGGACAGCATTTGTTCATTGTCCTTGAAGTATGAGACTGAACCATTCACTAATTAAAGAAACCAGATTGCATCCTACTCCGTGATTTGTTGACTGTATGGTCAGAGGTAAAGTCTCTCGACCTTTGTAAGATATGAGATAAGATAAGCCTTTGTTCGTCCCACAGTGGGGTAATTTCCAAATTGTATTGTAATGGTCTTATTTTCTGATTGATTTCAATTAATGTTTTATTTGCAATTCCCTTCCAAAGGAATGAGTGAAGAATACTTCATAGATCCCAAAGGGAAATTATTCAAAGAAATGACCCCGACGTGATTTGAACACGCAACCTTCTGATCTGGAGTCAGACGCGCTACCGTTGCGCCACGAGGTCTTGAGGGATGTCCTGTCTACAACTGGTCTTGTCTTGTTAGACTAAAATTGGGTGTGATTGTACTTTAAAAAGAGAATCAGAGAAATAAGAAGTCTATTGAGTGTGACTGAACCTGTCAATACACGTGATGCATAAGCAACCTCTGTTCAACTGACCTCTCTATACTGATTAAAAAAACAAACAGTATATTTGGGAGGAATTTGAGCTTCTAAATCTACAGTTTTGCTAACCAGCAATAGAAACAGAGCTGATTTACGCTGGAGGCCTCTTGGCATTATCATGTTTACGACCCATGAAAGGACTGGCAGGTGGAGATCAACATTGCCTTAACAGCCCTGGATACCTTCACACCCATTTAAGGCCTCTCTCTGCTCAAGCTGTTAATTGTAACCATGGCAAGAAACAAAACAGTGCCTCGTGCTCACAGAGGTTGTTTTTCTTGAACTCATAAGATGTTTTACTTTGTCATCCAATTGGGAATGTTCTTTCAGTTTAAGGTGTATTTGTCCCAATCCCATTTTTCCAGCGAAAGCTTTCAAACGCAAAAATCCATTCTCTCAGGATTAGGATGTTAGTAAAGTTAAACAGTGTCCTCTTGTTCTCAGTGCTGTGTTTGCCCCCAACCCCAGCACCTCCCAGCTCTGCCCTCTTGACAGGTGTACTGAAGGGGCTTGTACTTGCTGGGCAGCTCTCCCAGCTCTCTGGCCTGCTGATGTTCCTTTCCCTGCATTACACAGCTTGGGGAGCACTGCGGTCTCTTTATCTTAATGCCTGACTAGTTTGGCTGCCAGCTAGGGGTTGCACGGTGGGGGGATTTGAGCTTCTCTTAAAGAAAGCATAGTTGGAATGCCAACCTTCAGAACTTTGCATCAACAGTAGGCGGTGGTGATGTGGGGGGCTGTATCCAGAGAGAAAGGTTGTCTGTTTTTCCTCACTTTGACAGACAGCTCCAAAGAGAAATGAAAGAGGGGTAAAACCAAATCCTTCACACTCACTATCATTTATCTGCCGACTATTGGGGGAAAGTATCTGTAGGTGAACATTTCTGTTTAGTAGTAAGAACTCTAAAATATAATGCCACTTATCTTACAGTCTATAATGATTATCATTATTATCTTGTCTTTGATGTTTGCAATATAGAGTTATATCTTGCCACTTTTCCTCAGTAGTCAGTCTTTTATCTAGTTTTTTTTTTTAGCTCTGAATATTTCATTCACTTTTGGGTTTGTGAGCTAACCAGACTAACAAAGCTGTACCCTGCAGAGTTGAGATATAAAAGCTTGCCACCTAGGTGCAGAGTGCTGTGTGTTTGTCTTTGGGCTTTCTCTTTATAAACTGCATTCAGTCATTGGAAAAAGAGCTTGAAAGGTGAAGCAACAGGGAATACCTTAGTGTGAGCATAGAGGTCTAGGGTGGTGAGGTTTTTTTTTTCTTTTGCTTTTAACTGACTTCATGTAATCTGCTAATCTACAGGGAACTGCTGGTGGTGTGTCAGAAGAGGTGGACAGAAGTATGTTGGGGAGGGGAATATCAAGGGGTTCATGGGCCACCCATTGCAATGGCCACAAGTTAAAGGTTAAGTGGAACCATTTTGAAGAAAAATGCCCCTTGAAACATAGTGTAATCACAGATTTTAAGGAATACATAAATTCTTTGAAACACTATCAATACAGATTCCTTGTTTGATTATTGGGGCGAGTAGCTGGGAGATCTTAGTCTGGTCAGATTGGAAGGGAGACATTGAGATGTTTTGATTGAAGTTGGTCATAGCTAGCCTGTCCATCATCCTATTATCCATGTCTGCTAAGAGTTTCTTCCATCTCATCGTACTTTTGAAAACCCAGTTGTGACATGTTTAGTGATTTCACACTTGTTTTGTGACAATAAGTATACCTCCCTTCCCTCAAATGTTTTGAAGCATAAATAATACATTGCTCCCATGATTTTCAATGCATGACTGAGCATAGCTAGGGCCAGAGCGAAAAGGAATGTTGCAAAGTCATTTTGTGTCAGCCTTTGTTGAAGTCCCTAAAGTGAGTGAATTTCTGAGGGCTAAACATCAAGAAAAAGTATCAGCATCTTTTTCAGCAATGACTTGCAATCTGTTTCCATCTACTGTAGAAACATCAGTGTGCAGCATGGTTGAATTGAAAAACCCCTTCATCCATTGGCGTAAAACGCTCATTCTAATTATGAAAATGACCCAGTGCTAATGCTACAAATGTTCTATCTTCATTTGTAAATACAGTACCCAGGTTTATAACATACTGTATCATATTATACGTACATACTGTATGTTATAAAGTTTTGGAGACTTGCTACTCCACAACAGCATCAGAAGATTTTATTACTGAGGTGTCATCTCGATGGTGAATGATCCAATAATGTTTTCATTATAGAGCCCCCTCCACCCCTCACTCCCATACTCACTTCCAAACAAGAGGTTGGAATGTTGGAGTTTCCAGGATGCTAATGAAGTAAAAAACTCATAGCGGCTCCTGATCTGCAACCTCCTTCTCATCAGGATCAGAGCTTGATCCCCCTGTAGCCTTCATTCAGCAGGGCTTATTATGCCCAGGAATGTCTCCACTCTCTGCCTCTCTCATAACCCCCACTGAAGCAGGGAAGTGGGGTGCAGGGGTAAGTTTAGGACAAATCCCATGGGGGAGAGCTCTATCCCAAATAGACCCCTCCATCCAAAAAGCACACACACCATACCTACCAGAACTCCTCCCCCATCAGTTCTTGGAATCTTTATGCCACTAAACCATCATCCTTTGACAAAGAGACATACACACACATACTCCAATCCTCCTTTCCCGTGAAATGCGAAAAGCTGCCCTTGTGATTTATTGTTCCATAAATGCTTCATGTGGCAGGCCCATGAGACGACCAGTCACTCTGTTTGCTAGTGGCCCCATGGACAATAGTGAGTTTTCGGGCCTCAAATACATTCAGACATAAAATCTCACTGGTCTTTCATGAGTAAGGCTGAACAGCAATTCCAGCAACGTGTTTGTTTCTTTGCCAGTTACCAGATTTTAACCATCTTCTATTGTTGTATTTTTTTCCAAAAAATTTCTGACACCAAATTGTCTTATCTTAAAGTGAGAATATCACTGCTGAAAGAAAACGCCCTTGTCAGATGTTTAAACTGGTCTTCTCTGGTGGGAACAAGCCTTTTTCTCTTTGTGTCTTGTCCAGAATGGTAGTTGAAGGGTTAAATAATCAGGCTCTGTACATTATTCTGTGTCCTGCTGAGCTGGTGGACACAACCACAATGCCTTGCTAATTAGCCTCTATTTAGGATGATCCAATAGGCCACACAACTGCCATTGAAGATGGAATCCCATAGAGGTTTGCAAAGGAAAACCCATTCCTCAGAGTTTAGGCTTGTCCCTAATAAACCTCTAGCTTGCTCTGGCTTGATGCCTCCAGGACTTGGGATTCAGTTACTCGGTCAATGAATGGGGTGTATAACATTTGTGGGGTGATTTAGGCCATTGTGTGTATGTTGTCATTGAAATGATAATGTCCATAAATGGGATCTGAACTGACCAGCACCAATTAAGGGCTTAGTGATTGAAACAGCTCATTGTGAAATAGGACCCATATCAACATATTGTGGGTTGGGGTCCACGTATAAAGATGAGATCAGATCATTGGGAAGACTGGTTTCTCCTTGCAGTACTCCCTGTATATTCGTTGGATGAGCATGTTTTGAACAGTTTGAATCGGTTTGCATAAATAGCTGTGATTTGATCTTTGAATTTCTTGTGTTAATATTCTCAGTTGAAATTAGAATGTAACATTCATAAAATTTGTAATGGCAACAAAATGCCTTAATATATGTATATATGTGTTTTGCAACTTCAAAATTACTTGACACAGTTTGTCACCTGCTTGTGTCATTTTTCAGGTGACCCATTAGTCTAGGTTGCCAACAAAAGAACTGACCTTCTCTGTTTACCATGTGCATCATTTGTATAGAAGTACTGAGTCTGAATGTGCCTGAAGCGCACTGCTGGCCCCTTTCCTGAATTGTGGAGAATTGGGCAGCTGAAACAAAAGAATAAGAGGCTTCAGTCATCAAAACGCACTAGGTCCTTGGCTCTAGACTGGGCTGTGCATGACATTTGATGAAGATAAATGAACATGGTCACTATGGAGAGGGATAGGACTGCCCAGGTCTTGTGGATTAACTTTTGGAAAGCTAGTAACAACGGGCATTCTAGTATAGAGAGTTTCATGTGGTAGTGGAAAGTCTGGAAATTGTGATTGGCTGATATAATCATGTCTGAGGAACTGCACCCGGAAACATTTATTGGTCCAATATTGACCTGCATGTTTTATATTTTGCAGCACTTGGCGTCGTTCAATTATTGTTGTTATAATTAGATCTGTTATTCATTTAGAACCTGTCACCTTCTGGTAAATTGACTGGATTTCCGGGTCAGGCCTCAGCTCGCATTGTAATGGCAGCCACACGACCCAGCATTATTAACCCCACTGGCAGCACTGTTTGTCCCACTCTAAAAAAGACGGCTAATGAATAAAAGAAAAATGGGCGACAGCTAAAGTCTTTCTGATCCCACTTTCCATGAAGGGGCTAATCCAGGGGTGATCGTCAGCACAAAATGTGTCCTCAGCTGTCTGTAGTCATTGTGTGTGTGTGTGTGTGTGTGTGTGTGTGTGTGTGTGTGTGTGTGTGTGTGTGTGTGTGTGTGTGTGTGTGTGTGTGTGTGTGTGTGTGTGTGTGTGTGTGTGTGTGTGTGTGTGTGTGTGTGTGTGTGTGTGTGTGTGTGTGGGCATATACATAAACATTTTACAGGTAACAAAAACACCAGTGGACATAGTAAATGAATTTGTCTGCTTTTGATAATTTCTTTAATCAGTAAATATTTCATGACCCCATTCCTCTACTATGACATGTCACCATTTATCTAGATTAATTGATACCGAAGAGCATTTTGTCCTTTTGCTAATGTTGGGAACTCACTGTCAGTAAATAGGTAGAACCACATACCTGAGATGCCATACTTTCTTTGGTTAACTGATAAACCAGAAGTTTGTGCACAGTGGGTACAGGTTGTCAGTAGTTTAGTCTTATGTATAGATTTACAGATTATTCTTCTTTTTTTTTTAGAAAATATTTCATCATAACTTCTTGGAGTGGATGCTGTAACCTGGTCAAAGTTCAAACTGCTGAGGTTTTATTGTTCATGATGGATGACACTAATGAGAATCACTGTTGCAATGCAGTATGTTCTGTAATAAAAGATGATTCATAATCGCCAATAGGGCACTCTACCTTGCTACATATTCAGTAGTTAATCTTAAATTACGGTGATTTATCATCAATGAGCTAAGGAACACCAAAACATGTCATTAGTCAGAGGTTAACAAGGCAAATGGATGAAATAGCTGACAATGATATTTCAGTGCTTGTTACCCAGAAGACACTGTTTCAAGGAAACTAGAGTCATTGTTAATGAATTTGTTTTTGTCCAACACTGTGTTGCACATTAAAATGAGAACATAGTCCCCTTCATGCTTCATATGGGGCATATACAAAAAATAAAATTGGATAGAAAGTGACCAATTGGGATAAAACAGAGTTATATGTGCATTCTTTTTGAACATCTCGTAAGTCGCAAATGAAATACTAAGTCAATGACACTTCTACTATGTCATTGAGCTTTTGGCTAAATGGAGTATAATGCATGTATCGGAATTAAATTGATCATGCAAAGATCGTCCTGCCTCACAGCAAGAAGGTTCTGGGTTCAAGTTCTCACTATGTGGGATTTGTATGATCTTCCCGCGTCTGCGGCGGTTCTCTCCGGGTTCTCTGGCCTCCTCTTCATTCCAGAAATATGCACTTCAGGTGAATTGGTCAGTTCCACATTGTCTATAGGTGTGAGTGTGCGCTTGAGTGGTGGTTCATCTTTCTTATGGCTCCGCGATGCATTGGTGATGCGTACGGAGCATCTCCTCGCCTGTCCTCGCCTCTCGCCCATAAGTCCGCTGGGATAGGCTTCATCAAACCCCCCTGGTCCGCATAAACCGCTTGTAAAATAAATGAATGACAAGAGACAGGCACTCTGCTTCATAATAAAGCAAGCTTGAATGTATCTCATATAAAAACGTCATGAAATGTATTTATTGCGACTTTGGGAAATTGAGTATGTAGATTTTGTTACTAGAAAAATCTAACTTTTATCTTCCAGAGCACCAGG
The DNA here is from genome assembly GCF_040054535.1 of Antennarius striatus. Taxonomy (NCBI): domain Eukaryota; kingdom Metazoa; phylum Chordata; class Actinopteri; order Lophiiformes; family Antennariidae; genus Antennarius; species Antennarius striatus. Next base: position 11,671,740 of record NC_090795.1, read on the forward strand.
ATTGCCTCCATCAAGCAGTCCATGAGCGTCTTGGGGAGCTGCTGCGAGTTCTGAAAGCCATTATCAATAAACACCAAACCCTAAACTCGGTGGACATCCTCAGTACAGCTGGAACTGTCATTGCCAGGGTCAAAGGTGAGCAGATATCCCTTTAACAAATACACAAATGCAACTCATAGCTTTCCTGTAAAATAGCCCACTACTCCTCAGTGGGTTTTTTTTAACCTGTTTCTCTCTGCTTGTCTTACTCTCTTTTGGCAGTTTGTTTCCATTACTGTACTACTGTTTCCTCTCACACTCTCCTCCCCTGTCTTAAAAACGAAGTTCCATTAGAATGTTTCTCTGTAGTTTCCTGTCCTCAGACGCAGCAGCCTGTATTTTAAACCCCACACTTTGTGCAACAAAATAATATTGGGAGTCTGATACCTGATTCAGAGGCAGCAAAAAGCAGGTGTCCTTTGTGCTTTGTCTGCCAGAGGGAATTACCCTGAAGAATCTTATTCAATCTCCCTTTGAGATAAAGATCTGGCATACAGGTCAATTCTTACTTTGGCCGCCACACAAGAATCCCTTAGCAAAACCTTGTCTCAATTTGCAATGCAAAGAGTGGCTGCATGACTAATGTGACTTTGTGACATTAGTACACATGAATAAATTTATTAAATCCTTGTTAGACAATGATATTACTATTATGACAAGAAACATTAAAAATGTAGATTCTAATCTAGTTGATCAACCCTATAGCAACAGAATTAAGAACATCAGTATTAGTCGACTTGAACAGTTTCATCTTTAGTAAAAAGAAAAACCCAAAGCCTTTAACAATAGCTGTAATGAAGTAGTTTGTACACAACTCTGTGCACAATGCAAACTCTGTTGTCTTTTCTGCCACTAGGGGGCCAGAGTTGGTCACTTCTTTACCCTCTTGTGATGATTGTGCAGAAAGCTATTCACACAAATATTCTGCACGCTGTAGTTTTAAGAGTTAGCCTCACTAGAATGTTGTGTTTTGTTCTGACATCACTTAAAAAAAAAGATTGAGTGGGGTCAGTTTAATTATTAATGATCTGATATCAGGTAGCTGTTCCTTTCAGTGTTTTTCAGTCATCCTGTGATACTCGTTCGAAGAAACTCCTCTCCGACCTGAAATCTGTGTAGTACTTTACAGCTGATGACTGTTTCGACAGTGTGGAGGTTTGCTCCTGAAACAATATCATATTTCCCTGATGATGTAACTTCCACGCTTGGACCACTGGTTGGGGCCTTAGCGAGTACTGGCATTGTATTCCAGAAAGCCTCAGGATGTCCTGTTGGGGGTAGGGGTTGGACAGAGGAGGAGATGTAATGCATAAGAGAATTGTGTGCTTCGAATGGTGGCGGCCACCATAGCTGGGCTGGGATTGGAAGAGGCTCCCAAGGCCCGGTGGACATTGGAATACACCAAAATCCATTTTTTTGCCGTTTTTTCAACAAAGCCACTTTCAACACTTGCGTTCCTGAATCTGAGGGACGACTTTTTACTTTGGATTTTGTCAAACACTGCATCTGCGGGACAGAGGATTTTACGTTTGGAACCCTCAATGAACCCAACTTGTTTAGTGTTTGAGCAGATAACTCGAAGTTTAGTCACACCATAGGGATGGTTTTTAAAGTTTAGTGCTTATTTTGGTAAACTTTGGGAATGCTGGAGAAAACTTTGAGGTGGGTTATTGGATTGACAACTTACAGATGCTTGGAAACATTTTAAATACGTTCCTCAACTTGTCTAAATATCTACTTCTGTAGAAAAAGTATAATCGCTTAGTTTTCTCTTAAAAATGTCAGCTCTGTTGAACTCTAGAAATCTCCATTGTTCTAATATAAAGGAAAGACAGAGGAAATCATGGAGGCGGCAAGGTAGTCAGTGACCTCACTGATTTATTGCTTGTGTTCTGTCTTGTTTTCTGAGCATCTCTCCTAGTGTATTTTCTCTCTGGTCATTCAGGACAGGAAGTTTATTGTGAGGACTGATTACAGCCATATTTACACTGGTGTTTTTCCTCTGTTCTATCCTCAGTCATCACTGTGTTTAGACTTACAGCAGGAAACTACTGCCTTAACAGATTACAGCCAAATATACACACTTGCAGTCTGCTTATCTCTTCTGATTTAAGGAACAGATGTCTTTGGATTCCTCTTAAGGAACAGTTTTTGTAAATGTATGAAGTTCTGAGAGGAAAATTTCTCTCTAGCTCACAGTGTGATTTAAAAAGTACAGCATGACTCAAAAAATATTCTTTCATGACATCATACACAGGATGATGAATCACACCATGAGAGTCATTCCTTAACTGGGCTTGCACTAGGAGCCAGTATGACTAAGCCACTGTGGCTCAGTATAAAAGAATTGAGTAAGCCACAAAAAGCCACATTCGGTGTCCAAGACACCGGCGCAGCGCACTGTGCCGACGAGTAACGAAATTTTTTAGAAGATGGTGTTGTTTTCCTGCATTCTGAGGGCAAAATCTTCTGTTCAGTTTACCTACAAAAATACACTAAAGTCAACAGTTCAAGCTTAACTATCTTTATTTCTATCTTACTTTATGCAGGTATGAATGTGAGATTCAACAATACTTTGACTAGAAGACATTTTAGGTTGTTTTTTTAATTCGATAATATGATTTTTCATTTCAATTTAAAAAGGCGTGAAAATAGCAAGCGAGGTGAAAAAACATTTACATGCATCGCTGGTTATTCCTGCTGGTCATAGGGATGAAAAGTCTACAACTACAAAAAAGTATTGATAATATCTTTCATTTACATTCTGATCGGTCTGTCACCACTCCCACCCCCTCTCAGCATTCACCATTTGTTGTTCAATTAGAGTTTAGACACAAAATCTACTATAAAACACTATACTAATTTTCTTTCGATCGATCGTCCTCGCCTTGTCGTACACCAATTCGCGGGTTTAAAATAAAATAACATAGAATCCTTTTCTTTTTTTCATTGGACGAGAGTTTAATGATCGGGAGCATTCGGGGTCACTTCGGCTATTTCCGTCGGCATGCATGCCGCCTAGAGAGAGAAAAAGTTTGTTTTCTTATGTTATTGCTCGGGGATTTTCGCGAGTCCAAAAAATTTGTAAGTTTGAACCTTTTTTTCCTAAAAATAAGAACACCACTTTGGCTACACAGGCTAAAAACCTTGTATCTACTCTGGAATTTACTTGTGGCGATCGGCTAGCGCAAGCCCAGCTTAAATAAGTCGATGCAAATTCAGGATGTCTGCTGTGTTTAGGTCTGCTACAAAACTGACTAAATGATGCTTGATTACATTTTGACAGGTGTGAACTATAAGGAGGTAAATGAGGACAACAAACAGAAGCTTTTTGGAGAGATCTACACCTCAATTGACACATTGGCATTCACCTTTGGCAATGTGTAAGTGTGACTCACTGATTTGAATTCCTATGGGTAATTTCAAATTATAGACCGGGTGGTTGTATTATTTCTAATCAAAAAAGCATTCCATTCTGTCTGTGTACATAATTTTGTATAGAATTGTCTGAAGGGCTGATAAGGTGAATTAAGAGCTAAAAGAAAGGATAAGGGACTATATTCACAAAAACATCTACTCATATGAAAAGAGATTCATTTAGACTTCAAAAAAATCAATGAAGCAAAATTACTTACGCACGAAACATTTCTATAACTGGTATCAAGGTGTTCAAACAAAAGCTGACATTTAGACAACAAAAGGGATAAATAACACACTAATCATTTACCCCATACTGGAGATAAACGTAAGGGTACCCCAAATTTGTCCAGTGCCTCATAAATCTGTCTTTTATGATAGATTTGTTAACCTGCAACTGTATGGCAGTATAAAAATAAGATGCTGAAATATTCCTTTCAATCCCTTTTTTCAGGGAAAAATCACCAAAGGTGATTAGAGATACATTTGAAACTGATTCCCGCAAATGCTCTATGATCAATTTCACTTTTTCTCACATGTTCATTTGTGTTTTCTCTCAGAGTGTCTGACTTCCTTATGGGAGATGTAGAGAATGGATCGGTGTTGGGGCTCCCCCTGACTAAGAGAAGCAGGGTAAGAAATGTGAAATAATTTCTTTGTGTAGTTTTGTCCATCACCTCAGGCCAATGCTTTACTACATACAGGTGACATATCAAATTCACCAACTTCTGAACTACAATCGAAGAAAATATTAGATTTAGTTTGTTCAACATGTCTTGTTCTTTTAGGGTCCCCTGAACACCAAGTTCTTTGCCCTGATTTGTCATGCAAAGAATCTAAAAAAAATGACCCATCAGAGTTCAGGGGTTACAAGAACACTTGCATGTTGATGCATGTTTCAGACAGGGACTCTGTCTGCAAATGATAGATTTGTCTTATGCGATGTTGTTCTTCCTGCTGTAGGTTTCGTAACTGTTCTTAAGAGGAAGTAACTGTCTGATAAGTCTTTTTTTTTTGAGTGTCTTGGACGTACTTACCGTGCCTTTAGTTGCCATCTCTTCACTGTAGATTTCTTTGTGTCTCTTTTCCAGTCTTTTGAGAATCTCTCTGTGGAATCTGGAGGATCTGGTCTTGAGAAAGATGATCTGCCAGGTAAGATGGATCTGTGTGCTGCAATACGAGTTTGTTAAAGTGCCAGTGAAGCTAGTCCTGGAAAATTAGATGAAAAGAAGACATTGGTTATGGTGGAGTTAGTCTCTATTTTCTGAGCTATTTTAGCAGTGTGTTGATGGTGTTTTGTATGTGTGGAGTTAGTGGAGTGAGAGCAAAGCTACTTTACATGCAGCAGTAGCTCTTGTCGGTTTTACTTAACTTTAAATGGTATTAGCTCATGTCAGACTCAGCCAAGATCAGTGTGGGGTTTTCTGTGTGACTCATAGCTCAAGTTATTGCAAGCTTTACAGTACGTATTATGTATTGTCCATGTTGAGAGCTGTGTTTCATGGGGGGCTGGTTACTATCAGTCATGTTTAAGCTAATGTTACTGTATACAACTTTACTCATTGAAATCTGGTGGCTATCACAGGGCCAAGTCAACCTGGTGGGACAGAAGAGGTGGACAGGACACTGCAGCGACAGGACAGCGGAGTGGAGTCAGCGCTGCTTTACGCAAAGACCTGGTCCAAGTACACCAAAGATCTGCTGTCATGGGTGGAGAAGCGTCTCAATATGGGTGAGGGAGGAACGAATGAGGGTTTTGCTCACATCAAGGAAGGCAGCAGCTTGTAGCCCCTGTGCAGAAGTCAAATGTCATGTGTTAATGTCATGACAGGTGTACTTACCTTTGCACTGCGTTACACACTGTGTGTAGTCTAGGTGGTCGGGTAACCTTAATGTGATTATTTTTCATGTACAATGCCCTGTACATTTTGAGTTTTCTCAAAAAGCATTACTTTCAGTTTATTTCTTTTAGTAAATGTTGAAGAGAAAAATTAGTATGAAGTACTTATGGTTTACTTTCAAGTATGTTATTTTGGATAGTGCCACAAATCACAAAAAAGAGTGAGGATTAATTCAGGGCTAATACCCTGAGAATATTTTCTGTACACCTGAGCATGTCAAACAATGAAGTCTTATCCAGGCTCAAGGTGATCATGAAATGTGAGAGCATTTGTGTGGCACACCAGTTAATGAATGGATGCAGTGTAATACTTTATCATTTGGCCAAACAACACAAGAATGCAAAGTGCTCAGTTGCCCAGTCTAGTACTTTCACTGTTTTGTATTTACTAATATAATGTGTGATGTAATCACAAAATGCTTGAAGATTTTTGTAATATTTCTTGTTAAATAGATCTATATTGATACACATGACAGATCACTGGCCAGTATCCACGGCCTATATACAGTGCCTTGCGAAAGTATTGCCCCCCCACCCCAAGAACTTTTTGACATTTTGCCACATGTCAGGCTTTAAACTTAAAGATAACAAACTGAAAATATTTTTCAAGAATCAACAACATGTGAGACACAATCATGAAGTGGAACCAAATTTATTCAACATTTTATATTGTGTTTACAGATAAAAAACTGAAAAGTAGGATGGTCTTAAATTCAGTTTAACTTTACTTTTGTCCATTTGCAGATATCGAGTGTGCAAAGAGTTACGCCAAAATGGCAGAATCTGCCAAGACCTTGGCAAGTCAGCAGGTTAGTAGATGTTGAGATGGTCTGACCTTCATATTATAACACTGCTGCCACCTTTTAGTTGTTGAAAACTGACATTCAGATATTCTCTCAATGAAGGAATTCATGCCTTTCCGTGAGATCTACATGACTGCCTTCAAAAATGACATTGAATACAGCCAGCTGGTACTTTATACCGCTGCAATACTCCAAAGCAACAAATTCATGCAGGTAATCCAAAACAGTGTGTGTTTCCACATTTGGAAAGGATGAATACAAAAGAATGTATTGACTGTTTGTGTGTGTGTGTGTGTGTGTGTGTGTGTGTGTGTGTGTGTGTGTGTGTGTGTGTGTGTGTGTGTGTGTGTGTGTGTGTGTGTGTGTGTGTGTGTGTGTGTGTGTGTGTGTGTGTGTGTGTGTGTGTGTGTGTGTGTGTGTGTGTGTGTTTTTCTTACTAGCCTCTTCTGGCCAGAAAGACTGAGCTGGACAAACTCAGAAAGGAGGTTAAGGAGCAGTGGCAGAGGCAGCAAAAGAAGATGGTAAATTCATTGACACTATTGCTCCTTTGCTCTATCCAAGAATAATCATAAAAATGATGTCTATTGATGCACATGTGCAAATGTACTTCTTTGTCATATTGTCATGCAACTAGAGATTTTTTGCTCTCCGTTTGTACTTTACTTTGTTTCTTGGTTGCGAACTTCATGTGTCTTCATTTCAAGCATGAGGCAGACAGTGCTCTGAAGAAGGCTCGGCTGCTGCAGGCTCAGCGGCAGGAGGAATATGAGAAGGCCAAGGTGTCCACGAGCCGCCTGGAGGAGGAGCAGATTGGAGGAGCAGCAGGAGCGAGACAACTAGAGAAGAGACGAAGGCTGGAGGAGGAAGCCCTGCAAAAGGTAAGGTGCCTCCTATTCGCCTTTCGTTCCACCCATTTTCTGTAGACAAGATTATTGTCATTGTTTTTTTAGGTTGTAGATCACTGTCACACCTTTTCTCATCTTATAGTAGTTTTTATTTTTGAATTACTATTTTCCATCTTTGGTTTATATCATATTTGTCCTTATCAGAACTGGCTTTTGATGGCGTGTTGTCTTTTTCCTTTCGACAGGCGGAGGAGGCCAGAGAACACTACAAAGCATGCCAGGTCGATGTGGGGGTGAAGAGAGTTGATCTGGCAAACACCAAGAGTGAGATCATCACTCAAATTCGAGAGATGGTCTCTCAATGTGACCTCACCCTCAAGGCTGTATGTCTGACTGTAATTTTAATCAGATATTTTGAATTTAGACCAAGTTGAATAACAGCTGACTGATGAGGATGCACGAGTGCCTGATATATACAAGTATTTTGCTCCTTGGTACAGGTCACTGTTAACTGGTTCCAGCTCCAACAGGCCCAGGTTGTGTCCCTCCCTGTGAACCACCAGAGTCTGTGTGAAAATACCAAACAGTATGAGCCGGGCCAGCGCTACATTGAATTTGTTAGGAGTCTGCCCACTGATGGACCTCGCCTGGAGTACCACTCTTTTGATTCAGCTGTCACACAGAGCACAGGGTGAGATTTAAGGATACTGCCATAAAGAAAAGCATGGAGTCAGTGACTGGTTTAAAGCACGGTATGGAAGTAAACAAATCATTTGTCTTAACTTAAAAAAATGAAACTGCTGTAAAAACGGATTCATTGCAAGATGGTCTCAGAGGTGGTCTTGATAATGTCGGCATTAAGACAAACCTGGTCACATGTCATCACTGTATAGGGTAAGTGGAGACATTAGAGGTCACGAACAAGGTGACTTGAAAATTAGCTCACTTTCATTAAAGTCATGCCTGGCTTTCACCTGAGAAGTTGTTCTTAAACTAAAGTGCATTGCAAATGACGTTAGTGTCAGTATAGTTTCATTAATTTAGAGGAAGAATCTGTGCTTGCAGTGAAATGCGGCGGACTGTGGGTACATAGACCCCACTGGTGAGATGTAGGGTAATGATTGAGTGAGCTTGTTTTGGAAAGCGTAAAACAATTGGGTTGGCAGGGCTTCCTGGGGAAATGGCTGTGGTCACAGAAGAGAGGAGCTGGGAGGGGGGTTGTGTGTTCACTATCACTTAACGTCTGTGAAAATGTTCTGTAGTTTTTAAACTGGAGCCAATGGATCGTTTTTGAGCCACACTAAAATGTTGATGGTCTTTTTTTTCATGTGGGGATTGTTTTTTCAGTCAGAAAGCTCTGTTTCCATTTGAGAAAGTTAGGTTTGTTGATACACACGCACGCACACACACACATACACACACACACACACACACACACGCAAATAAGAGATGTCTTTGTTCTTCTTGAGTTTTCTTCCTCCACACCCACCTCTCCAACTTTGATCCATCTGATGAAAGAATTCAACACGTGTGAGAGGAAATGAGTCTTCGACAGATACATACTGGCATGCATTCACAGCAATGGCCTTCACAAGGTTAAATATAGGCCGTTGACCTATATAGTGCATATCGTGAGATACAAAAGGGTGGTTTTGTTGACAATGGTTGGCATAGTTCTTCAACAGCATTTTTGTGAGCCTGAGTCTCTTAATCATTGTTAGCCTTCTCATCAGCTGCTGCCTTTGATGTTGGGGGGGTTGATCTCATGATATCATGATTACTCAGAAATCCTTTCTAGTGCTGATGAATTAGTAAATGTATTATACATTATAAATAACTCTGCAGTTGAATCTCAGAGCCAGATCTTATTTAAAAGCATCTGAAAGGAATGTTGTTATTATCCTCAAATGTGAATTTAATTATCACTGTCAACTGTAGGACAAAATCTGATGATAGGGTTTGTTCTCTGAAAGATTTGTCGTTAGAAATTGTGACTGTGGAGTTTGTATCTGGATTTATTATCTAACAGTGGAGGACATTTTATGTATAATGATTGTAAACCTTTCCTGTTTTAATCTTATAATTTTTATTATTATTAGCTATATTCCACCAAAATGCAGATGTCACAAGATATCATTATGATATGTAAAGCAATTTAAAATAAATGCCTCAAATGTGACCTTGTAAAATGTAAAACTTGTCTACCTCACTAGGAGTTTATTGAAATCTGTACAAATAAATTTGTGTTGTCCTGTTAAAAAAAAGCATGGATCACACATTCACCTACAAGTCTTGATTTTTAATGTAATAAAAACACAAATAACCAAGTTTTTTAACAGAAAACATTTTCTTTCCACCATTATTCTCTACAGAATGCCTGTCAATAAACGCTTATTAACTGGGAGCCACTCATCCCACAGCAACCTGTCACAGATGTCCGTGACCTCTGAACTTCCAGTTGCAGATGAAGTGGAGAGTCCCACCAACACCCAACACACCAAGGTAGCAGAGAGAAGATCCAACAGTAACGCTGACAGCCAAGGTATGAAGGGTGAATGACATGAAAGGACAGGAATGTTTGTGCACATTTTAACAGGCTGTAAATACTTGAACACAGAGAGATAACAGCATCCACATAATGTCCACATTCTCATGTGTGAGTTTGTGTGTTAACAGGATTGTACAAAAACTCCCAAGAGTAGATAGACTAGATTTTCCCAAGAACTTTTAAGTTTTGGAGTGGCTCTATATAAATGGGTAGATCTTGGATTTTTTTTTTTTTTAAATTTGCAAGATAAGGCTTCTAATTCTCCTTTCCATTCATTACACACAAAAATTCCTGATGGAATTTGGTGAATCTTGTAGCTGTGAAGGAGATACATTTAGAATGAGTAAAGAGGTTAATTCAAGACTTTTTATTGTACATTTTTTTACTTTACTTACTTTTAGTATGTATCAATAAATGGACAAATCAATAAATAAAATTTAATGGAGATAATACAACTTCATAGGACTAAGATTAGTAACTGTTTGATAAACCAACACAAGAAGTAGCAGTCAACGGGAAGCTGTCTGCTAATTCACGAGGTTCATAAGTTTCTAGTTTTTTAAGGGAAAAGTTTCAATAGGTAAACAGTAGTTTACTGTTTAAGTGGTTATTTAACTCAACAAACTAATCAGATGCTGAGGTTATGTGTGTGTGTGTGTGTGTGTGTGTGTGTGTGTGTGTGTGTGTGTGTGTGTGGGTGTGGGTGTGGGTGTGGGTGTGGGTGTGGGTGTACTGAGAGCAAATAATGGATGAAAGGGAAATAAATCCTGAATATATAAAATATAATATCTCATTAGTACGAAGTGAGATTTGCTCATGCAAACTCCCTGAGACAAGAAGGATTGTGATTCATCAAGTAATCTGTGCTTTGTGAACCTTGAAAGTACTCTTAAATATTAATTAAAATGACCGAACAAATGTTTGAAACCAGTAATTCATTAACATTATTATATTATCTATATTCTGTAATGAACAAAATGTTGGCTGTTGTTTTGTTGGTTTCAGTCTTTGAATTCTCTTTTTATTCAGGACTCCGGGTTCAGGCCCCGTTTCGTCCTTGGGCCTCAGCCAGCCAGGGTGGAGGGATGTGCAGTGACTCAGAAAGTGCAGGAGGGAGCAGCGAGTCCCGGTCCATGGACTCGCCCACAGCAAGCCCAGGTAAAACCACTCTGAACCACTGAATCCAGCTTTGTCACTGGACAAAACACTTTAATTATAATAAGTAAAACTTTGAATGTGTGTAATTCATCCCCTTAGAGTAGATAGATAGATGGATGGATGGATGGATGGATGGATGGATGGATGGATGGATGGGTGGGTGGGTGGGTGGGTGGGTGGGTGGGTGGGTGGGTAGGTAGGTAGGTAGGTAGATTGATTGATTGATTGATTGATTGATTGAAGTTAAATTAGCCATCTGGTTATTGGGTATTGTGTAACTGAAAAGCTAATGAGCAATTACTAAAAGAAACTGGGATTCACTACATAAATCTTTACATTAACTGACTTTTAAGCTACCAAGGAAATGAAACACATTTAGTCTTTGTGTTTGTTTCTTCCCACTCATCCAGATCATAGTAATCCTGATAAAAAAAGGAAGTCAAGTTGTTTTTTATTCACTCAGCATTACTCAAGCTTTTATTTTTATAGCCCAGGAAGACAAAACATCTGTTTTCCCATCACAGTTGGAAAACAACATCTGGCTCTAAATGTCAGGTTTATCAGTCTTGTCTCATTGATAAAGAAACCACACATTGGAGCTGATAGACAAGAGGAACATTCCTCAGCGCTGACTGTCAAACGGGCCCCTGGGGCCTACACGCATTTTTTCATGTTCATCCAGGTTTGTTGCTGTCACATTTCTGTTGAACATTGTGCAACTCTTCAACACACCCAGAACATGAAATGGAAGTTTTGGTGTAGTCAAGGTTACATCAACACTTCCTCTGTTATTGTTCACAAATACAGATCAAGTTCCATAGTTCTAACGCAGGTATGTTTTCCAAAGTCTAGAATGTGGGTGTAATGACTGTGTGAGACCTTTGTAATTTACCCGGGAGATCAGTGGTGCATTTTGTCATAATAGTACTGACCACGGGAGGTTGTAGGAAGGTACTGACTGGACATGACTGCGAAGATGTGGGCTTACAGGTGTGTCCTGTTTCACTGTTCAGGAGACTTCAAGAGGCGACTACCCAGAACCCCCTCCACCGGCACTATGTCGTCTGCTGATGACCTGGATGAGAGAGAACCGCCCTCTCCCTTTGATAATGGTGAGACCCTTGGAACTATTTCACACCTTGAACCAAACAATTTTCCTCACGTTCTGCAAATCCTTGGATTCAAATATGTTCACACGTAACATAAAAGAAAAGAGAATTACCTCTAATGCTAGCCTTTGTCCTCGCTTCCTTGTTTGTGTTCCACCACTCTGCAGCTTTAAATGAGATGGTCATTGAAACAGCCAGCTCCCCGGGTCCCTTTAGAAACACCCAGATGTCTAAAGCTGCTCAAACTCACAAGCTCAGAAAACTGAGAGCTCCATCCAAGTGTCGTGAGTGTGATAGCCTGGTGGTGTTTCATGGAGCAGAGTGCGAGGAGGTAACACTTCTTTTTATTTTGTTGAAGAACTAATTTCACAATTTCCTCTGGGAACAATAAAGTATATATCTTCTTCTATATATATGTGTGTGTGTGTATATATATATATATATATATATATATATATATATATATATATATATATATATATATATATATATATATATATATATATAGAAAGAGGAATATATATATATATATATATATATATATATATATATATATATATATATATATATATATATATATATTCCTCTTTCTATCTATCTAATGGCACAAATGCAATCCAACCACAATTCGTGCTTAGGCCTTTAGTGAAAGTACCATAGTATTCAGATTAATTTAAGCTCAACATTTAATATTGTTGAGTTTCACAATCATTTCTTTGTCACACATGGTAAGCAGAAATCAAAAGGAAAAGATGTGTTCATTCCTCATCAAACATCAGAAAAAAGGGAAAAGTTGATACTGGCTACAAACCGTCCTCAGAGACCAGATTCACCAACTGGTCTCAGTCGGGGAACAAGCAGCGGAAACTGAAGACCTTTTGTTCAGTTGTTCATCTCCATCACCCCTCACCCCCCACTAGTTTATTTTAGATCCAGTTTCTTTCCATATTTATTTGAAACACATGAGTTTTGCTTTACTTGAGATGATTTTTTAAAAGAAAAACTTATTTTAGAGATAGGTTCTGTCTTGTTGATCGACACATTCACATGGAAAAATCAGAATATAAGGTTTTCCTGTTGACTTTTTGATGTAAAACTAAGAAATGTTTCACAAACAACATTTTGAGTAGTTTTAATGCAGAAATATTGAACCATATATATATATATCTCAAAATTATTTTGAAAAAAAATAATACAGTAACTGTTTTTGAGCTGTGGCTTCAGCAGTGTGTCCCTTCTGTACTTTTGTTTGCAGTGTTCTTTAGCCTGTCATAAGAAGTGTCTGGAGACCCTGGCCATCCAGTGTGGCCACAAGAAACTCCAAGGGAGGCTTCACCTCTTTGGCATTGACTTCACGCAGGCAGCTAAGAACAGTCCGGACAGCATTCCCTTCATAATACGGAAGTGTACGTCAGAAATCGAGAACAGAGCCCTCAATATTAAGGTATTGTCAAATGTGGAAGATAAGATAGAATTGTTAATGTTTTGCTTTATCTCTAAAAGTCCATGTACTTTATCTCTAAGTATGACTTTCACTTCTAAGTCTGAATTAATTAACTTCATTTTTTTTAGTCTTTGCTGCATTGTGTTGGTACTTATCTTTTTTGTTATTGTGTCGTGTGCTATGATAAACCATAAGATTGCATCTCATTTTCTTGTGCTGAGTGTATTTGGTCTTTGTGTTGTGTAGGGTATCTACCGGGTGAATGGTGCCAAGTCTCGTGTTGAGAAGTTGTGTCAGGCCTTTGAGAACGGGAAGCACCTGGTTGAGCTCTCTGAGCTTTATCCTCATGACATTAGCAACGTACTGAAACTCTACCTGAGACAGGTGGGCTGAATTTGAAACCACCTCCATCCGTTACATCTATTAAAATATTGTAAATTTACTTACACCTGCAAAGACGGTCATGTAGATCAGGACCTGAGTTGGTTAAAAGTGGTGTTTACAGACAGAACACAGCAGTGGTATTTATTTTTCTTTGTGTTTGTGGTACAACTGCCACTTGTCATCCACCTTAATTTTTTTAAATTCTGTCCAAACTGCCTGTTTATTTACCTGTTTATAATTATGTTCCTATATGGATTTATTTATCTGCGTCTTTTTTTCCCCTTATGTTCTTCCTTGTAGCTTCCGGAGCCACTCATTTTATTCCGCTACTATAACGATTTCATCGGTTTGGCCAAGGAAAGCCAGAGTATTATAGTGGAGGAACTTGAGGCGATACGGCTCAGTTCCACCCCAGTGACGTCAGCCCAGACCAGCATGGAGCTAAACCGGGTCCTTTTCAAAATCAAGGACCTCCTGAGGCAGCTTCCACCAGCCCATTACAAGACACTGCAGTTCCTCATAGAGCATCTGAACCGGTATGTTAACCACCGGTATGGTAACCCAGAAAATGCCTTTTGCCGAGTGTCTTTATAAATTAGTCATTTTACAAGTAGAAGGGAAACCTTATTAGGAATCATGATATTGAAGATCATTCTGATAACCTTAAACTCTCCTCTCTCCAGGGTGGCAGAGCATTCGGAGGAGAATAAGATGACAGCCAGCAACTTGGGCATTATCTTTGGCCCAACGTTGATCAAGCCGAGACAGGCAGATGCAGAAGTTTCCCTTTCCTCTCTGGTGGATTACCCATACCAGGCACTCATTGTTGAACTCCTGATCAGACACCACCACGTTGTCTTTGACAAGCCCCTCAGTCCCCTAAGTGCCATCACCCCTGCAGACACTGAGGCCCAATCCCGTACTGACACTCGCCTAACCCACCAGGAGAAAGGAACGCAGCTCAGCAGACACTCCAGGTCACTGGGAGACATTAAGGAGGTAATGTATTACTTCACTCGTATGGCGTGTAGCAAGGTTTGACCTGAATGTTATAAACTAATGATTCATCTTCTAACATTAAATGGCAAATTTCTGCTCTGTTTTTTTAAAATGTTTTCCTGTCTGTCTATTACAGCAGAGCTCTAAGGTTTATAAGAGGTACTCCTCCATTATTCCTTCTTCACATCTACTGGCAGAGGTTCAGGAGACCACACCAAGTCTCGATGGAAACGACTTTCGTCCTGGTCAGTACTGTTGCAAAGTTGGATATCCAATAGAAGCCATTTTTTTTAAGCCAACAGTAATTCAGTGTCTTCTTCTTGATGCTGGATTGCAGTATTTTCTGCACTATAAGGCGCACTGGATTATGAGGCGCATATAATAAAAAATATTAAAATAGATTTAAAAAACTAGTGGCTGTAGTTGCTGTCCACTAGCTAGAGCATTCATGACTGTGAGTACCTCTGGTCAGCTGTGAAAGGCTATTGTTATTTCAATGAAGCCATTCTGAGCCTCATCAAGGACACCTGATCACTTGATCACTTTTCCATCTTAGAAAGAAGTCAACACGCACATTAAAAAACCTGACGTTAAAAACTGGTTAAATTCATTATGAGTGGACCACTCAGTTCGAACAGGGCGGAATAGGTCTTCGTTTATTAAATATTGTTTCGATCGATCGGTAGTCCAGTCGGAGGTGAGGTGCAGCTATTTGCTGTCTAAACAATTTTTGACCAGTTTTTAATGTCAGGCTGCTAATTTACTGTCAAATATGACGCTGTTTTACTCCTAGAACTGACTTTAACGTCGGTATCTCACCGCCGTGAATCTCACAGCACGTCGCTGCAGACAGAATACACTAGCCTGAATGCGCCCCTCCGCCCCCCCCCCCCAGAGCTATCAACTACATTTTCAAATCAGTGCAGCACACCAGACACCTTTGTCTAGCAGTGACTCTGCTCTTGAAATTTCAGAAAAGGCTGGAAGTTCAGCTTTGAGGGTCTTTCATTCACCTTTATGCCAGTTTCTCCATGTGTTTCCAGACTAATAGAATGGACCGTCACCAGAATCCAGTACTGACACTCGACAATAGCATTCTTTAGACCAATTAACTTTAAAGTGGGTTATTTCCGGCGCCACAGTAGTTGGGAAATACTGAGATCAGTCACTCAGTCAGTCAAACTTTATTAATAGAATTGTTGAAAATTCCCAATGTTTTGCTACGTTGTCGTAGCCGGTCACCGGTGTTCTCCTCAGCAGGCGGCTCTGCCGTCAAACAGCAGGAGTGAGAGTCGGCACTTCGGCGACGCCCCTTGACTACCGTTGTTAGGGGACGTATTATTATTATTATTAATAATATTAATCCATATACAAGGCGCATCGGATTATAAGGCGCACTACGGGATTATGAAAAAATTATAGGCTTTTAGGTGCACCATATAGTGCGGAAAATACTGTACATAGAAACATCATGGTTTTAAAATCCAAATTATTTTACTCAACATGTTGACGTTTAACCTCCTGTTATTGTCTCTTTTTTTTAAGCTGATGAAGTGGATTCACAGACCTTCAACGGGGATTTGTCATCAAGCCTCCCTGAGGTCACTAAAGAGAGAGGCCTCAGTCGTTCTCAGCATATCACCGTCACCAGGGTCCAGCTTCGTCACCCTCGTAGCAAATTCCCCTCCCGGCCAGCGAGCATACCTACTCCAGAGATATCCAACCAAGGCCAGGTGGACAAGAAGAACACTCGGAATACTTACTGCCAAGATGGTGGGAAAGGCAGTAGTACTTTTGACCAGTCCATTGAAGAAGTGGACGAAATGGAAACCACAAAATTGCGAGTGAACACACATTATCGGAGTACATTCATTGACACTCAGACGTTACGCAGGACCTGGGACAAACAGTACAAGCATGAAGTTTCAAGAACTGTCAGAATTGTCCAATCCTGTTCTCCGACAGAAAATACAGCAGGGGATGAGAGCAGTTTATCTGCTTTTGTGCCACTGACTGCTTCAAATGTTTCCATTGGAGATTCTGAGAGTGCTGTTGGTGACATCTGTCCCAGCAGACCTTACACTGTGGCAGTGCGGCCCAACAGGATTTTAAAAACAGAGGAGAATATAAACAAGTATGACTGTGTCAACACAGTTTTCAGGGCTCCAAGAACTCTCCAGCCTCCCCCAGGGACTTTCTACAAGCCCCCATTAGGGACCAAAGCAAAAGCACTGAAGAACTGTGCATTAGCCAACAGTGCTGAGGAAGAAGATGAAGAGGAGGAAGAGGAAGAGGAGTTGGGACTTGAGATAGAGGTGTCTGTAGATGAGCCTGTGGAAGATGACATTGAGCAGGCAGCAACCACTCAGTCTCCCAGCTCTAGTCCTGAGGAACTGGGCCCAAACCAGACCAAACCGGTGTACCAGAGACTCAGGTCCAGACACCTCCAAGAGGTGGAGCACCGAGAAGCTCACTTTGTGTGATCGAATAAACATCGGGACTAAAACAGCGCTCGGGTGTGAACAATGTGTACCATATTCTACTGGACAAGGATAAGAAAAGTCTGTATTGACGTTGCAAAGACAGTTACATGGACTTTTTGTTTTTAAAAGACAAACAATATGCACTTAAAATCCTGCATACTCTTAACACATTTTTCTAATATTTCATTCACCACTCACTCACTCAGTGCAGCCTGGCACCTCATCAGAATATTTATACTTCTGTTTAAAACTGTGCAATTACCTGTTGTATCATAGTATTTTGTACACACCCCTTCCTGTCTTAATATCTTTATATGTTTATATACCAAAAACTGGTTTTAAACTGTGTTAGCGCATCTTGCCACAATATTGAAATAAGTTTGGTGCACTTTCCTGACATCAGTACTCTCACACAAATCTTCATGTTTCCTGTGAGTCAGGATGTTTTGAACTGTTACATGTTGGTCATAACTAACTAATTAGTTAATATCTTGTATAATAAGCAATGTACTTTGTTACATGCTGTACTGGCAATATCTGTTGGCATTTGATAATGTTTAAGCATCAGTTATGAAGGGTATGAGTCAACCACTTTTTATATATTGTTGAGCGTCTATGGTGTCAAATGATCTGAACAGCTTTTAGGAATGACACTGGATTATTTAATGGTATTATCTGTCTTATTTTAAAGTAATATTTACATTTCTTGATAGCCAAAGCTGTTTCTTTTTCCGAGCGATGTAGTTTTGTGATTAGCCTAAACCTTTGTAAGTATTCGGACGTGCACCATGTATTTAAATTGTATCTGTTTTTTTGTGGTGATGTACAAGGTCAACAAGAACGTTGAAAAGCTCAGTGTAAAAAACAAAACAAAAAACAGGTACATGGAAATAAATGCCCTTTTGTAACTTATTAAAATATATCTGGCAACTTTCACCATGTTTTTTCTTCTTCACAAAACTTGCTGCACCTTTATTTAACAATAGTTTGTGATATTTAACCTAAAGAACCACTTTGTACTGAAAGAACTGCATGATCCAGGAAATCAAGTCAGCTATTACCAAGCAGCCTGATGATCCATGAGTTTACAGATGAGAGTTTCAGTTTTGGTCATTTGATCAAAATTAGCTTTTTTTGTTTGACGTGCAGTAGGATTATAGCAGGTAGGATTATAGAATGTAACAAGGTAGTTGGTGAGGTCATGTACGCCTCCACAAATGGATGAGTGTTAGTCTCCCAGCACTGAGAAAGGAGATTAAATCAATCTGCTTAACTATTCACAAGGTCTGGATTCTAGCTGTGTTAGCAACCCCAAGGAGCACGCAGTGGAATATGTGGCGTTATGCTTTATATGTTGGCTATCAGTCTACAGTACGAGTGTTCTTCTGAGGTAAGCAGTGCATCCTGCTAGTCTAGAGCCTGGCTTTAGTTAAAGTATATGTAGTGAGGTTGTAGCTGTAATAGTTCCTGTATAATCTAACTGGGCTAATAGGTGGTTAATTTTGTTACATATTATATATATTTTTGTATTACTTGTGTTTAGATCATTGTGTATATGACTGACATAGTGGAAAGGTTTCTAATTTTTAACACAGACCAGGTTTCCTGCTTTGAGCTCATTAGCCTTAACACAGCGCTACGGCTAGCCTTCAAGAGGAGCACTCACTTCACATGAATGGATGAACACATCATCAGCCGGCTTTGAAAGCCCTGCGTGTTTCCACACAACAAGCGGAAGCTCCTTTTAGCGTATAAGGGTATTGTTTACTGGTCTGATGCAGGTTGGTTGCCTGGTGCCTGCCCTTACGGGGGTGAAAAGCAGGAATCATGGGGGCAGGAAGGCAGGTCAAACTCCTGCTGTGGAAGAACTGGACTGTCCGCAGGAGGCAAAGGGTAATATAGTGTCATACATCAATTATTCACTCCATTTATTAATTTGAGATTGAAATCAGTTAGGCAATACCACCAGATATCTCTCTTTTGTCTCCCCCCCCCCTCTCTCTCTGCAGGTGCGTTTCTTTATGGAGATCATGTGGCCTGTCATGCTGTTTATGGGCCTGGTGTGGCTGAGGAGAGTGAACCCTCTGTACCGTCAACATGAATGTGAGTGAACAGCTCTTTCCTAGATTATATCACAAGTATTTCAACTCCAGTGAGAAAAACATGATGTCCTGAATGATTGATGGTACCCTCATTCCTAAATATTTATAGATGACTTGTGTGAGGCACTAAAAGGTCAATAGTCTCTCCTCTACTTCAGGCCACTTTCCAAACAAGGCCATGCCCTCCACAGGGGTCCTGCCATGGATCCAGGGAATCTTCTGTAATGCCAATAACCCTTGTTTTCAATACCCCACCCGCGGTGAGTCTCCTGGCCTGGTGTCCAACTACAACAACTCCATGTAAGTATTACTCTGTTGTAGGAGGATCATTTTAGGTCAGAGGTGTCAAAACCACATGAAACATTTGATATGAGTTGAAAGAGTAGAGAGATGTGATGGAGTCAATATTCTATAGAATGTTCTTCCTGATTTAAAAGCCTGTCTCTGTTTATAAAATGATATATATGAATTTAAATAAGACTGAATATTCTTTCTTACTAATGTCTGTCTTCAGTCTGGCTCGGTTATATTCCGATGCGCAGGAGCTTCTATTTAGTGACCCAGAGTTTCCTCAACTTGGTCGTCTCTGGAGGGAACTGAACACTATGAGTAACTTCATGGACACCCTACGCACCCATCCAGCACTGGTCTCAGGTCAGTGCTCCAGGCTGTAATTATAACGCTGCAAAAATCATAGATGTCTGTGGACTTAAGTCCAACGTTAGCTGGCTTATCAAGGTAATTCTGAGGAGTGAATATACAGCATCGAAGAATTTGATATTGAAAGCCAATCTTGCATTTGGTTTCAGGTAATTAGACCTTTTCCAAATACTTAGTCTTGTTCTAGAATATTTAAAGACAGTATACATATTGCTATATTTTCCATATTTTAACACATAAGATGTTCATTTGCAAATCAAGGTATTGGAAATCAATGTCACAAGCTAAAAAATAACCATCATTTATCAAAGACTGCTTCAATCTCTACCATGTCACCATTTCCCCAGCTACCTCCTTCTACACATCCTAACTGGATTACGTCACATGGGTTTAAGTCTACAGCTATAATGTAATCTGCTTACTTTCACCACTAGCCAGTTGTTTATTTGGTTGGGAAGTGATCCTCGTGTTCTTCGTTTGAGATCGTCTCTCCTGTTTCTGTCTGCTCAAGTCATCATAGACATAAAACTCCATACTGTATATGCAGCGGTTTCCCTTGTGGCAAAATAAAACTTCATGGTGGGAGTAGAATGAGTGCATTCCAGCATGTGAGTCATTACATCTGGTTACCCGTCATGCTGTCACTCTCATGGAGAAATAACCTACAAGTTCCCATCAAACCAAGGAATGGTGGAATGGACGATCATTATCAAGCAGAAAGTGTGTCCCATTAATAACGAAGATACTGTTTGTCCTATTGGCTAACATTGCGGTTCATCTCCAGGTCTTGATTTTTGGTTTCACTGTGGTTTCCAGTGGTTTCGTGGGAACCTCCTAACTACGCAATCGAGGACTGAACCTAAATACAGGCCACACCAGCTCTTTGCTATGTAGTGCATAGTTTATTCATGCACAGACAGGTCACAGACTATAATGAGGCAGTGTGGAGGTGGAGTGTCCTCATCCCGTGTTCCTATCCTTTAAATGCAGCACATTTGTCACAGCCTGCCCAAAATGTCTGGAAGTAAAAGTATCTTAAGTTATATACTTGAACCAGTATCTAATGTCTGTGTTAAATGTGTGTTAGGCAGCACAAGGTCATGAAAGACAACAACACATAAAAAATTAAAACAATGGTTTGTAAAGATATCAAGGCTTATGGTAAATTCTGATCTGTCTTTGCAATCAACCGCCTGATGTTGGTCTGCAGGTCGGGGACTAAAGGTCGAGACTATTCTCAAGGACGATGAGACGCTGACGTCATTCCTGCTGAGAGACATCCCTCTGACACAGTCTGTTGTGAATCATCTAGTCAGTGCTCAAATCAGGCCTGAACAGGTACACAAGCTCACACATATGGTTGGTTTGAATAGCTGAAGAAACAACATGAAGCATGATTTCATTGTTATATTATTCAGGCGTTGTTAACTATTGTTTTTATTTAACTGAGTTCCAGAGTTTTATTGACCCATATGTTTCCAACAATGTTCAAACCAAATGAAACCTGTACTTTTATTAAAATTCATTTTAATTTCATTAGGTCGACAGTGGAGTCAGATTGGAAGGAGTCACAGCAGATGATTGTTCAGTGATGCTTTTTCCAAGACTTCCATGATACCATACTAGGTTGCCAAACTACATCTTATGATTCAGCTGTTTTGACTGAGAGGGAATGACCCCTTGCGGCAGGAACGGAATATCATTCATGCACTTGTAAAGGCTTGTTCCCTCTGCAGAGTTCATCTTACCAGCTGGAGTGTAACGGACTTAGATGTTCACATCTTAATGAATAAAGATTTAATAATTAATGCAACCATGACTTACTATTTAACCTACTTTCCATCCATTTATTCAATCTTTATATATTGTATGTGATTACACTTTTTTGGGTTACCACTTAAAGTAATGATTAATAACTGATTAAGCGGCAAATTCTATAATGTAAGCACAATGTCATCATAAACAAAGTGTAATATTTTGAACCAAAAGTAGAAGTTTCCATGCTGTTGGAGGAATACTGTGATGACACCCATGAAGCTATCACAACTTCTACCTTGTGCATCTCCCTCCAGTTTGTCTTTGGAGCTCCAGATATGCATTTAAAGGATGTTGCCTGCAGCCTCGACCTGCTGGAACGATTCCTCATCTTTCCCAGCCGCCGTGGACTCTACGCTGTTCGCAACGCCATGTGCATCCTCACCCCACAGCGACTGCAGATCATTGAGGACAAATTCTACGCCAATGTTGACTTTTTCAAGCTCTTCCAGCTGGTCAGTAACTGCTGAGTGTTAATATATATTTTTACAGTATGTGTATATATATATTTATGAAAATATGTGTATATATACATATATATATATATATATATATATATATATATATATATATATATATATATATATATATATAAAATATGTATTCTTAGACTACCGTAATCAAGAGTTAATTTCACATGACATTTTGTAAGAGAACATTGAACCTCCAATTTATAGGCTCATTGTGTAATGAATAAAAACCATTTCTGTGTAGGATCTCAGTGATCTATGTTGAGGTAAATCAAGACTAGGTTGAATAAGGTTCTTACACAAACCTTAACGTTATAGAGACAACTGGACTTCTGGTCTTCTATAGGGCATTTTGAAATCTTTTTGTGTTCAAAAATGCAATGTAATGCTTTAATAGTCCTCATAGCATCATCATACAGCTTCAGGAAGTTGTCACATCTTGCATGTTTAGAGAGTTATCAGTTGGTCACAGCTCTTGTTTGTCTGAACATCAGAAATTTTGTTCCAGTTCCATCCAGACCGAAACTCAACAAGCTCACACAGGCCTAACATGCAACCCTGTTGAAGTCAAGAACCACAGTGGATTACCAGCTGGCAGTGTTTTAATGAGGGCTCTGACTCATGGGGAGGGACAAATATGTCTCAAGTTGTTTAGTCTCCACATTATACGATATGATTCTTCATTTTTTATCTCCATGTATGTTCAAAACCACTGGAGACTAATATGTAGAAGCTACTCTATGGCTATATAGCTTTTAATAATTAGATTCTGACTGGGACATTAACACATTTTTTATGCACGGTAGTGTTTTTTTTTTAATCTATTGTCCTATAAATTCGTGATATTAATTATTTTCAATTCTTTTCTGTTCCAGAAATGCTTAAATATAATTCATTCAGTTTTGAGTTTGAATCCGAGGCTGAAGTTAAAGAGGTAGCCATGATCACTGGACTCTGTGCTTCTTTTAAACAGTCGTCCTCAATACATTCAAGCAGGGCTTTATTTAGCTGCATCAAACTAGTCTTACAGCTCTGCTAATGAGCTTTAAATAGTACAGTCGGGGTGATGCAGACAACTTGTGAAACCTCAATGCATTAGCTAAGCTAACCTGTCTGTAATTAGCTTAGTGTATAGACACTGCTCTCTGTGGTAATTACAGGGCACTGAGAGTAAACATAGGTCGCAGTGAGACAGACGGTTCAACAATGGCCACCCTCTGCCCCAACTTAATCCAGTTACACCAGGCCAAGTGTGTTTGGCTGTCTGTCCGTCAGCTTTTCTGGAGATTGTTCTGTCTAAACCTGCCGGTCACACACTTACAGATAAGGAGACGTGTCAAAGAGACAGGATGTCTCTGGAAATATCCTGATTATGTTGTCATAGCTGGAGGTTGCAGCAACTAACGCTACAAAATCGAAAGGGGTTTTTATGGCAAGAAGGAGGAGGAAATCTTTTAAACGCAAAAGAATTTTCGAGGAAAGTCCAATCCATCATTTGCATTCACATAATCACACAACCAAGATTCTTCATGAGACTAACAGCCTCTTGCATTTCTTAATTTTAGACTTTTAACACAACAGCTTAGGTTTCTCCTTTGTACATGGGCCCACAAACTTGTTAGCATCAGTGGAATTAGAATATACTACATTATAATGACTGAAATGCAGGCTCTCGAAGTTTGGCTTCCATCCAATATAAAAATTCTGTCTGTGCTTGATTCTCTGTACATGTGTACAGAATCAGGGAAGAATGGTGTTAGTTTGTTGTCATGGCTTCATGCTGTTTCTCTAACCCCAAATAAGATATTTAAAAAAAAAAAAAAAAGGATTTTATGTTGAATTTACATTTACATCTTCTCTCCAGCTTCCACTTGTGCTGGACAACCACTCTGAAGGCATCGACATTCGTTTCTGGGTCAGGGTCATCTCTGCCACCTCTGTCAAACTGAGAGAGGTAAGGCACGGCTCACCCACCTTCAACCGCGCTCCATTCAAAAGTTCACCGCTTGCTAAGTTTAGCTGGCAGGAAACAGTTGTTTCCTCTCGCTTGTGTTTTTACACAAACATAGACAGTAAGGGGGTCATTTAGTGCGTATTAGGAAGGCTAAATCCAGAACGGTCCCCTTTCACCTCAAATACATCATAATTATCACTGGACCTTCCCATTGGAAATCCCAACACTGCAAAAACAGGTGAACCCTCCAGACACGGAAACACGACAAGCATCAATTTGTGTATTTTTGCCTTATTGACATTGAGTCTGACATTAAAATCACACTGGATCTATACACCTGTATTCTGTGCTTTGCTTGTATTTACATGCGGGGAATTACTGTTGTGGAAGTTTCAAGTAAATGTTTATTGGCCCACAGTCCAGCATCCTGTTGGCAACACACTTGTCTTTGTCTAAATGACAGACATTCTGCCGTCAGGATAGTCGACCTGATGAGTCAGCACTGGCTTTCTAAATTTCAGATGTAGGGTCCCAAAAGGTTGCAAAGGTTATTCAGAAAATTAAAAATACTCAAAACTGTGGAACCAAAGTTTTTCACAACCCTGTAGGACCACATAATATTTAAAAGCTTTGTGACAACACAACTTACGGAGGAAAAATCAGCTTTATGATTAATCTTCAGAAATCTCCAGAAATTTGGAGACTTTAATTTTAAAAGTTGGATGTTGTATGGAGTGTGTCAATAGGTAGGGTACCATTAATGTGAACACACACCGGAAACATTCCTGTATATCCTCTTCTTTCATCCATGCCATAAAAATAGGAAATATTACATAACAGCCAGATTGAATAGTTGAGTTTGCATAAATATGTATAAAGATATTTTTTTTGTGGAACAACTTAAAAAAAACAGGAACAGATAATCCACGGGGTCAAAAACTAGGAACACCTGTGCTATATAAATGGAGTTAAGGCCCTGCGGTTCTTAATAAACTGATAGAAGCATTTTAATATCAACAAGATTCTGTTTAACTTCTGTTTTTATTTGCTTCATCTCCACAGCTGCACCAAAGGAGCAGCTCCAGGGAGCTCCTCCAGGTCATGACCCCTCTCTTCCAGAACAATCTCTCCTTCAGGCAGGTTATGTCCGCCGCCTCCAGCCTGGTGTGTGGCTACACTGAGGGCGCTTTCTCCCGCGTCGCCTCCTTTAACTGGTATGAGGACAATAACTACAAAGCCTTCTTGGGCATCAGCAGCAACGGGAGGCACAACCACCACACGTACGACAACAGCACGAGTGAGTGGAGTGGACAGTGGGACCTCTGGATGATGACTTAAGTAAAGGGACCTCTCCAAGAATTTGGAATGACTTCAAAAATTCTACTATTTCAATTGTAATTTTCTATTTCTAATTACTATTCCAGCACAATGTTCACACACACCTCCTGAAACACCATGATATTTTCTTCAATGCCGTTTTATCAGTGAGATATTTTTGATGACAGTTTTTACAAAGATTCGACAGAAAACTGTGTCTATCTAACAGATGGTTCTCCTTTTACCTGAAGTTATACCCAGTCTTCCCAATTCCATATATGGTATATTTGGGATGAGCACAGAAATAATTTATCCAGTTGTGTCATACGCTTTCATAAGGTTTGAACACGTGCCCTTTTCCCTCCAGCATCTTTCTGCAATGAGTGGATGAGCGAACTGGAGTCTGACCCCACCACAAGGATTGTGTGGAACTCTGTCAAGCCCATGTTAATGGGGCAAATCCTCTATGCCCCCGACTCACCGGCTGTAAGGAGAATCATTCGGAATGTAAGCAACGCTGCTCCATAATTAATCCAAAGCATGGTGTGGTAGAATTAAAAAAAATAAATGTTATGAATAGTTGATCAAGAGGTGAAGCATTCTACTTTCAAGAGTTATTTTGAAAAATCTGTGTGAGAATTTCAAAGTTTGGATCACTGTAAGAGTAATAAAAAGATAGGGATGGACGGACGCCAACAAATATTTTAATCCCCATCTTTGAACACTTTCTATAACGTCCATATCTTTGGTTTTATTTGGCACAACCCGGTCCTGTGAACAATGCGTTTGGCCTGAAAAGCAGATCAACTTCCCTCCTGTCATGTCCAGCCTTTTGTATCTAGATACAGATATGTGTTGGTCAAACCCTCTTGGGAGTGGTGTGTGTGTGTGTGTGTGTGTGTGTGTGTGTGTGTGTGTGTGTGTGTGTGTTTGTGTCTGGGGGTGGGGGGGCAGTCATGGATGGCTTGGTTGCAATGGAAAACACAAGTCAAGCGGTTGTAGTGACTGCTACAAAGTCTGCTGGCGCCATGGCTTTTTCAGTGTTATGCAAGCAGCAAAGAGTTGGTCCTTAAAGTTGTGTGATCACACACAGACACACACACACACACACACACACACACACACACACACACACACACACACACACACACACACACTTGTGTTTCCTCCTTTTCATGACCTCTAATGCCCTCCTTGCATTTTTTCTTTCCACAGATTGTGATCTTAATTGCACTTACAAAGTAATGGCTCAGAGGTTAATCCATTACGTAAGAAGACCAAAAACATTTAATCTATGGACTCTTATTTGTTTCAGGGAGCTCTAAAAGAAGTGGCATGGATTAAAACATAAACACATAAAATATGAGACTTTATGTGAATGCTGTTATCTACTGAGCTCCGCAGGCTGCTGTAAATTGTCTTCAGCAGAGAAGAGATACAGTTACTTGTCATCCAGGTTTGCACTTTAGCATCAAGCTTGATCATCAGCCGTTCAGTGAGATAAACTGATCTCTAGAAAAGAATGTATTTTTCTGGGGATCAGTTTTTCAAACCTGTGGTAGACTAACATCCTGAGTCAAATACACCCCTGTTTAACAAATATAGCTCTGCTGCTTCCATGAATAGAGTCCCAGAGGATTTCACACTGAAGTTGTACCCAGTCACTGGCATTCATGGATAGGTTTAATCACAGATTATCCATTTTATAATGCTGCATTGGCCTTGCTTTCATTTGCAGGAGAGAATCCTTTACTCAACCCTGTTGTTGAATGGAAGTCTTTATATTAGTAGTTTTAACTCTTCATCTTGTTCTTCTCAGGTTTTTTCAAACCAAACATAACATCTGACAATAAGCCTTCCTACAAAAACACAAATCACACAAAACACCAATAAAGAGGGGAAAGAAGAAATAAAATAATTACATGACTGAATAAGGAGTGGTTGAAGTAGGGGACTGGAATAGAATAAATTACAATATATGCCCATACAACACTCACCCACGTTTGACATGCTAGATTTAAGTATCCTTTCAAAGTCCTTCTTTTATAAGCAGTCAGACAGTATAATTATTCATGAGTCAGCTCAATAGACAGTCGTGTATTTTTTTCCCCATTTATTTATTTCATTAATTTTAATATATAACATTGGTGAAGGATATTTTTATACTTAGTAAATTGGCCCCTGAATATCTCAGCACTTCTTGGAGAGCTACAAGATTCCCGGACTGCTCTCGTAAAGACATGTCCCAGTCATCCCCCTGCTTCAGCCTGCTGCTCTAAACTGCCTCGGGAATAAGGAAGCACTCACTTGTGGGAACCTGACTGGGATTCACTGGACAGGCTGAATGCATTCAGCCAGTTGTCACCAACGGCCCTCATTGTCGCCCCAGCTCCATTGTCCCCATTGTCACCCGGAATCAGACACACACAAGAGGAAGGCGTTTAATTGGGTGTACTCCTGAGTGCTTTCATCCCCCACTGCACATAACTGGATACTGAAATAGCCTGCCTTTGGTTTTCCCCACACAAAACACTGTACCCACTCACGTTCAGTTTCTGCAGTAAGTGTGCGGTAAATATTTGACTATTTGGCACAAAGTGCATTTGTCACAAAGTTGCTGGTTATCTATAAAGGCCTGCGGGAATTCTTTGTGTGAGAATGTGCATGTTGTCATTGTAAAGCCTGTTTTCACACAGAGTTTGATGTGGGAATGGTATG
Organism: Antennarius striatus; assembly: GCF_040054535.1. Classification (NCBI taxonomy): domain Eukaryota; kingdom Metazoa; phylum Chordata; class Actinopteri; order Lophiiformes; family Antennariidae; genus Antennarius; species Antennarius striatus. The sequence continues at coordinate 11,699,905 of NC_090795.1, forward strand.
TAGTGGGAGATTAGGAGATCTGTGACAATGTTTGTATTTGAGTGTCTGAATGTGGTGTTGTCATTCACACACGCATACACGTGTGCACACTTTTTGCCATATCAACGTCCCCTGAACATGTTCAAAAATGTTTGTCTACTCTTCTATTTGTTAATGTTTATTTTTAATAGGAATTCCCAGTCCTTCCAGTGGTGACACAGAAACACTTACACAACACACATTTCTGTCTGTCCTGCAGGCAAACATTACATTTGAGGAGCTGGACAGACTGAGGACGATGGGGAAGGCCTGGGAGGAAGTGGCGCCCCAGATCTGGGCTTTTTTCCAACATGGAGTCCAAGTCAAGATGATCCGGGTGGGACAACAATATAGTGTTACTGAATAAATAGGTCTACACTGGAACACCATAAATAATGAGGACGCATATTCGTAACTTTGATTCAAGGGTTTTTGGTAGGAGCATCCAAACATCATAAAAAAATGAAAGCTTTCCCTTAAGATTGCTGCATTTAGGTCACTTCAGACAAACAGCTGACTTACCTTCATTTGTGGTGTAAAGTTACATCCCAGCACTGCTGTTCCTAATACAGCAGATACGATCAGGATCTACCTTCACGATACCATTCTGCTCACGTCCAATTCCAAACAATAGTCCCTTTGAATCTGCGGGATTCAAGGAAGGGTGAAGTGACTAATGATGTTGATATTTTATCCTCATCTTCTTCTCAGTGACAGTTTTTTGCTGAAGTCTCACAAGTTCAGAAAGTTTCCTGCTCGAATTCAGAACCTTATCTTACCAAAATATGCCACATCTTTCCCTTCTCCATCCATCCCCTCTCTTTCTTCTTATTTTTTCCTCTCCCTTTCCAGAAATACCATCTGTTATCTATTATCTTATCTTTTGTCCTTGCTAGCTCACCACTAACAGTCTACTCTTCCTCATTAGGTTACATTTTCAATAGATTTGCATTCAGTTTATTGTCATCAGTCGCCCTTCTCTTATCTCTGCCTTCATCCAACCCTTTTCTGTGAAACCTGAATCTAACTATCATCATAGCTGTAAATAATATGTTTTTGGGTTTTTTTCTTTGTGCTTTTCCTCTGGATTTTCTTGTGAAATAATTTTGTGTACTACTTTGTGACTGAAATCACAGCAGGACTGTTTGTCTTCTAGCTTATTCTCCTATTTCCTTTCCTTTCAGGACACCATTCGCAACCCATCAGTGATGGATTTCATAGACAGGACTCTAAGGGAGACACCATTCACGTCCAAACACATCCTCAACTTCCTGCACAATGGACTGTCAGAAGATCGTCCGGCTGGAATGCCTGATCTTGACTGGCGAGACATTTTCAACCTCACTGACCGGGTCATCAGGATGCTCAACCAGTACGGGGATGTGAGTCCACATTTCTAAAAGACATTTATCCTCTTAGAATGTCTTCCAAATGCATCGGTGTATAGAATTATACTGACCATTGAAAAGAACTCCACCATAAAAAAAAAAAAAAGGTGTCAGGATTGTTTTTACTAACTTTTTTCTCAGGGGGCCATGGCAGGAAGAATCTGGACTGTTTTCCACACATTTCTCTTAACCTGCAGGGTCAAGTTCTAGGACAGAGCTATTCATGAAATAATCCAATTAAACACAGGTCTTAGCACTTGGTGAATTCAATACCCCGGTTGCCTAACCTATTTGTGCTCAGTGCCACCTTTATGTGATGTCTTGCATCTCTGTAATTTTTGCGCTTCATTCAAAAACATGGAAATCTATCCAGGTGGGCAAGAGCCAGAGAGAAACACTACCTGTCAGTTCTTTTTATTTTTACGGATGGAGTGGAGGGTCGTGAAGGCTTCTCTGGTGAAGACCCTCCACATTTAATAGGTCAGTGCACTTGAAACAAAGCTAAAATCATGCTTTTCCCTGTGGAGGCTAATCGAGATGAGAGGCCTTCACGCTGGGGGGCGACACAGGGGGGCACCTGGGGGCATGGCTGGGTGGTGCTCTTTGTTTTTGTCCAAGTTGAAGCTTACAGCACTTGAGTGTGACAGAAAGAGTGGGAACGATTGAGGCAGATTAGTTACAGCTGTCACTCCATCCACCCTTCATTATGAGGCCACAACAATGACCGTTGGGCTTGATGGCTGGTTGGCTGCACGTTGGTGGCATGCATGCAAATAACAGCACACAGTGGGGATGCAGTGAATTAAAGGCCGGTGTTAAAGAGATGAATAAATTGTGGTGCTTGTTCAGTGCATACGTGTATTTCATTGTGCCGACGTAAATGAATTTATATTGGAGCTGGTTTGAAGTGTAGTGTGTCTCATACAGATGCAAAAGGATTACTTTAATGTCCTGTGACCCTGGGTGGGTTGCAATGAGAGTTTAATGGTCACAGAAGTAAGAATCCATGATAGTAATGATTTCCTTTCTCATGACGTGGTCATATCTGATGTTTAGCTGCTAATTTTAATAATGTTTGAATTTATTCTTCAGAAAAATATGTGCGAAATGGCCAGGAGACAGGCATCAGATAGATGATTTAAGATGTTCTGGTTGGAGATTCAGTCCTAGCCAGGCGGTGCTATGCAGTGATATTGCTGTTGTGCAAATGCATCTTGGGTAGGGATCTCCACATGTTGTCCAACACGCCAGCTGCTGTGGGTGCTCTAGAGTCTAGTTGAGGTGCTTTGGGACACAGCTGACTGATTCCCTTTACCTCAAACCTGCTTATGAAGTTTGTGGTATGTGTCTGTATGGATGGCTGCTATCAGAACCCCTCACTTTAATAGCTTTAGGTTCCACATCACCTGTACAAATGTACAGGTGATGTATCTTCCACAAGGAACTCACTTCTGCTTTGGTTACGTTTGAGTGAAGCATTTCTTTAGAGCTGATTTTTTTCCCCCATCAAGTGGTGACATTAATTTTGGGAAGGGGACATTATCTGTACTTCCCACATGTGTCTCTTCTATTTCTAACGTCTTTTTATTATTAGAAAAATGTCCGATTCTTTTTTTGGTCAGTATCATAGCAGACATTTGGCCTATGTTCCTCTTGGGATGAGATGTCGTGACTTTGGCCATATTCTGACTGTGTCACCACCATTAGGATACATTTCAAAGAATTTCATAGAATTTTGTTCCATGAATTCTATGTGTTTTCCTCATGACCAAATACATAAAAAACAGTATTATCCTCAGCTTTAGTTGATTTTGTGCTAATCTAAAGATGGGGAATGAGGAAATCACTATGCTTCTTCAACATTAGGTATGTTGGGATCCTAATGCTAGCATTTATCTCAATGCTTTACGATGCTGCTGAAAGGGCTAATTGTGCTAAAAACATGTTATGGAAACATGGTTTAACTTGAAATTCTAAAATAAAAGGGTTACCTCTGTCTCATTCATTGTCCACCATCAGTGTGTAGTCCTGGATAAGTTTGTGGCTCTTCCTGATGAGGACACCGTCACTCATCGAGCCCTGGACCTGTTGGATGACAGTACGTTCTGGGCAGGCCTTGTATTTGTAAATATGTACCCTTGGACCAACGAAGTGCCGCCTCATGTTAAGTTCAAGATCCGAATGGATATTGATGCAGTGGAGCGCACCAATAAGGTCAAAGACAGGTTAGAATCAAATTCCAGTGAAGTGATGGGTCTGGTAAAGTGATGTCAAACTGAAAAGACTGAATTCACATGTATTTCTCAGGTACTGGGACCCCGGCCCCAGAGCAGATCCTATGGATGACCTTCGCTATGTTTGGGGCGGCTTTGCTTACCTCCAGGACATTATCGAGCACGGGATCATCAAGACCCAGACAGGAAAGGAGTGGCCACAGGGTGTTTACCTGCAGCAGATGCCCTACCCTTGTTATGTGGATGATCTGTGAGTGGACAACAGCACCATTTAATGATTTTAGTCACGTTTAACAGCTACAACAGTGTATTTTTTTTGTAAGTTTTGTTAGGCTTATCAAAAATCTATCCCAATTACAGTTAGATTTACCCTGATTTTGGTTCGTGAGTCTTAAGTTGTGAAAATCAAACTGTTTTCCTTCACCCTATTTCTACCACCCCTGTGCTGTGCAGCTTCATGCTGACACTGAACCGCTGCTTTCCCATCTTCATGGTGCTGGCCTGGGTCTACTCTGTGTCCATGATCGTCAAGAGCATCGTCCTGGAAAAGGAACTTCGCCTGAAGGAGACACTAAAGGTTATGGGGGTCACCAACGGTGTCATCTGGTCCACATGGTTTATCGACAGCTTCATCTTGATGGGCACTAGCACTGCCCTTCTCACCGCTATCATCATGGTGAGGAAGCATTTCCTCAGAGGCTTCTAAAGATCCTCATTCCTGTGTTTGACATTTGTCATACCAGACAACAGATGGAGTATTGTACAGAGTGCTGAAACTGTACAGAGGCTTTCTTCTCTAATTTCAGAAAACATCTGGAACTGGTAAAAATAAAATAAAAGAATCTCTACTGTCTTATGGGAGATTCATCGTCTTCAGAAACCCAAATATCTTGAAAAACAAATGAAGAGACGTAATTTACACCTAATTTAAAAAGAAAAAGAAAAAGAAATCTTCACTGTAACACACACACACACACACACACACACACACACACACACACACACACACACACACACACACACACACACACACACACACACACACACACACACACACACACACACACACACACACACACACACACACACACACACACACACAAACCCTTATTTTTACAGTGACTCATTAGCGGATCATTTTCTGTCATGATAATCAGTTATTTATCAGTGATAGTGACTCACTGAGAACATCCTGATAAAGAAATCATTAGTGAATAGGTGTGAACATGATGACATCATGGGAATTATATCTACGTCTTTGTGGAAATGTGTAGATCAATAATTAACTGTTGTCCCCGAGAAAAATGTCAGTTTTTATATTCTCATTGGATCAGATTACAAGGATTAAAAAACAGGCTATTGTGACCTCTAGTGGTCGATATGTGAAATAAAATCCCTTCTTTTCCAGAACTAAACTACCTGTATGTGTCTATTGTAAGTCATTCATTCATTCGTTTTCTGCTGCTGAATCCACTGTAGTGGGTCACGGGGAGCTGGAGTCTATCTCAGCTGGCATGGGGCGTGAGGCGGGGGACACTCCGGGCACGACGCCTTAAGTCATTGTGTGATTTATGAGCCCTTTTTTCCAATTTCAAATCGACAAACAGCCATTAAAATATTTGAGATGTTACCAAATAGGATATGTAAAAAAATTTTCTCAACATTAATCATTTATTTTTGATGGGTTTGGTTGTGTTTTGGTGTTCATGGGGAATTAAGCTATCATGCTCACCCTCTGTATATTTCCATCCCTACAGGGAGGAAGGGTGCTGAACTACAGCAACGCCGTCATCCTCTTCCTCTTTTTACTCACCTTCACTACAGCTACCATCATGCAATGCTTCCTCCTCAGTGTCTTCTTTAACCACGCCAATCTGGCAGCCGCCTGCTGTGGCATTGTTTACTTCGCCCTCTACCTTCCACACATCTTCTGCTTTGCCTGGCAAGACCACATCACAAAAGACATGAAGATCCTGGTGGTGGGTGGGATTTATCATCACGTCATTTAGAGAGTTTAAAGACATAGATGTGATTGTACCGTCTCCTCCTCCATCAGAGTCTGCTTTCCCAAGTGGCTTTTGGCTTTGGGACAGAGTACCTGTCGCGGTATGAAGAACAGGGCCTGGGTCTGCAGTGGGACAACATCCAGACCAGCCCTCTGGAGGGGGACGAGTTCTCCTTCCTTACCTCCATCTGCATGATGGGCCTGGACACCATACTGTATGGAGTGCTGGCCTGGTACCTGGACAATGTCTTCCCTGGTTAGTGCATCAGAGATGAGAATAAATAGAAGCAAAAGGTTGGGTTCAGCTTTTGCAGACAAAACAAACATGATTTGTATTTACTGACTATAGATGCTTGTTTTGCTTCATCACAGGCCAGTATGGAATTGGTCGCCCGTTTTACTTCCCCTTCCTGCCCTGTTATTGGCTGAACAGCGTAGCTCCAGCTTCAGGCAGGCCTCTTCTCTCTTTCACCTACTGATTTATTCGCCATGAGAACCATCTAAATAGTTCTACTAATATATAAATTCATGGTCTTCGTCTCAATTTCCCTTTTTTTTTTTAAAGGTGATGATAAAATGAAGTTGGATAAACACAGATTTGATAACCTTGTAAAAAAAGATCAAGGAGATCAGCAGGAAAATGAAGAGGTGGAAAATCCAGACCAGGAGAAACCCAAAGCACCGACGGAGGCCGCTTCATGTGAACATCAGGATGAACGCGAGAGGCTGGAGAAGGAGAGCCAGACTGAAGTGGAGGAGAACCAGGAGAGGAATGGTAGAATACTTCAAATTAAATTCAGTAGAAAGTTTCATTTGAGATACAGAAGAAGTGATTATGTTTCGAATCTGCAAAAGTGTGATTTGCTCTTAAGGAGAACTTCTAGGCTCTCTGTCCGTCCATTAACTTCAAGCAAACACTTGATGCCCATTCAGGCCATTGCTATTTGCTCCTACCTTTCCCATCTGCCAATCAAACTCATTGTATGGGAACTCAGTGCCCTTGTGTGTGTTTGCACTCGGTGGCATATTTAACTCACATGCTAGCTGTGGAGTTAATAAGTAATGGAAGCAAGTTTTGTTTTTACACCTGATGACATTCCAATGTCCTGATCTCACGTGTTTCATTCAAATTACAGATATTATTTCCTTCCTCAGAAAAGACAGCGATGATTATTTGTGATTGTTCCTTTTTGTTGTTTGGTTGAATCTTTACTCAACTTTTATTCTTATAGCTGGATTAATTTAATTTAGCTTTTTAAATACTTGAATTCAACCCTGACCACATGCGTTAGTGATCTGTGATGATATTCTTGCTGTATGCAGGTCAGCCATTTTTTGAAGATGAGCCGTCTGACCTGGTGGAGGGGGTCTCCATCCAGAATCTGGTTAAGCTGTTTAGTGGCAGCTCCAGACCAGCTGTTGATGGTCTAACCATCAGTTTTTATGAGAGTCAGATTACTGCCTTACTGGGACACAACGGGGCTGGAAAGACCACCACCATGTATGTTACCCGGATGTTGCATGAACACTCAAACCAAGCCATCTGACATTAGAGCTTAAAAAGGATAAAACTGTTGAAGAAATGTTTTACTTATTTCTTTCATCATCTGTTGTCCAGGTCCATCTTGACTGGAGTGCTCCCCCCCACCTCAGGCACAGCCACCGTTTATGGGAAGGACATCTGCACAGACATGGACAGCGTCCGCCTGTCTCTGGGAATGTGCCCTCAACACAACATCCTGTTTCAGTAGTATGTGTCTCTGAAGTCTTTGTCATTTAGAATAATTGTTGTAAAATGAATCTTAAACAACAATGAAATTCTAATCACCTCATGAAGTCATACTGCTGTAACTGTAACTGTTGCAGTATGACTGTAGCAGAACACATCCTCTTCTACTCGCTGCTGAAAGGCCGTCCTGAGGCCGAGGCTGGAGAGGAGGTGGAGAATATGCTGCTGGATCTGGGTCTTCCTCACAAAAGAGATGAAATGACTCAGAACCTCTCAGGTCTGTAAGGATTATAATTAATTCCCCAAATAAGATGCTGCACTTTTTGTGATTTATTTTTAAGTACAAATAGTTGTAATTTCCCTTTTGTTCGGGGATCAATAAAGTATTCTTAAACTACTCACACTGACAGCGTTATTTAAGTCATCAGAACTTCATATGTTCTAATCCAGGGGGCATGCAGCGTAAGCTGTCAGTTGCCTTGGCTTTTGTTGGTGGGGCTAAGGTGGTGATCCTGGATGAGCCCACGTCAGGGGTGGACCCCTACTCAAGACGCTCCATCTGGGACCTTCTGCTCAAATATCGTGCAGGTAACACTGACTCCTGCTGGCAGAAGTGGGTATAGCGACACAGTGTGGCGCTGAGGTTTTCTGCACCTCAAATACAACTGAAATAAAAAAAAAGAAGAGAGAAGTAATCATCAGCATCAACGAAAGAAAAAAATTCTTAATGTTAAAAAAAAAAAATCTAAAATGTGATCTCCAAATCCACCTGAATTTAAATGCCTTAAGATGTGTTGATGAAAATGCAAAAAAGTTTATAATGTTGATTTTTAAATATTAACTTTTGCTTACTCATTCATCCATAGTTCATTATTCATTTGTAAAAGCTGTGATAAAAAAGTGATTGTACATGTAAGTTGTACGTTGATCATGTATAGTAGTTTAATTGAAGGGTGACTACAATTACATGTAGCATAGATTTTGTATTCAGTTCCTTATTTTTAGCCAGATGCTACATGTTTGCGCGTGCCATGTCCTTGGAGTCACATGTGTGTTTAAGCATAGCGACATTGAGGAGTGTGATGAGGTGTGTTTGCTTTATGGGCTGTGACTTGATGGTCCATCATCAAATTAAGGGTGGATGTTATCTCCGAGCTTTCCTTACTCACAGCTCAAATAAAATTTGCTCAAGTTTATCTGACTTGCATCTCTTCAGCCTCACAATGATCATTTAAAAACACATCAAAATGTTAAAGTAACTGTTGTGGTAAATTACATCACATGCAAATGTTAAGCAATGAGAAAATATGATATATTTGTCTGCTTGGGCTGCAAATAAGTCAGTCTGTGATGCATTATAATTACAAATGCATTTTTCTGCACTAGACTCTCACAAAAAAACCCCAAATATCATTTGATTTTCACTGTTCTTAAACATGCAAACCATGACTATGAAACATCTGTTACCTTCCCCGTCTGCGCTGTGTCGCAGGACGCACAGTGATCATGTCCACCCACCACATGGACGAGGCTGACCTACTGAGTGACAGAGTCGCCATCATCTCCCAGGGCCGTCTCTACTGTTGCGGGTCCCCCATCTTCTTGAAGAACTGTTTTGGTGCTGGCTTCTACCTTACTCTTGTCAGACGGATGAAACATGATGCTCCAAAGGTGAGAAAAACGTTCATTTATAAGCCAGTACATGAATTGATGGGGGTTATTTTAATCCACTACCTGTTATGATTCAACATTATAAGAAAGAGAAGTCTGGTTGTATGATGCTTAAATTTTTCAAACCCTGCTTCATAGTAAACAGATTAATATACAAATAAAGAAAAAAAACATACTGATGTGCCCATGTAGACTTGATTTATCCAAGTAGTAATTATTGACCTGGATAATAAAGTGGTTTGTTTTCTTTAAATTCCCAAGTGATGTGCAATTTGATTTGTAAAGACTTCCTGTGAGACTATGGTAGAGATGGAAATGAATGCATGAGATGTAAGAATGATGGTTTATTGTATCTTTTAGGCCAGTTGTGACTGCACTGAGGATTGTTCCTGCAAATGTTCAAAGTGCTCAAAGTTTAAAGGGAACCAGGAGGAGAGCCAGACGACAGAGAGGCAGATGGACGGTAAGGTTACCATCAGTTCAAGAGACCAGTTCATTGTTGAAAACACGTTCATTCAAGTCACTCGACCGTTAAGCGATTAATCTATAAGATTTGTCATTGTCCAACTGTGTCCGTTGAAGAATGTGAAAACATTTACCAATGTTTTAGCAACTGTACTTGAATATTATCATTTTCTGCAACATTATACATTATGACCACATTTCTGAGAGTTATTTTAGTTTACTCCACTAAATCAGTGTTAAAGGTTTAGCTTCTCCTTATTTTGCCCAATAAATGAAATGTTACGTTTGATTATTGCTTTACTTAACGCTTACTCAACGCCTCCTCCATCATAGATATCCGTGATCCAGCTGCTGAAGTGATTTACACATTTGCATTAATGCATCAATAATTATAATTCATTATATAGTAGAAATGAAGAAGAAGAAGAAGAAGAAGAAGAAGAAGTATAGATGAATATCAGTGGATAAAAAAAACATCCCTTACTTTTTGAGTAAATTGTAATGCTAATAGTTGTTGCTGTTGTTGAATTACAGTTTTAATGCAGGATCTTTAAGTGTGTATTTCAACAAAGCAGTGATGAGAGTTAAAATAAAGAAAAGTCACCTTTGGATCCCCCCCCCAGGTAACATGGAGAGGATCACCGCTCTGGTCCATCATCACGTGCCACAGGCGCGGCTCATTGAGGCCATCGGCCAGGAACTGACCTTCCTGCTGCCCAACCGTAACTTCCAGCCCAGGGCTTACGCCAGTCTGTTCAGGGAGCTGGAGGAGACGCTGGTGGACATCGGCCTCAGCAGCTTCGGCGTGTCCGACACGTCGCTGGAGGAGGTGTGCCATAACAAATTAAAAAAGGAATCACTCATGGAAAACTTAGTTGGTTTGACTCAAAACCTCCAAAATTATGTGGAAAAGCCAAATAAGTAATTTGCATTAAAGAAATATATTTAAGTTTCAGGACTTCAGCAAAGGAAACAGTAGATCACAAAGACAAATACTTTCATTTTCAGTGCTAAACAGCAACAATACAGAGTTCAAATAAAAGTAAGGAAAGTTTCGTTTAACTTAGCTGTCAAATAGTCCATGCCTTACTTAAATTTTTTCAGACATTGGGTTCTGTCTCAAGAGGCTGTGTAATCAGGAGGATCTTATGATCTGAGCTTCTGACAATAAAATATGTTATTTACTTATAGATCTTCCTAAAGGTCACCGCTGATGGGAATGCAACCAACAGAAAATGTAAACATGGTAAAAAAAACAACAGTTTTTATACTCGCCTTTTCTCTTTCTATTGATTTGTTTTGTGTCTGTATGTGAAGCCTTATGTCTTGTAGTCCTCCTTTCTCCACCTGTGAACCTTATCATCTGTATTCCAACACTCTCAGGCAAGAAATCATTGCAACAGATTTCTCGAAGTAGTCTCTGTGGATTCAACAGGGTGGCCGTTGATATGGAGCCACCAAAAGGTGAAATGAGCTCTGGATTAATGCTGCTAATAATTCTGTTACAAACATTTTTGTGAGAGAATTATTCAATTTAGAGCTAATTATTCTGCTTTGGCCTGAGCTGTGCTATCTTTAAAGCTAACTGACCGTTGACAGTGACTCCTTTTTTAATATAGTGGTAAAAGACTTCCCATACAGTCAATGTTCCCTAATTGTCACATTAATTTTTTAATTGTCCTCTTTAAACATCTATTTTAGCAAAAATGTTTTTCCTGACAACAGTTTTATGCAGTTGGCTTTCGCTGAAGTATTGTTTAGTGACATGCTCCCACCTGCTGCATTTATTATAAGTATATACTATATATTCAGAGCTTTCGCTGGCACAAGTTACAGTGCTGCTGGTAAATCCTGTTTCATTCTCTGCACAGAAGACTAAACATGCTTGGCTCGCTGGCTGGCTGCTTTAAGGTAGCATCTTTATGTCTATCTGCCATCTGACTTGAGCTCTAAATCCTAGATGCAAATAAAGCTCAGCAGAATGCTGGCCAGGGCCTCTCCACTGCTTCTGAAGGAAGTCCTGGCAGAGGATCCTGCCAGGTCAGAGGCCTGTGTCTAACCATCAAACAGTTCTTCGCTCTGCTGATCAAGAGGTTGCATCACACGACGCGCTCCTACAAAGACTTTTTCGCTCAGGTGATCTTGCTGTAATTGTTCAACCTGTAATTCCTGTGGCATCTCGTGTTTTGTGGAATGTTGTAGAGGTTCTGAAATTTTTATTGCAGTTATACAGTATATCTCTATCTGTGGTAGATCGTGCTGCCGGCCAGTTTTGTTTTCCTGGCGCTGACATTCACGCTGATAGTTCCACCTTTCGGAGAGTATCCAAGTCTGACTCTTAGTCCCTGGCTGTATGGGAGACAGTACACCTTCTTCAGGTGGGCATAGCGATATTTGGCTGCTACGGTATGAACTGACTCACTACATTAATGGGATCAGTGCTTTAGTTGGACTACATCTGCATGTTTTTTTATTCATCATTTGCAGCAACGAGCGTCCCAAGGATGCTCAGATGAGATACTTTGGTGAAGTGTTGTTGGACAAGCCTGGCTTTGGGACCCGTTGCATGCTGGACGAACCGCTAGAGTGAGTCACCTTCCTGGATTTACATCATCTGTCCTCGGAACTGCTTTGCTTGATTACATGGATCCATTTCTCCCCCCTGTAGAGATTTCCCATGTAACAACATCACCACAGAGTGGGAGATGCCCCTGGTTAACCCCGTCCTGATAGAAGCACTGGCCGGTCCAGAGTGGAGCTTCAACAGACCATCTCCTGACTGTCAGTGCAGCACAGCCAAGAAACTGACCATGCTACCTGTGTGTCCTGAGGGCGCTGGAGGGCTCCCACCTCCACAAGTATGTGGTTTCATTTCTAATATCACATCTATGGCTGAGTTGTTTCTCACATTAAATACACATTGTGTTATTATTTAATGCGTCAGAGGATTCAGTCAACAGGAGATGTTCTCTTGGATCTAACGGGCAGGAACATCTCTGACTACCTGGTGAAGACTTACCCCAGTCTCATCAGGACCAGGTACAACACATAAAAAGAAACCTGAAAGTAAACTGACATGAAAATATTCAATTGTCATCTTATCATAGATTCTGTCTCTGAATTTAATCAAGAAATCTCTTGTTGTCAACTTTGGATCGTAGACAGTAATTGTAATGCGGTAAAAATGATGTGAGAAAATTTCCAGAATATTTATTATTATTCAGTGAACATAAAAGGTGTAGTCTTGAAATATTCACGTATTTATTATTCATTTTTTATTGATCACTTTGCAGCTTGAAGAGCAAATATTGGGTGAACGAGCAAAGGTAATTTAAAGTTTGTATTCTTCTGGTTCATTAGATTTTCAAAAGGCTGATGTTCATACGTTCTGAAGTCTATTACTAGCATGAATGTGGTGGCTTTGGGCTGCAGTCCTGGAGAAAGAATGGAGCCTTTTTTTTCCCCTTGGTTTCCAGGTATGGAGGGATATCAGTCGGCGGGCAGCTTCCTGTGTTGGAGCTGCAGCCTAAGGCCATACAGGATGTCGCAGCACAGCTGGGACGTCTGCTCAACGTCACCGCGGTATAAATGTTATTTATTTGAGTCAGTGTACTCATCACATTGTGTTTAAGTCATCACTGTCCTAATCGCGTCTGAATTCTTTTGGCTGCAGGGCCGATACTCCAAGCAAACGCTGAGGGACATCGGGACATTTCTGAGGTATATGGAGACTCAAGACAATATCAAGGTCAGTCCAGCTTACTTCTCCCTTCACAATCTAACCTGGTCATTTTGCACAAGCTAAATAAATGTAGAGCATCATTGACTTTCTTTGTGCAGGTGTGGTACAACAACAAGGGCTGGCATGCCATGGTGTCTTTCATGAACGTGGCCAATAACGCCATCCTCCGTGCAAACCTTCCCAAACGAGTGAACCTGGACGAATATGGAATCACCGCCATCAACCATCCCCTGAACCTCACCAAAGACCAGCTTTCTGAGATCACTGTGTGAGCTTACCTTTGTGTGGTTTGGTTTCTAAGTGATGCAATCACAGTGTCATGAGTGAAGTTGCAGATTTCACTGATCTATGTTTAGTTTCCTTCTTGTTGCCCTTTTTCTTAATGTGAATGTGCAGGAGTACGCTTCCAACAAGAAGGATGTTTGACCTTTTATCTGACTAATTCTTCTGTCGTCTTGACAGCCTGAACACCTCAGTGGATGCAGTGGTGGCCATTTGTGTCATCTTTGCCATGTCCTTCGTTCCGGCCAGCTTCGTCCTCTATCTGATCCAGGAGAGGGTCACCCAGGCCAAACACCTGCAGTTTGTCAGCGGTGTCAGTCCGTTGGTGTACTGGACAGCCAACTTTCTCTGGGACATGGTACCATTCTCTTGCTGCCTTGAGTTGTGTGCAGAATCTTGCTGATATGAGTGGTAGTCAAGGGCATGTAATAATGATACTTGTAAGAACAACCAGGGTAAAGATCATCATTGCATTTCTGCTCTTTGTTGATGAAATAGCTTTTAGACTCTGTTATGAACGGAGTGTGTTTGCCCTCCAGGTGAATTACTCCATCAGTGCAGCAATGGTGGTGGAAATTTTCATCTTCTTTGATAAGAAATGCTTCACCTCATCAACCAACCTGCAACCCCTTATTGCCCTGCTCATGCTTTATGGGTAGGTGTTTTTGTACTTGTGCCAGTAGTCTTACAGCTGTACCAGCACAGCTAAATGTCACCTTATGAACTCCTAAATTTTCCCTGTTAGTTTCTCTGGATCAGGGATGAAATGAAGAATAAATTATCTCTCAAATGTCAAACATAATGCTAATGATTATACAGTTGGTTGATTTTTAACAACAGGGCAAAACCATTAAATGTTGGACTCTGTGGTTCCCATTTTGACAGTGATGTCATTATGACAGCGCTGTGAACCTCTGGGGAGGTCTAATTGTGTGATAAGCATGCAAATGTAGGAGAGAATGATGAAAAATGAATGCTCTAGTTTTCTAAAAATGACCCCTTCAGCCTCAAAAATGACCCCTTCAGGCCATGAACTTTTGGCCTGTAGGGGTCATGACCCCTTCAGGCCATCAACTTTTCAATTTATCAACCTCTCGGGCAGGAGAGCTCACACTGCAGTAGCTTTTGAAAACTTGATTAATTTTGATTTCACAATTTGTATTTTGCCAAAATTAAGTCTCTTATTTTTTCCAGATGACCAGTTAATACTAATACACTAGTTTTATTGTCTGTTGTGTCTCTAGCTGTACTAGATTTTGACATTTATGTTACACTAAATCTCTTTTATTGTATATCTTCCTCTTATAGTTGGTCTGTGACTCCCATGATGTACCCCATGTCCTTCGTATTCAGTGTTCCGAGCACCGCCTACGTCTCTTTGTCGTGTATCAATCTCTTCATTGGCATCAATAGCAGCGCTGTCACCTTCATCCTGGACCTTTTTGAGTCCACCACAGTAAGACCCCTTGGATTTTCCTATGTACACTACACACTCTTCTACATGCATCTGCTAAACTGTGTTTCATTTCTGTCCAGGCTCTCTACAAGTTCAACCAGCTGCTGAAGACCGTCCTGCTCCTCTTCCCCCATTACTGCCTGGGCCGGGGTCTCATTGACATGGCTATGAACCAGGCTGTGAGTGACGTCTACGCTCGCTTTGGTAAAAAAAAGACACACGCATTAATGTATAATAGCAACAAAAGCCTCGTTTTTGCTGAAGAATATGATTTATTGTGATAAGCGAAGCCATTTTAAGAAATAAAACATGATTATGGGTGTTTGTTCTTCCTCAGGTGAAGACTACAGTCCAGACCCCTACAGCTGGAACTTTATTGGGAAGAACCTCTTTTTCATGGCAGTAGAGGGATTTGTTTATTTCACCCTCAACCTTCTCTTCCAGTATCGTTTCTTCCTGGATCACTGGTAAGAGCTTCAATTAGAAAAGCAGATCACCCACGTATGTCTCTTTCAAAATTAAAATGAGTGTAATAAAGTGTGAAGATGCTGCAAAATTTAACATGAGTGGAAGTTAATTTTCTGAGAAGTATGTTTTCCATGAGCAGGATACCTGACTGCCCAAAGCCTCCTGTTGTGGAGGAAGACGTAGACGTAACAGAGGAAAGGGAGCGGATCTATAAGGGCCAAAAAACAAATGACATCCTACGCGTAAGAGATCTCTCCAAGGCAAGACATTTTGATTTTCAAATAATCAATAATAGGAAAATCAAAACAAAATTGATGCTGAAGAGTTCCATCTGTGATGTCATCCCCCCCCCCCATCTGTCTTTGCCAGACATATTCAGGAACAATCATCCCTGCGGTGGACAGGATCTGTGTTGGCGTGTCCCCTGGAGAGGTTTGTGTGGTGAAATCATTGTTTTTTTATTTAGGTCACTTTCTTCCTCATCCATGAAGGTTTATCTCTTGATTCTCCGCAGTGCTTTGGTCTTCTGGGGGTCAATGGAGCTGGGAAGACCACAACATTTAAGATGCTGACTGGTGACATTGACGTCACATCAGGAGAGGCCTCAGTCGCTGGTCATTGGTTAGTAATTATCATTATTTAATCAAATTTGAAGCAGTTCTTAGGCTTACAGTCAGCGTTCTTATTGTCTAACTTTCCCCCGAACATTTAGTGTGTTGACCAACATCCTGGATGTCCACCAAAACATGGGCTACTGTCCTCAGTTTGATGCTATAGATGAGCTGCTGACGGGAAGAGAACATCTTCACCTCTACGCCCGCCTGCGTGGCGTCCCAGAGGCCGACATCAGCAGGGTGAGCAGCAGCAGCAATAAATCAGTTTTGTAAAATATTAATTACGACAAGTCTGTCTTATTTATAATGATTAATGTTTGTCCAAATTCATATGATTCCCAGACTTAATTTAATAACCACCATTCTCCCTCTTGTGGAAATTACAATAAAAAATGAAATGGAAAAGGTGTTGTTTATTTCATTCGCAGTGAGAATGAAGTGCAAGATAAATATAGATGAATCCTTTCACCATGAAGAGTGAGGGGAAAATGAGCTCAGTTCAATAAACAGTATCTGGAACTTACATATAGTAGATAATAATTTCAGTTCAAAAATGAATGAATGGAAGACCTGCTGCATAAACATATCTGGCACACTTGTTGTTTCATCTAGAGAGTTCCAGGATTTCAGTCATAAAATAAAGAGAACCGGACACTTAGAAACTGTGGTTGTAAAAACTGAAACAGAATAAGCCATGTGTATTTTAATATCAAATGTACAACTCCACCGATCGGATTGTGGTTTGAGCCAATCGTCTTCCTGGTGCTCAGGTTGCAGACTGGGCCATCCAGAAGCTGGGTCTGTCTGAAGATGCAGGTCGGAGCGCTGGGACCTACAGCGGGGGGAACAGAAGGAAACTCTCCACAGCCATTGCCATGATAGGCTGCCCTGTGCTGGTGCTGCTGGTGAGTTCAACACAGATGACATTTCTCGGTGGCGTCACAATTACATGAGCAGGGGTCAGTGTTTCTTATTTTTGAATGTGTTTGCTCTGAACTTTAGGACGAGCCCACCACAGGTATGGACCCTCTCTCCCGACGCTTCCTGTGGAACTCCATCATGAGCGTCATTCAGGACAGACGAGCCGTAGTCCTCACCTCACACAGGTAACCCACCTGCTGTGCAGTGTCAACACACATGTACTGTATACAATATGTGCGTGCACAGATTGAAATTATGATTATTCTTCATCTGTTTTTACAGTATGGAGGAGTGTGAAGCACTGTGCACCCGCTTAGCAATTATGGTTAACGGATCCTTTAAGTGTCTGGGAACCATTCAACATCTCAAATACAAGTTAGTCATTTTTTTTTAACTTCATCTTTCTTCAAACTAGATTAAATTTAAATATAATTACCAATCTGTATTATCTAAAATTGGATTTCATTCGCTGTGACGTTGACGTCAACACAGGTTTGGTGATGGCTACGTGGTAACCATGAAAATCAGGGCCGAAAAGCCCGGCTGCGCCCCAGACCTGAACCTTGCTGAGGCTTTCATGGAGAGCACCTTCCCCGGCTGCATCCAGAGAGAGAAACACTACAACACCCTGCAGTACAAGATCTCCTCCTCCTGCCTGGCCAGGATCTTTCAGATGGTTCTGGCTAACAAAGACAAGCTTAATATAGAAGACTACTCAGTGTCGCAGACGACTCTTGATCAGGTAAATGAAGAAAACCTTTCTTTAAGCTGGTTCAGAGGACAACATGTTCATCCTAATGTTTCTGTCTCTCGGTAGGTGTTTGTGAATTTCGCCAAGCAACAATCAAGAGAGGATGACGCTATTGTGTTGCATCCAAAAGCTGCAGGGGCTCAGCGATATAGTGAAACCACAACCGTCAAGTCTGTGGGGAAGTGAAACAGGCTCATTTAACCCCACTGGTTCTGGGGTTCTTTGCCAGGACAGTCTGTGTTCAAGGAATTCTGCCTATGAATATGTGTTCTTCACAGTTGGCAGAACTTGAAACTCTTCTTGAAATGAAACTTTTTTACAGAGGATTCTCATTGGGAAATCCAAACTAAGCACAAGTGGTGCATGATCAGTTTCTGGATCGGAACAAATGTTGTTGTTTTTTCCAGTCCTTGTTGATCTATGATATGGTTCCAGATCTTGTAATTCAGTCTGTACAGGATGCGTCTGCTTCAATGGGAAATGACATCTCACATATGACTGATTTCACAGGTAGCAGTGCAGCACATATTAATCTTTACTTTTCCAGAAAACAGAGTTAATGAGTTTGGAATTTGGATAGTGTGGAGTATTTGTGTGCCTTGCAAACTAAATGAAACAGAGCTTTAGAGCAATGATGAGGACCAAGTTCAGCGACTTATGTAATGATATTGGTGTGTTTGTAAAGAATGCATAGAGCTCTCTCTCTTTACACACACACACACACACACACACACACACACACACACACACACACACACACACACACA
Source organism: Antennarius striatus (assembly GCF_040054535.1). Taxonomy (NCBI): domain Eukaryota; kingdom Metazoa; phylum Chordata; class Actinopteri; order Lophiiformes; family Antennariidae; genus Antennarius; species Antennarius striatus. The sequence goes on from NC_090795.1 coordinate 11,718,416, forward strand.
CACACACACACACACACACACACACACACACACACACACACACACACACACACACGCAATCTTTAATTATTTTTATGCATCAAATGCCAAGCGAGCTCTATTTTGCCTTCCAGTTACAGAAACATAGACTTTGCACTTTAATGGCGCTGCTTTAATTGAAGTGTTACCCTTTTTACCTGTGCAATCTGCTACTGCAATATGGCTAATATAACTGCTATAAAATTAGTTCGGATACCATTTCATGTTTTCATGCCTCCACTGTCTTCTTCAATCTTTGGCTTAAACTATGCTTGACAGTTTTTTCCAGCAGCAGCTGGAGTCATTAGCATAAGCTGATGCAACAATTATGTTTCTGAAAGGTGACAGCGTGCGCCGGAGAGGAGAGGAATGAAGATTAGCCGAAGGAGAACAGAATCTTCTTCTTCTTTTCCTCTCTGCTTGTCTCGTTAGGCGTCTCCAAAGCCCGTCATCCTTTTCCGTGTCAGCCTGTCTTCTGCGTCCTCCTCTCTAACACCAGCGGCCCTCATGTCTTCCCTCACTACATCCATCCACCTTCTCTTTGGTCTTCCTCTTGCCCTCTTGGCTGGTAGCTCCATCCTCAACACCCTTTTACCAATACACTCACCATCTCTCCTCTAGAAGTGTCTAGAGTTGTCTCCAAACATCTCACCTTGGTTGTTCTTCTGATGAACTCCTTTCTGATCCTATCCAACCTGATCACTCCCAGCGAACTTAAACATCTTCATTTCTGCCACCTCCAGCTCGGCTTCCTGTCTTCATTTCTGTGGCACTTTCTAATATGTACAACTCTGGAATACTTCAGCTATCTGCACTGCTATCCTCAGCCATTTTAATTTTAGTTTTACTGTAAATTGATGTCTTCAATACAGTATTTTTCAACCACATTGCTGCAGCAATATCATCCCCAAATGAAACACCCATCACTTCAAATCTAGGAGGCATACTATTCTATTAGACTGCATGAAAACATGGAAAAACAGATAGTCTTTATCAGGAATGCCTCACGATGGATGAAAGAGCCCTCAAACCCAAACTGGCTGAACTTATAGCCAAAACAAAAAAGCCCCATGCTGTCGCTGCAAAGCCATTGTGAATGAAATGCTTGGCCCTGAAACTGTCAAAGAAATAGCTAAAGTCCCTCTTTGAGATGGCACAATTTCCAGACATATTGATGACATGTCTTGCAGACATCAGGTGTTGTTTTTGACAAGATATGGAGCAGTTTGAAATTTGCATCGCAACTTGATGAATTTGTGGACATTGGTGGACATGCTTATTCTTGGCCCAATGTGTATTTTGGGGATGAGAAAACGTCTTATTTTTCAAGGCTATATCAGAAAAACACAACAGCAGAAGTTTTGAGTCATATCAGAATAATGTATCTTAAATGAAGTTTTATGTGGAAAAAAACCACCCGAGTGTCTCTGCTGATGGAGCTAGTCTGGTTGCGCCGTGCAGCCAGGTGCTGGCCCATGTGTACGAGCTGCAACAGGAACTTTAAGTGTTTCTGACAAATGAGGGGTCCGATTATGCAAAGCTGCCTGCAAATGATGAGTGTTGTGCAAGGCTGGCACACCTGGCAGATAATTTAGAGCATGTGAATGAACTGAACACACAAGTACAGAACCAAAATAAAATTGTGCTTACAAGCACAGATAAAATAAATGTTTTCCATTCAAAGCTGCACCTCTGGCAACAACATGTGGAACGTACCAACCTTGAGATGTTCCCACTCACCGAGCTATGTGGCACAGTGTCAACACTGTTGCATTGTGCAAGAAAATACATAAACATTTTAAAAACTCTAGAGGTGAAGATGACATTTTATTTCTGTTTTGTTTATTCTGAAATTTTATTTCTGATGGGTCAGGAACCCATTTAGTTAAAAACTAGCTGTTGAACTCAAACAAAACCGTAGTTTAAAGCTTAGCTTTGCTTATCTACTTTGGACAGTGTTTTGGTTGATTACTGCCAAGGAAGACCTCACTCTTTTTGAACATTTCTCCCATCTTCCACAACATATCTGTGTGAGTTGAGCTTTTCAAGACTGATTATTATATTATAAATTATAAAGATGCCTTATGATTTTTTTCAAAAAAAAAAAAAAAAAAAAAGTGTGCCTTGGTTCAAAAAACCCCCACTGACTTAATGAATCTGATTGGGTTTTTTTCTCCACCTGCCAGTGATATGTTAACTGGATGACATTTTCAGAATATCCACAGTAAGAGTGGCCAATATATTGTCTCTAAGAAGCCCTCTGAGAAATCTCTTTAGCATCACACATGTTAGATCCTGTTTCATTCAGCTACAGTGAATTAGAAAACATGCACATCAAGGAGCCATCTTTAATGGTGAGCATAAACTGGTGATGTGATTAAAAGAGCTCTCATCATCACTACTTTCTTTTTCTCTAAATCCAACTGAATTACTCACGCCTAGGATTGGAATTTTTAAGTGTGTGTGGTCCTTAGGCTTCAATCAGAGATCACACATGATTCTGTTTGATTGCACCTGTCTATTCTTTAGGAAAGTGTAGCTCTTCACCTAAAATGTTACTAATTAGACACAAAAATGTACAACATGGGCACAGAAACAATCCCAACGTGAAAACTTAACTGGGATCAGACCTCAGGGCCTGTCTGTCTGGAAACCAGTGAGGATCTGAGGGGATCAAACTCTGTCTATCTCTCAGACCCACGCGCACACACACACACACACACACACACACACACACACACACACACACACACACACACACACACACACACACACACACACACACACACACACACACACACACACACACACACACACACACACACACACACACAGGGAAGAAGGAATTTTGGCCGTAGGCCTAATAATAATTGATCACAATGGAATAATGTGAAGCTCTGCCTCTCTGCTCAAAGCCGGTGGCCTCAGGCTTGGCAAACATTTGGGAACGTTTCCGACGCTAATAACAGATCCGTGGCTCGATCTGTAGAAGTAAACAACAAAATGCTTTGAAGTGATTTGATGAACATTCAGAAAGGTGACTCCATCCATCCATCCATCCATCCATCCATCCATCCACCCATCCATCTCTAATTGCTCATCATATGTAGGTAGTTTTGGAGGAAATAATAATAATAATGTAATTAATAAATAAAAACTAAAAGAAATAGAAAATACTAGTTTAGTGACTAGAAAACTGTTTCATATTCAGCCAGTTGTTGTGATGAAAAGTGTTATAACAGGACAAAAAGCAGGGTTTGTGTCATTCCGTAAAAAGTGTTATCCTTTAACTGGGTGACCAATGACATAAATAGCATTTTCATACAAACTACAATCAAAGGCAACAGTAAACATCCAATCAAAAAATATAATGCAAAAGTAGGTAAAAGTAAGTTTGATAACATTTCAAAAGTCAGAACTTTGACCAGGGTTTCCAAACTGCATTTGAATGCTGGCATGAATCGTGAAGGGGACTCACAGTGTTTATTGTTGACAAAGGTTCTGCCTGAAAGGAGGGCGAACATAAAGAACGGAACCTTTATGTATTATTTGTGAGGAGACTGACTGTGCTTCATAATGTCAAACCTCAAAAAGATCACAGGAAAAGAAAATGGAGCAGATACAAATGTTAAAATCCCCTGAGATTTATTTCAGAAAATGAATCTGAAACGATGCCGACTATTACCGATTATGTTCTATTACCACTGGCTGGTCTTTTTTTTTGTGCTTTCACCTTTCAGGAGAGAGGCTTCCTCGGTTCTAAAGGACTTGAGAGAGAGTTTCAGGTAATTAACTAACAAAAAGGTGTAAGCTACTTTACACAAACTTAAACAAAGGTGCTCTTTGGTTTTGGAATCCAGGATGCCCGCCCGAAGAAAACACAATATATTCCACCTTTACATGTCAATGTACATGAGTACGTTTTAGTAAAATGAGATTGATATGCATCTGTATTACAGAATATTTTTATGCACTATTCTTTCACAGTCCGCAATGTTCCTTATATGAGTTTTTCATTTGTTCAAATGAATAATAAGAAATAATAAGCATGCACCTCACTCTGTTGTGACAGCATCTGTCTTTATCACTGACGAGAAAAGAATACTCCATTTGCGAGTCAACTCATACTTTCTAAATTTGTAATGGATGCACTCAGGTGCATGACATTTTGTTCCAGAGAAGACTTCCAGTCCTCTGCTTGTGAACCTCATCTCTTCTCTCTGGATGGTAATATGCAAAAATAAATCAATAATTCTGATCCGGCGGTTGTTCATATTACATAAAATTACATATGACACTAGTGTAGGACATGTGAAGGTCTTGGAGAAAATCAGATTTATCATATGTTAAAGCCAAAAAAAAAAAAATTGCGTCACTTCAGACTAATGATGTGAACATATTTACCAACACACACAAATACACACACAAAAAATCATGACCTATGACATCAGTTTTACTCTTTTAGTTTGCAACACACAAATTTGAACTAATATTAAATATTATGTGAAAATCCATGTTTAGCTTTTGGCACATCCAAATGTAAATCACATGACAACTGAAAATAAAAACAGTGTGTGGTGGAGTGGTTTTATAATTTCCCTGCACGGGATCAATAAAGTAAATTAAAATTAAAATATGAAAATTAAAAAACCAAGTCAACTAAAATACTCAAAAAAAGGATGAGTATTAAATCAACCTAACTGTATGAATGAATGAGCTGACACTGTTCCTCCCCTCAAGCATGCCCACATTTCATACAGTCATTTCAGGCAGAAAAATCTGGCAGGCAAAGAAAACTCATCTAATCTGGATCGTCTCTCTGCACACATTCTAAATAGTGCATGTCACTGCTGACGTACAATATATGCAAGGTAGAAGTTGGGAGGCGGCCCCCAATTTGTCTGTAAGCACTCTGTACTGTGTAGCTCAGCAGAGCTTTCCTTGCTAAATTGGTCCCCTTTCCAGAAAGTGTAATACCCTCTAATGGAAACCTAAAGATCTGCTGAGTGACAGAAAAGACAAAAAAGGAAGGAGAGAGAGACAGAAAGAGAGCTAAATGTATATGTCGTCTGTTTTTAGTAGAAACAAACTTGATGAATCAGTTTAACATTTATCCTCCAAGATTTTTTGAAAATGTGTTTAGCTTCAATTCAAAATTTTCGAAGGGTTTGAGCAGAGGACATGCTGACAGCTGAGTAAAAGGGCATCCTGGGGGAAGACTTTTTCATCTCCATCTGCCAAGCCTTGCAACTGCATTCTGGGGGCACATGTTGATACAGTTACGTGATCTCGAACACCATCAGGGGTGTCGTTGGGAGGTGTGTTGTAAAGCGGCGTGCACTCACTTGTGCAAGGTCCTTGTAAAGCTGATTATCAGACAACCATGTCTCTCATGGGAATACGCTGCTGATGGCACAGGTCATAAGAACATGCTTAAAGGGAACTGAAGTGGGTTTCCATTGAATATTTCTTCCTTGTGAGGCATTGAGAATGGATTATTAAAAAACGTCAACAACATCTTGTCACCACATCTGGCTGTAATTAATGGATGGTCTTGCATCATCGCATCACTTCAGCTTCTGAGAAACTTGTTAATACTATTCCATCTCTGATAGCTGCCAGTAGTTAAGCCTTCAACAGTAACGGTCCGTCCCTAAAGACTGAAATGAAACCATTCTTTTTTCAGGGTAAAAGATTGACACACGTATTTACATTCTTTGGGTGTTTGATGAGAAGACTGGGACAAAGTCATGTCTTTTATATAATATATATTATAAAAATGCACTCAATAGCTTGTTGGCTCAGACTGGAAGAAAATGGGAAATCTGTTTATCAATAGTTCACAATTTGGTTGTTGCAGGATGATAAAAACAAGACATACCACATGTTCATAATTAGTGAGTTTAGGCAGATTTCTTTCAACTTGGAGCTATTTCCAGTCTTCATGCTAAGATAACCTGGTAATTTTTTTCCATTGCCCTCTAAATCTAAACTTATGAAAACTATCTTGTTCACCCTTTGAACATTACTTAATTTGGCTGGCAGCTTTTGGGTAACAGTAACTGAGAGCAGGGCACACATCCCACAGGATGCTGTAAATTAGTTTGAGTTCATTGGCCTGATGCAATTAACAGCAAATGACTTGTCTACTTCATTAGTCTTCAGACCTTGTCAGACAGGACTGGAGGCAACAGAAGCTTCTCTAGCACTTCACTGTTTTTAGAATGCAGCCGTTCGTTTCCAACATTTAGGGAATCTGACCAGATATTTAATATCATGATTTAAAACATTTAACCTGTTCTAACAGCAGGTGATGTTTTATGCCAGATGCGTCCTTTGACTTAACAGTAAATGTTTTTAATGAACACGCTTCTTGACCTTTAAAAATCATTTAAATGATATTCAAACTGCAAATGTATGAATGATTGCTCAAATTCAGTTTCACCCCTGAAACAACAATGCTTTGAGTGCATGTGTTGTTTTTGTGACACCAAGTCATGTAAAACCTGTAAATTAATAACAAAAAAAGTAAATTCTTAGCCAAGCTGGCAGCTTCAGATAATCCAAAAGCCTCCAGTTGGACGTGTTCCTACTGCTGGACGTGTTCCTTTTGTTCTGTTCCTACTGTACCGAGTCTAAAGAGGTGGCATGGATTATCATCATGGATTATCATCATGGATTATTTTCTTGGTACAGCAACCTTGGATGTTGGTGTTAGATGCAACCCTCACATTTATTTATTCCTCACAGGATACAGAATTAGGTCCTTTTCAATTTTCCCTTCCTAACCTCCCTCTCTCAAGGACATTTCCAATGCCCCTCTCATTTGCATCATTCTCCATTTCTCTTGGGGTATCCCAGAGCATTCTCATGCCAGATGAGATATATCATCTATCCAGTGATTTCTGGGTCTTCCCCAGGTTCTCGTCTCACCTGAATGTACCCAGAAGACCTTGAAAGAGATACACCCCAGAGGCATATAAATCAGCCACACGAGCTGACTCCTTTTGATGAGAAGGAGCGTCAAATATCAGCTCCTCACCTTATCTGTGAAGTTCCCTTAAAGCAATTTTTGTTTTAAGGAAAAATCCTACTCTAACTTTTCCAATCTTGTCTGAGTTTTTTTTGTGCCTAAACCTTACAAGATCTAAACAGCGCTTGGCATCTAAAACTGAAGTGAAGCAAAACACGCATTGATACATAATCTAAGGTCTCAACATATTTGTGATTTGCTGAAACAGTGCCAACATGTATTCTTCATACTGTGTTGTTCTCAGAAAAGAAAGAAACAAACATATTAAAAGGATTTCATATTGAAATCCCCTGAAATGATACAAAAATAAATAAATAAAGCTGTATTAATGTATTTCTCTAAATTTCAGCAAATTGACTCCTGGCCCTCATCTTCAACTACAATACTTTGCATCCCACACATTTAGAGCTGAGCTCGTCTCTTGTGCTTATGCAAGCTGGATGATTCTGGACTTGTGGCAGTGCATTGTGCATCTTTCTATAACACGCAAATGTAAATATTTTATTTTGTGCATTTCTGATTTATGCATTTAAAAAACTACTTTGTAAAAACCTTAAAATCTGTAAGAGGAAGCCTGCTGAAGTTTATGAATCCCATCACATCAAACATTCCACTGTTGTTGACTGTCTCTCCATTAGGTGCTCATATGTGGTGCATTGCAATTTTGACCATGAAAATAGCATTTACTGGTAGATTGATGCTTCGTGTATTAACCTGAACGTTTAAGCATCAACTGGTTTGTATGCAGTAGCTTATTCCACTGCTTAATGGAATATTTATGATCTCTTCAGCTTTTCACTGAGTGAAAGAAGAGGTGAGATCTATAGCCTTTGTGCAGAAACATAACAGAATGAACACAACGCCAAGAACACATTCAGTCACCTCTATCTGCAATACTGTACATTTAACCAAAAGTGTTTGTTGGCTGGATTCTCATCTGGAACTCCTTTAAGGCTACCAAAAAATACTACAGCGGAATCTGCAGCCAATAGGTTTTCTTTATTCATTTTTTATGCCTTTCAAATAATAATGGATATGTAGTAAAACTTATTAATAAAGGCAGCGGAAGAAAATCATCATTTTAACTGTAATTTGAAGGTCCACCAACACAATTTTACTTGAGGAAGTTTTATGCAGCCTGCAGATGATCTTATGTTTCAAACCATCGTCAGGCTATAAGCTGACCAATATCTCTTTCCATAGCTACGTATTTGCTGGATTCCACAGAATTGCGGTTGAAGTTTTCTCTTTCAAAATTTTAATGTTTACATTTATATTTATGACTTAAGTAGTCTAATCTAGAAAAACTTTTACGTATTTCCATAGTTTATTTTGAGAGAAAAAAAATACTTTTATTTTGGCATATCGCCTGCTGGTCTGGAGGGTCATTATTGACTTTCCATTCACTCTCCATCACCCTGTATCCTCTCAGGGTGCCCATTTATCATAGTTTGGGGCTCCCTTTCCTTGTAGTCCTTGTAGAAACACTAAATCGGCAGTGTGCAGACAGGACGGGCCTGGAGGCTATGGCTAAGTGTAATCAACACGCTGCTGTTGGGTGAGGTGTTGGGAGATTGATGGCAGGATATCACCTGCAGGTGCTGATGAATACTAAAAAAAGTCTGTCATATAAAATACACTGTGTGTGTGTGATGTGTGTGGATTGATGTTTACTATCACATTTACATGTTTTTGTTTATTTCACAAGAGTCCCTGAAGCATTTACTGTTTGAAGCACCATAGAGATTACTTTTTTTTTTTTTTTTACAGTGTACTCCCCCCTTCCCCCATTGACTGCTTTCCTCTTATAGGAAAATGTACCTTTATAAACTATGGCGCAAGTTAAAGTTGTCCATCTGATTATTACTCTTCATGAATGATTAAATACATTGTTGAGGAAGCTTGGAATAACAATTCAGACGAAAAAAAAAAACAAGAAAGAAATATTTTTCTCTGCACTCCCAGAAGAGTTAGTATGCCACTCCTTCAGCCAAAGGCAAACAAAGCTGGATCCCCTTTTCTCCTTATAATAAAACATAATAATGATTGTCCCTTGGAGTTACAGGTTTTATTCAGGCTGTGTTCCCAAAAAGCATTAATCAATACAAATCAGCAGCCCATTCCTTAAAAGAATTGCAGTTCACCCATTCTGTGACATGAAACGGCTGGAGGCCCTGCAGCTTTCGTCCCACCTGGTCCCCATGTGAGAATCTTGTGCCAGTGCTTGAGGGTTTAGAGGCAAGGACTGGAATGAGAATAAGGCTGGCAGTTGGCAACGAAGACAGATAACATTCTGCTCTCCATTTAAACCAGTGCACACCTTAAGCCATTTATTTATTATTTATACGACTTCAGTGTTCACAAGCGTCACACTGTGGTCTCTGCTGCAAAATGTAATCTATAAACTAATCTACAGAATAGAGACTGTGTAATAGTCTAATATGCTCTGCTGCACATCGTTTGAGTGTGTCCTCCAAAGAGAATGGTGTCCCTCCAGTAGGGGGAGATGGTGACCTATAGCAGTCTGTCTACATTTGAATGAAGTTGAACCTCTTAAATTTTTAAATGACTTTCTTTCAAGTCTTTCTGTTTGATCATCTCACACAGAGTCGGTTTGTTTTGAGATATTGCTCAGGAGGGACTATTCTGTCTGTCTATTTTTCTTCTGTTTAATGTGAATTGAAGTTCCACAGCGAGAGAGAATGAATTTGATCAGATTTTAATGGAATGAAAAATTATCACTCAAGAATAATTTGCACTTTGATTGCTGTGAGCCGTTTTAAGAAGACTAATTAATATAAGCTTCAAGTAAATAACATGCTATATTAACAGCTAATGGTATGAGTGTCATGTTTAAGTACATATTTCATTCATCCTTCTATATTGCAGTACGTCTAGAATAAATATGTTATATACATATCTGTGTATGTAAAACAGGTAAGACAGTGTTGGTTCCATGAACATATGGTAACACATTATTATAGAGATAAATTAAAATCAGTAAGGACAGAACAGTTGTCAGTTATTTACGTGACAAATAATTAGAAATAATGATCTTTTTCGACTAAGAATTTTCACTCCTGTGTGTTATCCATACAGAAGTGAGATTCTCATAAATAAATGCTCCAAAGAAAATCACGCTTTTCACTTTTCTTTACTGTAAATGAGAATTTCCTGAAAAGTCCTTAGAAATAGTATTTTGTATGTAAAATAAAACTCTTGTCTACCAGGAAACAAATTAGGTTGTCATCAAGTTTTTTTTGTTTTTTTTTGTTATAGCTGCTGATAAATATGATTGATTGATTGACCGATTCATCTTCTTGAAGACGAGACTCTTCTTCAGCCGCTTATCTGAATCCGGGTCCCACTGAAGCCTATCCCGGATGACTACAGGTGGCAGGCGGGGTACACCCTGGACACCCAATCACACTCACACCTTTAGAATTTAGAATTCACATAAATTAAATGCTTTTGGTGGCGGGAGGAAGCTGGAGAACCCGGGGACACATGGAGAAAACTCTGAACAGAACGGTGGAATTAAACTAAGGATCTTCTTGCTGTTAGGCAACAGCGCTGCCCACTCCACCTTACTGCCCTCCTCATGGTTCAGAATGTTTGAACCAATTTCAAATTAGCCTAAGGTGGCATAAAAGTTTCTGCTCCATGTAGAATAACAAATAGCAAACATCCACCATCCATTTGATTTTGTTCCATTCAGAAGGTAGGGTACACCCCTGACATGTTGCCAGTGTATCACAGGGCCAAAAAGCAAACATAATGAATTGCAATACTGTATTAGTCAATGACAGCACAAACATATGACAGTTGAACAAAGATCAGAATATATCAAACCTTTGACATTTTGCTCTCTCCTTCTCAGTAGCTGTCATTATTTAGGATTCGAATAAAATAAAATACTTTATTCTGACATTCACGCAACCAACATTAACTGCTGTGGGCTTTTGCATACAGAGGCTGCATCGAAATTGGCTGCTGCTAACTCCTCAGAAGTCTGCAGCACAACACAGATGAAGTTAGTGCTTCGGCACATTAACTGCAGACACCAGTCTCTCATAAAGAGGGATGTCATCGCTGCTTTTTGTTGTTTGTCAGCGCTACAGGGAAAAGATATTACCGCTGTTGCGGAAGAGATCCTGAGTAATCTGTCAATAGATTACGACATGTCACTACAACCTCACACTTCATTGTTTTCATTAGTTTTACTTATTTATTGTCATATTCCTCACCCAGACAGATACGGAGGCAGTCAGTCACAGTGACAGCCTTTATAAAAGTTTCATTGCCCCCTCCAGAATGTGGGATGTGCACCATCTTAACCCACCACTGATAATCCTCAAATCTTGCTGGAAACTCCATATTTATTCTCTGGCATTTGGCTGTAAAGTCGTGTGTGTTCATCTGTGCTCTGTGTGCATGACATATTCTCATCCCAGCTCGTCTCACACTAACAATGTGTCACGGCCCTGTGAGAATTGTAGCCTTTGGCATCTGTGGCACACAAAATTCCTGACATAAAGCCTTTCTAACACATGCTTAACATCAAATGGGTCTGTCTGTGAATTTAGACACAAAAGCTACAGTTACATTTAGGAAATGTGACCTGACTCAACCTTGACCAACAAGTGTTGCTTAGTTGTGTTGTATATTTTATAATCAAAGCTTTTTTAGTAAATGGTGTCATTCAGGAACCAAACCATTTGTTTGTATACAGTACTTTGTTGGGTGTAAATCTATTTTCCTCCAATACAATATTCTTCTGTTTAACACAGAAACCATTCAGAATCCTTTTGTTCCCCAAATTCTTGACTTTGTAAGGGAATCACTTTACTGATTTCCATTTTGTATTGACGTTAACTGACCAGTGAGCAGCCAGTGCAGTGACTGTATTCTGTTTCAGCTGCACTGTTCATATCAAACAGAAGCTCAAGCAGTGCTGGCTTCACAAAGTCGTCCATCACTCCAGGCCTCTCTTGTAAAAGAGATTTTTAATCTCAATAGGACTTCCTGGTTAAAGAAAGCTAAAGAAAGAAGAAAGAAATCTACAGCCCCATTTCAACAAAGGTAACCACAATATGTCTGTGAGTTTGAGGGAGCTGTTGATCAATACCATTGCACATAGAATATCTGGCCTGGCTGACTGAATTCTGAACTGTTCAAAACTTTGTTACAGATGAAAGAAAAACTCTTACGACCATAGGTGTGATCAGTATTTTAAAAATGCTGCAAAAGCCCCTCAAGTCCAACGTGGGTATCATTATGCATTTCACTTATAAAGCTACGAAAGCTTAATTTTATATAACAAATCATTCTTAAAATTTTAGCAGTTTCTTGGGTTTCTGAAGTATTACATCTTTTGTATTTTTTGTCACCTCTAATGTAATTTCAACTTGGTAGCTCACCTACTCTGTTTCTATCTGTGACCAGCTTATTAACCATGACAAATACACTAATCTGGACATGCAGCAGTTCATTGATTGCCTTTACAGGCTGACGTCATGGAGTCATGTCTGCTGCACACTAATGTAAGGAGTACAAGTGAAAAAAATATCTGTAAATCTGTAACATTAATAGAATGTGTTGGATTAGACTTGTGGCAGCACTGTCCAAGCTGCACTTGACGACTTGCCCCAGGCCTGGGGCGAGTCTCCATTTATATTCCTTTCTTAAGTCAATAATAATAAACTTGCACATCCTGCTTGTGATGGTGAACGAAGTTTTACTCATTAACACTCTGCTCTTGATCAATGATGCTAACCTGCACTGGTTTAACGCAATAAAATGACGACACCATATATATCATTAAGTGGAAATTACAGTTAAGTTTAATAATACCTTTGTGTCTGGTGTATAAGCAGTACCAGTGGTTGTGAGGTTGCTATAGCAGCCGATGCATGCAGTCAAAGCCAGAGATGCTTGTTTGTGACATAAACCACACACACACACACACACACACACACACACACACACACACACACACACACACACACACACACACACACACACACACACACACACACACACACACACACACACACACACACAAGCAGCCTTTCAGGGTGAAATGTGCAGACCTTCCTGAATATTTGTGGGTTTTGTTTGGGAACAATCATCCAAAGACATGAAGGTTAGGTGAGATTCTAATTTGTCCAAGTGTTGGTTGTCAATGTGTCAGTTCTGTGATAGACTGCTGATTATTCCAGGCTTTTATCCTGTCACTGCCAATAAGACCAGTGAAAGGCAATTTTACCCAGAATCCTGGTGAGGGTATGTGGGTCAGAATGAAAATGTAGAGATGAATGAATCAGTGGATCAATATAATTACATGTTTGGAGTGATGATTATTTCAGGGTCCCTGGTTGATCTTTATGTAGGAATTTTTATTTAAAATAAGAAACATATTAAATGAAATACATTTTCATTTTTTCATAAATCAACATATTTTTAACAAACAACCATAAAGATGTTTTGTATAACATAAGCTCCAGTACCTGGACGTATGGGCTTACTGTGCATGTTAACAAGCAGCAACAATATGTTCCCCTAGAATGAATTATTGGAGAGCCATATGAAAGAAAATAGGTGTGAAGTGGGCAAGAAAAGACCCTCAAGTCATACAGAGGAAAATGGAACAACATTCTGGATAATTAGTTCTGTGTGATAAAGGTCAAATTTAGAGAAGCAAGAGGGTTGAAAAGTCACAGGAAATGGAAAGCCACCATTGCAGAATGTTCAGAAAGCAGAAACTCAGAAATGCACTATGTCAAGCAAAGAGAAAGGAAACATCAGTGAGAGAAAATGACAAGCCGGAAGCCGATTGGAGCTCAAGAGAAGGCGGAGAGGCAGGGAAACATCAGATAAGTACTTGAAAAACAAGAGCACCTTAATGGATAACCTCAGAATTCTATTAGAGGAGAAACAATGACGCTGATGGGATGAGAGACGGGACAAGGACAAAAGATTTGAAAAAGGAGAAGGAAAAAGACAAAAGACGAATACCAGATACGAAAATTGATAACTGTGCACAGGAGAGGATAAAGTAGAGAGCACAAAAACAGATGAAAGACTATCACAGAAAAAGCTGGCTGTGTTAAAAATATAAAACGTTAAACTTGGTAAATGATATAAGAATTTTCCTTTACTTTCATCACATTTTTCAACTTTTAAAACTCCTCTTTTTTTTTTTTTTTTAAACTTTGCTTCATGTGTCCTTTCATCCTGATCTCTAAGAAAATCAGAGATGTACAACTCCTCGCTAATAGTCTCCTTGTTTTATTTCTTGGTGCTGTTTCTTTTTCTTACTGGACTGCTGTCATTAAATAGCGTTTTTGCCACAAAATTCACATTCTGGCCGAGAACCTCTATAAAGCAATTACTTGAGATTTGGATTTGAAATTTCCTGTTTGATACTGATGAGTAATGTCAATCTCAGATGTGTTGTTTCATCTAGAAAACACTGATGACAGCAGGGAAAATTAGGATGAGGTGGTTAGCCACGTGAGGAAACTGGTGAGAACAGGTCACAGAGATGTAACAATGTTGTCCTACAACAATATTCAGTCTGTACAACAAATAGTTAATATAGTAATTTCCTATTGTTTGGGGAACTACTTCTAAATGGATTGTCTAGACTCTTTTCCAAACAAAATTCAGCTACTTGAAAAATAAAAATAAAGGATATGTTTAGTTTGTTGTAGAAATTTTATTTTAATATTGTGGGGTACCCCTAGGTGGGTGTTCTGGAATCTTAAAGCAAAAAATAACATAATAGTGATTATTTTGTTCAGTCCTGGATCTGCTAAAAACATCCCAATGAAAATTCTTGGGGGATATAATAGATGCTTCCTGCACGAGCGTCTCCCTCTGTGACCTCACGATGTTGGTCTGTTCACTTTGACACAGCAACAGCTGCGGTAAAAAATTGTCTTTGCTGCAGCAATCTGATTTATACACAGGTAAATCTTTTCTTCTGCACTTTTTCAGGAATTCTGTTTTGTTACCTGTCAGATGAAACAGATATATGGCAGCTTCTCGAAACATATATCTATTGCAGTATTAATGTGTCTCAGAAATATATTGCGTTTCATGGAAAGCATTAGAAGACGAAGTCATTTACTTATCCCCAGTAGTGAAGGTAGCCAACATCACCCATCTCCATCTGAACCCCTATTGCGACTTTGCCTGTCCTGCTCTGTTTCTTTCTAAAATATTTAACATGGATTATTCTATTTGATTTGCGTTGCAGGATGATGAGCTAAAGCCTTTTAATAGAAGGAACCAACACATTCACATTATATTAACCTCCAAAAGAGGTTATGTTTTCCCTAATTTCTTGGTTGGCTTTTTTGTTTGATAGCAGAATTACATCAGAATCCCCTGATGCTTTTCTACATGAAAATTGAAAACTGGATCCAGGATTTTATTTTCACTTTCGTTCATTTTTATATGTTTATTTTGCATGAGCTGCCAGATTTTGATGAAACAGGGTAGAAAGACTGAGAATGTGCCAAAGTAGAAACCATCAAATTTTGCTGTCAATTTCGCAAAGGGTTTTGCTAAATTCAAAATGAATAAATGTATTCTTTTGGGCTCTTGTAGAGGTTTGCAGTCTACTGAGTGCACAAGTTTTTAATGTAGTGAATGAATGAATGAATGAATGAATGAACACAGATCATTGACATAGAGCATGCTGACTGAAATTAATTCTACATAAAAATTGCTAAATGTGTGGTGAAATGTGTTCTATAAGCAGTGTCCCACAACGATCAGTTTTTTTCAGTACGTTCACATTAAGATATTGAAAATACTTTTTTGTGGACACCTGAGCAAACAGCTCCCCCCGAGGAGCTCAAAACATATCAGTTGCTTCTCGATCTTCCCCTGAATCATATCAATCCTAGTTTTTCATATTCTTCACAGCGATGCTTCTGATTAGACCAGAGGAGATAGAAGTCCCTCTGGACTCTGACAAGAGCCCTTTCTATAGACTAAAGTCAGAAAAATGTAAGCAATTTTCCAAATTTAAACAGCTGATTCCTATTCTATTACTTTAAGACACATTTTAAATGTATATCTCATCTGTTTACTTCCTCTAGTTTTCATCCTTCTTTGTGAAAACACAGGCTATAGCTAACGCCATAAAAAGATTTAAAAAAATACACATTTATTCATACTCATCTTTTATGAGTATGAATTACAGTTCAGTGCCATTCTATACATCATATTCAAAATAAATTATTTCACAAAGAAAGCAAACAGCTGGTCATGGGTTTATTCAAATATATCTTTCATCTCTGATAGTGTTCGTCTGCTAATTTGTCTTCCAGGTGGATTCAAACCCCTCATCAGTAGTTTAACACATTCTGCCCATTAACTACTAACTGGATATACTTTATACTGCTGTCACCTGTTTTCTAAAGCATGGCACAAGTTTCTAAATTGATATTTTACCTTCTAGGCAGCCATTAGTTAAGTTCATTTATATATATCAAAGAAAAACCCAATTTGCTTTAAACAGACAGTCCATCACAGTAAAGGATTTGTGCCTTAAGAACTGAAAATGTGATAACAAGATCATAAACTAACACTGAGAAAACACCAGTTCACCAACACATTAAAAATCATTTAATGCAAGACATGATCACAGACACAGGATTTGTACTTAGAACAAGATTCTCTTTGTAATTTGAATTTGACAGCATAGCAGCCGTACTTGGTGTATAACATCTGACATTTGCTTTATTGGCTCTTGGATGTCCAAGCTGTTATGTGCTGCTGCAGTTGTCAGCCGCACCACATTTTCATCTAAATGGATTTTAATGAATTACCTGTCTTGAGTCTGAAGTTTCATTGAAAAAAAAAAGGACAGTATTTTATTTAGTTTTATCCCGACATTGTGGGGAAAATCTAACCCCAGCGGTTTTAGTTATTGGCTCAGGTACTCTGCAGGTTCCAATATGATACAATGACAGTGGATTTTCATGGATGTTTCTTCCCTGAAAAAGTCAGATTCAGTTGAAATCTTTTTTGTTCTACGTCTGAGGTTTGAGACTAATGCGAGTTGTCTGAACCGAGTTGCTCATGCGACATTCAATTCTGTCACTAAGATCTTCAAATGATTTTAACTTCTCTTCTGTTTGTCTTGTTTCTTGTTTCACTTCAGTTGCTGCATTAAAATCATCTCCCTGGCTCCCTCATTATTATTTAAAAAAATACTTTTGACTGGAAGTAAAAAGTCGATTAGCCATCCACCATATTTTGTGAACATATTTTAAGATTGCTTTGTATTTCATCACATTTTCCCCTAAAAGTCAACATGCAATTAAGGCACAATTACATCTTTGGAAAATCCATAAGTCTTTTCCTTTGAGTGAGCTGACCGCACTACAGCTTGCTGATCAAAAACGGTGCCTTTAGATTCAACTTCGTACAAGAAAATCCCAGGAGATGCTCGATCAAGACAGCTCTTTATTTTCAAGATAATTGTTTGTCTTCCCCCCTGCATCTCTCCACCTTTGCGGGAAACATGCACACCTGTTCAATAGCTAATCTGGGCTTCTGATTCTAGTTGCTTCAGTGGTTTCTGCATTGTTGCTCCTATGGGTTTGACAGTAAGAGTTACTTGTATAATAACCGGAGGCTGCGCCATGCCTGGGGGGATTGATTCAACAATGCTGTCCAGAGCCATGACACAAACGTTCACATATAAAATCTCTCCTGGATGTGGGAGTCCGTCATGCTAGGTTCCTGCTCTTCAGGTGCTGTCAAAGTGTGTGACACTGGTTCCCGTCTTGACATGAATCATGAATATTAATCCCTGCAGACTGGTGCAGGAGATGCCTCCAGTTAAAATAATAGCCTCAGCAGCATCAATGCTACAGCATAACAGTATTGAATTTTTATATTAACGACAAGCACCAAATGTTTTCTTGTTCAATTTTTATATTAGCAATAAGCACCAATTGTTTTCTACAAATGATGACTTATCAACAGCAGCTCCTTGTATTCATTTTAAAACTGTCATGTATTGTTTGGGTCCACACTAACAGATTTTGTTGTGTTCTTTTTTCTTGTGGTCTGATCGACTCTCTTCAAATAAAAAATGGCAGATTCAACTAGTTGGTGAACATAGCAAACCATTTTAGCAGCTAATGACAAAAGTTTCCTTCAGCAGTTGGCGAAGACCAAAACAACATTCAAAGAAAAAGTAAATGCAGTGTTCAGTTTCTGTGCTGCCCTAAATTGGCCCATGAAATTGTTTTTTTACTGCAGCTAGATGATGCATTACTTATGTTAGCTATTCTCCTTTATAAAACAACAGAATTGCTATAATCCCAAACATCTGAACGGCACCACACATCACAAATTTTCTCTCAAATAGTTTTGTTTTCACGAATGAGGAAACACAAAAGTCAATGAGGGTTTTAGTAAGAGGGAATAAGAGTGGAGTGGTGCTTCTAACTGTGCCATAGCTGGAATCCATACATACGTAGTGAATCTGAAATGAAAAAACCAGCACTTCAGGAAATAGTCAGGAAAATTTCTTGATCAGTAAATCAAAATGGTTTTGTTAATCTAAGATCATTGAAATTCATTCATTCATGTTCTTGAAGACTGTAAATGAAGTCAAGTCAGCTTTATTTATAAAGGGTTGATTCAGACCACGGTGCCTCAAAGACTAGAAGATCGGCATTCCCTTGTCTACACCTGTATATCTCATCCGGGTCATGAGTTATACTGGAGCCTAGCCTAGCTGACTATGGGCGAGAGGCAGAGTACACCCTGGACAAGTTGTCAGTTCATCCCCCAAAAGACAGACACCCACTCACGCTCAACCTCACACTCATGGGCAATTTTGTAGTGACCAATTCAGCTAAATTGCATGTTTTTGGTGGTGAGAGGAAGTTGGAAAACCCGGATAGAACGACCACAGACACGGGGAGAACATAAAAACTGCATAGAAAGGCCCCAGGTGGGGTTGGCTTTCAGTAATCACAAAGTGGTTCACAATTTTGTAGAGCACTGTGCAACTTCCTCTTTGTTTATTGAATATTGCCGAAACAATTGTTTCTCAAGTCATAGTTCAGAATTTAAGTTGTATTCCGGACTAGTGGGCTAATTTTTAGGTTGAACATGCAAAGGAGCAAAACTCCAACCCTAAACCCTCCTCTGAGGCTAGCAATGAAGCAATGTTAGCCTGAAGGGAAGAGCAGACGTAACTTGTATTTCCAAGCTAGTTGAAGACATAAAATGTCTATAGAAGGACGCGCCGACTAAATTGATGCAAACCTGGCTGCACTACAGAACAAACATCAAGAAGTGGAATGATGCGTAGATGACATGGATGAGGCTCCAACAGATGCCGACTACTGCATTGCAGCACTAGAGACCATATGCAAGGAATTTCAAGGAGCCAACGGTCGTCTTAGTGCCAAACTAAATGACCTAGGAGGGTGCTCAAGCAGACTCATTAGCATTGTTGGAATTAAAGAGGGAGAATAAAACAGTTATTTGTGTCTGCGCTGATCTCCAAGCTACTTGACCAAGAAAACTTCAGAAATCCGGTCAAAATAAACAGCGTGTTGCAGCCTAAAGCCAAAGACAAAAGAAGAGGAGCCACCAAAGGTCATCAATGCTAAATTTCATAACAACAAAGACGTGAGGCATATTCTACGACAAAGATGACATTGTACACCGTTCAGCTACAAGGATCAGAAAGTCTCTTCTTTCCCAGACATCACTGCAGAGGTTGTAGCCCAATGTCAAGCCTTCAACAGTGTATGGAACATTCTGGCTGATGCTGGAGCTAAGTGCAGCCAAACTTCAAGTAATCTAAAACAAAACTCTGAACATATGTGACCCACTAGCAGCTGCAGAACAGTTTGCCAACTCTATTTCAACTGACAAAGAGACAGATTAGTTGTCTTTGTGTTTGCAATAGCCAAGCTTCTTTATTCATGTCACATGGCCAAAATTCATCCTAGGATAAAATAAGGTGTTTTGTTGCACCACATGTGCCTGCTATGATAAACTCTGCAGTGATAAGTTCTATTGCATATTTACATTTGCATTCTTTCCAATAGCAATACAATTTATGTGACTTGCCCACGGTGGAATTTACATTTTCTTCTTTGCTTTCTTCTTTTTTTACACTGCTGTACATGATGTATATATTACAATAGAGGAGAGTGCAGAGCTCTCAGCTTTAGCTTGGCCTTACAGTCAGCTGCTTAGTTATCTCCAGCAGTCTACGAATAGGGTGTATTAATGTGTTGTTTGTTAATCTGACACACACACACACGCACGCACACACGCACGCACGCACGCACGCACGCACGCACGCACGCACGCACGCACGCACGCACGCACGCACGCACGCACGCACGCACGCACACACACACACACACACACACAAATACATATGTTGATTTTAATTGGTTTCCTCTTTTTTCTGACTGTGAAGTACTTCGAGGCTTCTGTGGTGTGATTCAGTGCTTTATAAATAAAGATGACTTGTCTTTACTTGACTTTATTAATCATGTTAATAAAGTCTGCTGCTTATTTTTTACATTGGTCTGGAGTTTAAAATATTACAAATTACTTAAATTATTTACACTTCAACTGTTTTGATGTCTCATCAAACCAAAGTCTTCTCAACATTATTTCAGCTGTAAAGAGAGTCTGACAGTAAAGGTGACCTGAAGGTTTTTGCTCCCCCCAGTGAAGTCAGATTAAAGCTTAATGTCTGTAGGCTGGAAATGACCTCACCTGGGGCGAAATGATCTCTGTGCATCTCAAAAGTGATTGTTATCCGGCATATAGAGGAACTTGTGATTCAAACAGAACCACAGAACTAAGAAGCAGCAAAAATTCAAACTGTCCTCAATGCTTTCAGAATTAATTTGTTGTAAAACTTAAGGCAGCTAACAATAACGATGATGTGAGAAGTAGCTTGCATGCAGCCAGTCTGCTTGTTGGGGGGTGGAGCAGTCTGACTCCATGATGACAGAACATCTGTTGCGGTACGCCATTATATCTGTATCCTTTTTCATGTTTTATGGCAAACACACTAGCGTGCTGCTCTTTCTCTGCTGTTGTAACAGAGTGTCGGTCAGGGAGACTGTAAGCGTAGCGGTATGCTGTAACTTCAATCACTTCCTTACTTCTTCATTCGCACCAACCCCCAAAGGAATATGAGGCGTAAGAAAGCGGGAGGCAAAGACAAAGTGAAGCCTAAAGGCACAGCCAAGGCTGCTTCTGAGAAGAACAATGAAAAAGGTTCTTTCTTAAGTATTTTTCCCATCCCTCTACTGCAGCTGCATGTGATGTGCATGGGTTGGCCACGAATCAGGGATTTATTAGTCAGGACCACAAGAGGCTAGGCGTTTGAGAAATTTTTACTGTGTGATCTTAAATAAATCTATATGTCACACTATGCGGATGTAAAGATGCCTATACTGTCGCTAACAAAGTTATATGTTGATACTCGTGTTTTCTCAACATTTAAGAAATCTCTTCAGCATAATGTTGAGTTGATTTAATTATTATGTTCAAACTGTTTACACTGTTTTGTGTGCTTATTTTTCCTAATCGGTTGTATCAGCTGGTATCAGTCTCTTTCAGATTTATATTCCTGTTCACGGAGCATCCCAACCTAAGAGTGTGTAATGATGAGATGAAATTTAAGTTGCAAAACTCAACACCTGATATGCATAAATACTTAAGCATATTTTTTTCTTCCACCTCTGCATATGTTTCTCTCTTTCCAAGCCTAGGCTGTAGGAGCCTGATAAGGAAGCATAAACCAGGAGAGTAATGATTTTCCTTCATCTGAGATGTACCATGTCTTTTATGGTTGACTCTTAAAAATGTCAAGGCAGCACCAGAATCTATCTGTCATTTCAATCCACAGCACATAGATTTTCTTATGGACAGAGGTATTGCCTCCTCATCATGCTCCATAATGGTCTGGTACAAGTGGACTCCCACTGAGGGGGACGTGGCTGGCAGTTTCAGATAACATGTATTGAATGTTCAATTCAACATTGTCCCCACAACCCTCCTTGCGCCTTGTGTTTGGTTGCAAGTAATGTAGTGTGATCGTTCCAGAAAATGTTAAAACTGATTTCTCAAAATAAATGTCACATTATTTATCCTTTTCCCATGCTCTCCTAAGTGCAACATGCGTCTTTGCAAAATGGATAAAGGGTGACTCACAGTGAGAAGAGGCAAGTCTGAGCAGGTGGAAGTAGAGAAGTACAAATACAGAAAGATTATGCAGTTTTTACCCGTCTCATTTCTGTGACCTGGATAGGTGCAAATATTGTGTGAATTAAGACCTCTGCTCTCACTATCAATGTGAAATGTACTGTGAACTTAAATCTCATTACAGGGTAAAAGTAAAGTAGTGCAACCCTTCAGCCTTCAGCTGTCGAGGCATAATACGTATAAACTGAAATCAAAATTATATATGTTGTGTACACCATCCTAGGTAGGTAAAATAATACAAACAATTTCTCTTAAAAAAATGACAAAATCTAATATGAAAAATGCCACTATTCACCAGTGATGTTACATCTACAATCAAGATGCTACTGTAGACAAGGAAGTGTTTGTGAGTGTGTGCGTGTGTGCGTGTGTGTGTGTGTGTGTGTGTGTGTGTGTGTGTGTGTGTGATTAGTGAATGGAAGAGAGAAAGAAACACCACCAGATCAGTCATAAATGCTAACTCTAGCTTAAGCAATGATGAAGGTCCAAATTGCCCACAGTTCTAGTGTAACACAAGCAATCAGGCTGTATGAAATGTAATTCTATAAGTTATATTTAATACAAAAATGTATAACCAAGGACAACAAATCTAATCCTTCTCTCTCACAGCCAGATGGGAGTAATTTTGAAGGGTTTATTAAAAATCTCATTGAACTATCTCCTCTGGCTCCTTTCTTTTCGTAGTTCTTGTAAATCTTAGCATTCAGTGGTGACACTACAGATAGAACAACATTGACTCACCAGGTGCAGAAGAAAATGGGACAAGTCTCCTGTACAGTGTAGTGCAGACAAGTTAAGCTGTTTGAAAGTACATCATTTACTCAAACAACTCAAATCCATGTCAAGGCTGTTTTATTATGATACTGTTTTATTATGATACTGCCAAGGGAGGTGCTTGAGAAGTAATTGAGTATTTATGTGTGATATTCAAGGAAAGATATAAGTTTGGAGTATCACAATGCTTGAGATTTCTGACACTCTAGCCTTTTTATTGTCAACCTTGGTAAACTAAAGATTTGTTAATTAATGTTGTGTAAAAGCACAATATGTGCAAGACAAGGAATAAAGGCCCAAAAGCAAATGTCCAGCGAAATTTCTGTTATTTGAATAATGACATTTGTGGCTTTGTGATTGATTTACAGCTATACTGCCCCCAGTTGTTTCTATTGGTACTGTGTTGTTTTGTCTATTATGTCCATGTCTGTGAGCAATCAGAACAAGTGTGTGTACTATACAGGCAGAAGCCTCTGCTTGAACCCATAATCATTATAAATGTGTGTTTAATATTCTATCATCAACGTTAAAAAATACCATACCATATGTCACTGAGGTCAGTGGCTGTGTCTTTAATGTGAATATTTTAATAATATATTGTGTAATAGCCCCATGACCCGCGAAAGCGGAAGAAGTGGATAAGAAGATGAATGAATGAATGAACGAACGAATGAATGAATGAGTGAATGAATATTGTGTAATTCAGTGGTGCATTATGTGACATGATGATATATTTCAGTTTAATTAAGAGTTCATGCAATAAATATGCTGAAATCATGATGTCATCTTCTCTTATCTAAGGATATTTGACTAAGAACGTATTGGACTTGGAACTACAGCATAAAATTTATTAGGTAGGACAGCTTGCGAGATTTACAAAATGAAATAGAGAGAAATAATGGGGATAGATATGCAACAAAAGGGGAAATGTGCTATTTCATTTTAATTGTTGAATTTTTTTTTTTTCCAAAGGTGACTGTATTGTGTTTGTCACAATCATATTTAAGTTGTAAAGCCACCCATGTTTTACTGTAAGTCTAGCTACTGTCTCTCTTCCTCTGTTAAACCCTTCAAAAATGTTAAGCCTTGATATATTTATCTGCCATCCATAATGATTACTGCAATGGACCATATCAATACTGCAAGTTCTACGGCTGATTCCTCTCCTGAAGGTATAGAACATCATTCACTGATTTAATTTTCAGGTATTATCGCAGGGGTGCACGAACTATAGAACTTGTAGCTGTTCAATAACCAATCAGTGAGTCTATTGGTCATTGATTGCCAGGTTTTGGGTGTAATGTGCATGAAAATGGGACTTTAATGTTTATGACTGAAATGTGCTGTCTAGAACATTATCCTTAAAATCACTCGTATGTGGAAAAAAAACAAAAAAACAAAAGTTTTCAGTAATTTGAGCAAATGGCTACTGCCTCTGCTCTCTTTTCACTCCCCCAGTACAAACAAAACCTTCATCACTCTTTATCACAGAGACCCAAAAAGTAATTTGAGAGTTTAAAGAGAATAACTGGCCGAAACAGGCGTGGACCAGATAGGACGATCAAAATGTGGCCAAACTGAAAGTTAATTAGAGCACTTTATCAAAACAAAGTGTTGGAATGCATTTCAGAAACTGGTGGGGGTTGGGGGGGGGGGTCTATGAATCCCAGTACATGGATCATTATTTTATCCATATTATATAATCTCCCTCTTTGTAGAAAGTCTGTAATCCCTTGTTGCTGATTTAAGGATGGGGCAGTAGATTCAGAGTCGTTACTGTTCACAGCAGGCTATTAATGATTTGTGATGAATACCAAATATCACTGTGGGTATAATGCTTGTATAGCACTGAAGGAATCTTAAGTCTGTACTCTTCTCTGACCCAGTTGCATCACTATTGGATTATTTTTTTGACAATACATGTAATTGAAGGGAAATGAGTCAAGGGCAGAGGTGAAGATAAAGTAACAGGACCTATGTTAGTAGCCTGCTGTACAGATTACAAATGCAGGACAAGGGTTTGTTTTACAAGAATGAATCCACACCACACAGCCAACCACTAAAACGTTATAGTAGCTATCAGTTAGCGTGTGTCTCAGTAAGAATATATCACTCACTTACAATGAGTGATATGTTTGTACCTACATTGTAGGTCTAATAATAATTACTGCACATTATCATCATTGTTCAAACTAAGGCACAGCAGACATGAAAATGATGTGATGCGCAGCAAACCAAGCCTGTTTTGAACAGAATCGGTGGGAGCAGATGTAACTTCTTTCGAACTGTTCCCGCCAAAAAGCACGAAAATTTTCAGGTCTGGTTGGAGAGCAGTGGTAGACATGCCTAAAATGTCATGTAGTTGGAAGTCACTCAGATTTGATCCCAAGCGCTTCTCGTTCAGGTTCATAACAGGAAAAGTGCTCACATAAATCTGTGGAGCCAAACATGCTTAACATTTTCTCTTCAATTGCCCTATCCAGCTGCTGGTAAAAAGACAGAAGGGAGAGCTGCAGGTGATGAGTTAATGTCAGGGGTGTCCAAACCTTGTTCATTGACCACTTACAGGAAAAAATATGAACAGCTTGCTAACTATTACAGTAACAAGATCACTCAAACAGTGAAATTTTATGCCTGATAATAATAATCTTCATACATAGAAAAATAAAACATTTCCACTTTCCATTTTTTTTTTTTTTTTTTTTGCAAAATGGGTTAACAGCACATTCCCAAAATAGCAGCCTGTGATTGGTTCTTAGACAGGATGGAGACCCCCCTTTACCACGCAGTATAAAGAGGGAATGTAAAGAGACAAGGGAGTAAATTTAAGTTATGTAAATAAGCTATCAATATCAATTAACTTTTGTTAGAAAATCAAGTAGAATTAACATATAGATGAGTAATAAATGTGTGACACATGATGGGAACAGCGATATACTTAGTGGGAGCAATAATACTGTTCTTTGGACGGAAGGATGGCAGATCTGGAGTCAGTTTGGTGGTTGAGATGTGAAGGACATCACAAAGACGGCTGTCAGTCAGTTTGGTTTTCAGTCTACTTTTGTTCAGAGTTACCAGAGGAAATATTTTCTCACATATGTATTTTGAGCTGAATAGGCTCCTCGTTGTTTTTGTGTGGTGTCACACCAGAGGAAACTTTGGTAGAAGTCAGGTAGGGAGAGAAGATGACGGCGTGCCTTCAGAGAATCATCACACTGCATCTCAGTAACTTCTAATTGCACTTCTTTTACATCCTGCTGTTGTGACCTTTAGACTCTTGAGATCAAGCAGCTCCTCTGTAACACAAAAGGTTTCTTCAACTCCCTGCAGAAAAATGAACAGCTGTGCACTGTCTGTGGCGTCTGTGCTCTCTTCACATGCAATCGAGCCAAAATCAAAAGCACACAAACGGACACTTTTGGTTTTATTTTGCAGACAAGTCTTCACACACAAAACTGTGTTCCTGGACATGCTCATGTTGTTGATTTCTTGGATCTCTTCCAGGCACATTATTTCTGTGACTTATTGAGACGATGTTCAATGAAGTCAAAAAAAAGGTTTTCTGTGTCTTGCTGTAAGTTGAGCAACCTTCTGGCAGACTATGGAATTATTCTCTTTTGATCAGTACGGAAAACATAGCTGTTGAGTCTGGAGACTAGCTGCCATTTGTTTCGTTTTGTCAGCTCGCTCAGTGCTTTTGTAGGACTGGTCGCTCTGATGTTTTGTTTCATATTGCTGACGTACAGAGTGTCTTTGAATATCGAACAGACACACTACCCTTTGACTTCTGTAAAGAAATACTGATTTTCCCAATGTGTTTGATATTTTCTTTACTCACTTTCTATCTTGTGTTTCCTTGACTCTGCTTTTTTTTACGTCATTTCTTGCAACGTTTTTTCATTCATAATTTGAAGGGAGAATTTCTTGGCATGCTTCCTGTTGACTGCATGGGTTCTCTCCTGGTCCTTATGGTTCCTCCCACCACCAAAAACACAAAACTTAGGTGAACTGGTCACTCCAAAAATTGTCTGTTGCCATATCATTTAAAAAAAAATTATTATTATGGGTCATGGGTGGCAGCTGACCCGTGTGCCGTAGTTTGGACACCTCTGGCTGACAAGCTCATTTTGAGCCAGGGGTGTCATTGCACTCCATCCAATGTAGCCGCAAGAGGACACAAGCCAGTGTCTTA
This sequence comes from Antennarius striatus, assembly GCF_040054535.1. Taxonomy (NCBI): domain Eukaryota; kingdom Metazoa; phylum Chordata; class Actinopteri; order Lophiiformes; family Antennariidae; genus Antennarius; species Antennarius striatus. The sequence goes on from NC_090795.1 coordinate 11,745,718, forward strand.
TTGTGCCGGTCCCAAGCCCGGATAAATACAGAGGGTTGCGTCAGGAAGGGCATCCGGCGTAAAACTTTTGCCAAATCAAATATGCGAATCAAACCTATGACTTCCATACCGGATCGGTCGAGGCCCGGGTTAACAACGACCGCCATCGGCGCTGTTGACCTACAGGGCGCCGGTGGAAATTGGATTACTGTTGGTCGAAGAAGGAGAGGAGGAAAGTGCGTTCGCACGAAGAAGGAGAAGAGGAACACCAAGAGTATAGGACTGAGAGTAGGGACGTTGAATGTTGGAACTATGACAGGAAAAGGTAGAGAGTTGGTTGACATGATGCAGAGGAGGAAGGTAGACATACTGTGTGTCCAGGAGACCAGGTGGAAAGGTAGCAAGGCTAGAAGTTTAGGAGCAGGGTTCAAGTTGTTCTATCATGGTGTAGATGGGAAGAGAAATGGAGTAGGAGTTATCTTGAAGGAGGAGTTTGTTAGGAATGTCCTGGAGGTAAAAAGAGTGTCAGATAGAGTGATGAGTCTGAAGCTAGAAATAGAAGGTGTGATGTTCAATGTTGTTAGCGGGTATGCTCCACAGGTAGGATGTGAGCTGGAGGAGAAGGAGAAATTCTGGTCAGACCTTGATGAAGTGATGCAGAGCATGCCTAGAAGTGAGAGAGTTGTCATTGGAGCAGACTTCAATGGACATGTTGGTGCAGGAAACAGAGGTGATGAGGAGGTGATTGGCAGGTTTGGTATCCAGGAGAGGAACGCAGAAGGACAGATGGTAGTTGACTTTGCAAAAAGGATGGAAATGGCTGTAGTGAATACTTTCTTCCAGAAGAGGCAGGAACATAGAGTGACTTATAAGAGTGGCGGTAGGAGCACACAGGTAGACTACATCTTGTGTAGACGGTGTAACCTGAAAGAGATCAGTGACTGCAAAGTAGTGGTAGGTGAGAGTGTAGCCAAACAGCATAGGATGGTGGTGTGTAGGATGACTCTGGTGGTGAGGAAGATGAAGAGGGCAAAGGCAGAGCAGAAGACAAAATGGTGGAAGCTGAAAAAGGAAGAGTGTTGCATGACTTTTAGGAAGGAGTTAAGACAGGCCCTGGGTGGTCAGGAGGTGCTTCCAGATGACTGGACAACTACAGCTAATGTGATCAGGGAGACAGGTAGGAGAGTACTTGGTGTGTCATCTGGAAGGAAAGTAGATAAGGAGACTTGGTGGTGGAATGAGGAGGTACAGGAGTGTATACAGAGAAAGAGGTTAGCCAAGAGGAAGTGGGACACTGAGAGGACTGAGGAGAGTAGACAGGAGTACAGGGAGATGCAGCGTAAGGTGAAGGTAGAGGTAGCAAAGGCCAAACAAGAAGCTTATGATGACTTGTATGCTAGGTTGGACAGTAAGGAGGGAGAGACTGATCTATACCGGTTGGCAAGACAGAGAGATAGAGATGGGAAGGACGTGCAGCAGGTTAGGGTGATTAAGGATAGGGACGGAAGTCTATTGACAGGTGCCAGTGGTGTGATGGGGAGATGGAAAGAGTACTTTGAAGAGTTGATGAACGTGGAAAATGAGAGGGAACAAAGACTAGAAGAGGTCACTGTTGTGGACCAGGATGTAGCAAAGATTAGTCAGGATGAAGTGAGGAGGGCATTGAAGAGGATGAAGAGTGGAAAGGCAGTCGGTCCTGATGATATACCTGTAGAGGTATGGAAGGGTCTAGGAGAGGTGGCGGTAGAGTTTCTGACTGGGTTGTTCAACAGGATCTTAGATAGTGAGAAGATGCCTGAGGAATGGAGGAGAAGTGTGCTGGTGCCCATTTTTAAGAACAAGGGAGATGTGCAGAGTTGTGGCAACTACAGAGGAATAAAGCTGATGAGCCATACAATGAAGTTATGGGAGAGAGTAGTGGAAGCTAGACTAAGGGCAGAAGTGAACATTTGTGAGCAGCAGTATGGTTTCATGCCAAAAAAGAGTACTACAGATGCAGTATTTGCTCTGAGGATGTTGATAGAGAAGTACAGAGAAGGCCAGAGGGAGCTGCATTGTGTTTTTGTAGATCTGGAGAAAGCTTATGACAGGGTGCCCAGAGAGGAACTGTGGTATTGTATGAGGAAGTCTGGAGTGGCAGAGAAGTATGTTAGAATGGTGCAGGACATGTATGAAGACTGTAAGACAGTGGTGAGGTGTGCTGTAGGTGTGACAGAGGAGTTCAAGGTGGAGGTGGGACTGCATCAGGGATCAGCTCTGAGCCCCTTCTTGTTCGCTATGGTGATGGACAGGCTGACAGACGAGGTTAGACAGGAATCTCCATGGACTATGATGTTTGCAGATGACATTGTGATCTGTAGTGAGAGCAGGGAACAGGTGGAGGAGAAGCTAGAGAAGTGGAGGTTTGTCCTGGAAAGGAGAGGAATGAAGGTTAGCCGCAGTAAGACAGAGTACATGTGTGTGAATGAGAGGGACCCAAGTGGAATAGTGAGGTTACAGGGAGAAGAGATCAAGAAGGTGGAGGATTTTAAGTACTTAGGCTCAACAGTCCAGAGCAATGGAGAGTGTGGAAAAGAGGTGAAGAAGCGTGTACAGGCAGGATGGAACGGGTGGAGGAAAGTGTCAGGTGTGATGTGTGATAGAAGAGTTTCAGCTAAAATGAAGGGAAAGGTGTACAAAACTGTGGTGAGACCAGCGATGTTGTTTGGTCTAGAGACAGTGTCACTGAAGAAAAGACAGGAGACAGAGCTGGAGGTAGCAGAGATGAAGATGCTGAGGTTCTCTCTGGGAGTGACCAGGAAGGATAGGATCAGGAATGAGTACATCAGAGGGACAGCACATGTTAGAGGTCTTGGAGATAAAGTCAGAGAGGCCAGACTGAGATGGTTTGGACATGTCCAGAGGAGAGATAGTGAATATATTGGTAGAAGGATGCTGAGTTTTGAACTGCCAGGCAGGAGGCCTAGAGGAAGACCAAAGAGGAGGTTTATGGATGTAATGAGGGAAGACATGAAGGTAGTTGGTGTGAGAGAAGAGGATTCAAAGGACAGGGCTAGATGGAGGAAATTGATTCGCTGTGGCGACCCCTGAAGGGAAAAGCCGAAAGGAAAAGAAGAAGTGTCATTGCACTCCATCAAGAAGTGAACTCATGTATGTATTGACACTATTTTTGCCATTTAATTACAAATTATTAATGTGTCATTGATGTACAAGTCCATACACGATGTGGGAGAAGTTATGCAGGCCCTTCATGCAGAGTCCTCGACCTCATTCAGGCAACAAGGATTTCATGTGTCCTTGTATAATCTCTTCTCCTTGCTGTGCTGTTTTCGCTGCTCTGCATTCCGCTCTATTTTCTGCCTTGTGAGCTCTCTCAATGTGTTACCCTTCCCTGAACTCTTTGGTAAACCATGGCTTGTTGCTGCAGCATACATGAATGCAAATTAGCTCTCCGTAACCAGTTTCCAACCTTATCTTTTAATGCTGCATTGAATTAAACACATGAAAGCAGGTTATTGTACACCTTTGCATAGCACACAGACCTGAATGTGATAGAAACTTGCTTTGAGTTCCATGTTTTCATGTGCTCAGCTACATAAGATTAACATACAGTATATGGAGACATATATGGAGATATGGAGATATTGCAATTATAGTTTATACATAATAGGTAATTGTAAATGCAACATTTTTATACTACCACACAGTAAATGTGTAGCATACAGACAGCACTGATGTATTCCTGTATAGAATTATTTTAAATATTAAGGGGAATTTAGAAAAAATAATAGATCACTTAAATAAGTAAACACAAATAAACAAACAAGCAAATAAATAAATAAATAAATACACAGTTTCAGGCTTCCCTTGTTTCAGTTTGCATTGCAAGTTTAGACTATCTGTATTCTGGTTGCATCGGTTAAGTCATTACCACTTCATTGTTGAAGATGTTGCAAAACAGAAATGATACGTGGGAATATGCTTCTGTTTCTCAGTTTCAGCAAAAGCTAATCCTCTTCTGTTCATATTGTTTAACTGTTTGGTAGCTTTGCTGTTATGCTGTGACCCTGGTTGTCACAGCATTTATTGTGGTCAAACCTTTTACACCATAGGTCAAGTGACTTGTGAGTTTGGAATCAGGCTTGCTCAGAACACATTTACAGTCATAGTTTGGACCTGGAGCATAACTAATGGATTTAGGAAGCTTTCTCTCAGCTGCAGCCTAGAGAGTGAATTCAGCACCAAAGGAGAACATTATTTAAGAGCAGTGCAATCCAGAATATAGATTACAGAAGAGAAATGTCACAAGACCACAACATATGAAGGGTTTTGATTAATGCTTTTATGCTGGTTTCTTTGATTCTTCTCATCAGAATGTCCATGCAAGGTTCAAACACTGAAAATATCATGTTATTATATTTTGAAATGAAGTGCAAACCCTGCCACAATATTTATGATTGCAGGTAGTCCTCAAGATATGTACATCCGACTTACAAACACTCATAGATGAACAACCGTGCGCAGCCATAACAGACTACAACTACTGCAGTTCTCCTTACTGCTGCAATCCCTGATAACATTAACACCCCATAGATTATGATTTCACGTGTCATGTCAAAATAACTCAGCAAATGTAAGACTCTTGTTGATGCATCATCTGCAGCATCCACATCTCTGTGAACTTCTGTGCAGGGAGCGAACCCACATTGTAATTATGTGCATGAGGACGATCACCAACATCATCACTGAACACAATTCAAGTCAGGTTGAAAATTAGTGACAGCAATGTAGATTATAGACTACCGATAAGAAAACCGTCACAACCTGCTTGTTATTTCATATTTTTAAAAATTATTGATGAGGTTGTCACTCTGTAGAACCCAGTGGAACCCAACCCACCCAATGTTGGCATTAACAGTTTTTTGACCGCTGTACGCTGAATGTTTGCCTATTTGATGTTGACTATTGGTTAAGTTATTTGAGAAACTTAATAGAAATTAAAGAGACTAAACAAATCAAGTCTTGTGCCAGATTTTTGATGACCAGGAAGCGCATCAGCGCGTCATTCCCATAAATGCGGTGGAATACACCAGTGGATTAAAGCTTGGCTTAGCCTTTGCACCCCTGAAGATAAAATTCATTCTGCAGAGACAAAAAAGTTATATCATGGTACTACAGTATTTTATCTCATTTCTGTATTGTTTTATGTCCTGGTTCTGATCAGTCTTAGGGAATAATACTTTTGCATTTAGAGTATTAATGAAATTTCCTATCTAGCATGTACAGTTTTGGCATGTAATCACAGGTTTTTTCATTAGCAATTAATTATGCCATATTTTAATAGGAAAAAAGATTTTCTATGTCACAGTAGATTTAATATTTTTGACCTTGCCACAAGTTCATAATAGTACATTTGATAAATAGCTTCTAATGGTGCTTTTTTGAGCTCCTTCTCTGAGGTAGCAGTAAAATTTAGCAATAAGAATTTTCATTCACACCGTTTTTAATGTCAAACTGTAAACAGAAACAGCTTTTGATGAAGTCATCAACAGATGCTTTGGTGATACGGCTAATGTTTTTTAAAAAAAATCTCTGATAGTTCTGAGCCTTTATTGTGCTATTTCATTTGGATACATTTTGAAATTGAGAGACTTTCCACCCATATGGTTCTGATGTTGGTTTAGTGAATTGATCGTGTCGTTCATCCAGAAGACATGCAGGGTTGGGTTGGGTTCACAAAGCTGCTAGCATGGCAGAACATAATTTTTATTTGTGCATCCTCCGATGTAAACCTGTTTTAATTTTGGTAATAGACCCTTGTTCAGAAAAAAGTTTTCTAAAGTGTTAAGTCTTTCAAAATTGTCTTAAGGCCAAATTCAGCACTATTTAGCACCCTTTCACCTCTCCTTCACTTCCAGAATATGACTAGAAACAAACTCCCATTACTGAATGTGAATTTGGCTACATCCTTTATAGACCTGATGCTAATTACACAGGCCAACTGACTGCAGATATAAACCAACTCTGTGCAAATCTGGTGCTGAATATTTATCAGAGGAATGTAAAATTCTAAGAGCTATTCATAACTGATAGGGACATTAACAGTTATCATTAGAAACACATGAGAATAATACGACAAGCAACCTATATTTTGGTTTCTATTAGAGGAGAAATAGAGGAGAATTAATGTATGAGCTCCTTTTCAATTAGGGGTAAATGGATCAAGCTATAGCTTTCTGATTCTGAATTCCACATTATCATTTATAGTGTTTTACTGAGCTCTTTTTTTGTGTCTTTAATCATCATGAATAGGAAGGGCTCATTAAACTCTTGTACAATCTTGCATGAATACAGGTCACTTCTATGAAATGAGAAGAAAAAGAGGAAGAATTTCTTGACCTGATGTTGGAATGCAGACAAACTCATACAGGTCCATCACATACCCAAACTGAAGAGTCTCCAGAATAAGTGAGATCTTTGACAATAATCTGGCTAAGACACTGGATGTAAACAATAGCAGCAATGATCAATGTACTCTGAGAACTGACATTCTGAGAAAAGTGGACACAGAATAATGAGTAGGGTGGTGAATATATGGAGTCAGACCTCATTATCAGAGGAATTACTCTCTCTTCTGTTATTACAAGTGCGATAAGGACCAGCCACAGGGTTCGTGGACTGCTATATTGTGTAATCAGTTGACTAAATTACATAACTGGGCGCTGCTCTGCTGTGTATGGATTAAATATTGGAAACATAAGCACATATTGTTTATTTTAGTGAGTTCCACATCAGCAATCTTTCATTCACATGATTATTGTAAGGCTTGGATTGAATTTTAAATCAGGCCAAATAACAATGAATGAGTTAATTCGCTAAACTCATCCACTGCTTTGTTTTTATAATGAGTAGTAGAATATATTTATCCTATCACAAAAGGAATATATTTAAGGTATTTTATATACATAATACATAATTATATACAGTACACTCTTATGCAACGTTGCAGTTGTGTGCATATATCGCATATATCACTGCTTATTGATTCAACCTGCAAAAATAAACATAATTAAGAGCAATCATCATTTTTTAGTAGCCTGTAAATTCAAATTTAATTGCACTAGCTCCAAAATGTTTCTGTCTGTATGCAATCATTTTGAATTGAGATGTCTTATATTTTAGCTTTCAATTCTATTCAATGTAAAAAAGTGAAACTTCAATCACCTCAGTTTAAAGTCTGAATTCATACTTTCACACTGCAACCCCAAACACTCACTGTCCCAGTTTCCAAACTGCTGCTTCTCACTTTGCTCTAAGAAAGAGAAGAACATTACTGTCACACTGCAGGAGGATTCCTGTCTCAGCTATTTCAAAGAAGTAAGAAAGACCTTTTTGATGAGCCAGTCCAGCAGTCAAAAATTATTTTTTTTCATTTTCTCTGTCAAGGAAGTTATGTGTCTGTCTGTGCATTTGTTCTTTGTTATTGTTGTTTTCTGGTAGCTCGATCATAAAAAGATTGCACAGTGAAAGATTGCAGATTTGAAAATAGTGTATCGATTACAACAGGGTGGGTAAACAATGTTCCTTTTTTAATCAGTCAGTTTTAGATACTTACTCTCCTCTCACAGCTCACAAGAGCAGCCTTCGGTCAAGCAAGTTAAACAGTGGATGGAGAGAGAATAAGAAAGTATTTTCTATGTTTTCCACAGTTGCAGTTTTACATAAAAATACACAAGCCCCACGCCTCGCCACAGGAAGGTATCAAACTGCTGGATTTCCTGTGAATTCAGATGAAGCACATGGGAAATACACCTGCAGCTCTTTATGCACAATGACACACATACAAAATGAAAGACGAAAGGAATCAGCAATTCAACCTGGTCCATCTGTGCTTTAGCCTATAGGCTGGCCTAACACCCTTCCCACTGTTGCTGGCAGGGAGCTACAAGCCTACTACCCAAGGGGGAATGCAAAGAAACATTAACACAGTAAAATACTGTAAAAATGACAAGCAGATAGATATGGTGCTTTGGTAGTAATGGTACTTTCCAGATCAGCAGAAGAGGAATTAATGTGAAATGCCTGTTGAGCAGCTGCAGTAAACAAAAATGTAAGACAAGAAGTAGGATATAACATAATTTTTAAAAAGTCAGTTACCTCCTCCAAGGGAAATATTTTCTTTGTTAGTCTGTTCGCAAATGTACGCGTTAACGTCAATTCATTAAATTATTAAATAAAGACATCACTTATACGATACAATCTTGGGTCTGCTGTATGACAGTTGCCAATTTTAATCTTGTAAGAACTCTAATGATTGTCTTTAGCGATGAGAGAAAAGCTTTCTGGGTGCCTCAGAAGGGTCTAATGTGTATGAGTAAGATCGCTCAAAAAAACTTGACCTGAAGTGAGACATTGTCCATGGAAAATTAATAATTTTGGCTTTGATCCAGATCATTACAGGTTCACAATCTACTGTTCATGATTTGCTGCCTACTCAAGGTGTCCATCAAGGAGATGAGTGGAGCATCATGTCTGCATTATCCAACAAGTTCAGGGCATAAAGGTTGTTTAGGAAATACAAGGTGTAACACAAGGTTTTTGACAGGCATTCATAAAATGCATCAGTGTAAATGTACATCGTGATTTTTGTCATGGAATAAACATTAAACTAAATGGGCTGAATTACACACCTCCTAAATGATTACATCCTGCGAAGCGGTGATGTATTGTAATTGTCATTGTTTGTGTGTTCATCCGTCTGTCTTTCCACCAAATATCTTCACAACTGTTGCAGATAGAAAGATGAAACAAAAAGCACATTACTCGGGTGGCAAAAGAGATAAAATTGAGATGATGACCTTGACCTTGAGAAAACTAGGTCAAGGTCAAATTTCAACTTTTGTACTCATCGCAGATTTTTGTAAGGCAGTGGTTCCTGGAACCCATTAATCACGAGGAACGACGCACACTGTATACCTTTTTAGGTACACATCTCTGAAACCTGATGAGATATAATCACGAAACAAAAAGCAACATTTTCAGGAAGTCAGAGGCACAAAAATGTTTATGTCAGGGTAAAATATTGAATTCAGGGATGTTGCAGTCTCTGACTGTCTTGTTTTAGAAATGTTTCCGGTAAATGTAGTGGGGTTTTTTTACTTTGAGTTTTGAGACTTTAACAGTGTCAGAAATAACAATCATCAGGAGATAAACAATTAAAAGCCAAAGCTGTGCTTCACATTTTCAATCACAAACCCTGTCATTATGTCTGCGCCAAAAATAATTCCATATCCTATTTCATTAGAATTGCAGTGTAGCACGGGGAAAGTAATTGGACTAAACTGACTTAAAAGTTTCATCTGTAAGGGAAAGTATAGCCTGTTGTTCACTCCTTCATCATGTTATTTGTGCATAATTACAGAGTTTCATGCATTAGGACAGGACAATTCAATCCAAAACCAGAGAGATTATCATGGTTCAGACACTTCATCCAATGGGACACCAAGCCGTAAGACCGAATTAATTACCCCAGGGCACAAACAGAAATTTTAATTAGTGTAACTAATAATTATTTAGCTATTTATTATCTGCAATCCCCCCTGAGTAACTGTGTTGGTTATTTTTTCCAACTCGATAGTGGTAATAATTTCTGCTCAAATTCCCTGTTGTTTTCATGCTCTCTTGAAGGTGGGCCAATAATTTGACTCTTGTCTGCAGAGACTCTGGGTTTCATTTCATTTGCACATGATTTGGATGTCAATCATATAGTAGCATTTCCTGACTGCCAAAGAGCAACCTGTCTTTGAGAATGAAGACAGGCTGACATTAAAGTATTGGGGCAGTCAGTTTCCAATTTAACTGCCCAGATAACATCTCAAGCTTTAGGCTGCACCTTGAGAACCATTAACGTTAAGACAAAAATCATTCAGGGAAGGCAGATCCAGCAAGACTTTATGATAATTGTACTGAAACCTGCTGCTGTTGGTGAAGAAAAAGTGTTTAAATGTGTTTACTTTTTGATACACATGTATCAACACCAGTGTTAAAATGACTTCTCACAAAACAAGGAAAAGGTCCAATTAGAAAACAAAAATTTGAGTAAGTGGCTTGCTGTTAAATAATAAGAGAATAAAATAAGTACGACTTGCTACCTAAGTAATCCATTATGTGTTATTTTTTCTTACAGTATTAAACCTAGATGTCTGCTGAAACTTAACAGAAATTCAATCAAACCAGAACATGTGACTTTATATAAGATGCTGACCAATAAACACAATGTAAGATTATGAAGCTCTTCCTTGAAAGGCATGCTAGTTCTTTCTACATAGCAGAGGTCAAAGGGTGGGGCTACTTAACCTCCATATGTGTCCTACGGGTTTTGGAATAATTATTGGTGATTTTAAACTTGTGATTTAGGTGTTTTTACTCTGCTCTATCACTGAATGCAGTAACATTAAAGGTCCCATATTATGCTTTTTTTTTTAAAAAAAATTCATGTCATTCAGCTGCCAGATGTCCAACTACACTGTATTTGAAATGTCTTGCCCAATACTGATCTGTGATCCTTAATATTTTTGATTTAATATTGATAAAATCACTTCCGCCCTGAAACACTCCGTGTTAAGGGGGTTGGTAAGGTTAGGGAAGACCATTATGTTTCTGTAGAGACCTGAAAAAATGTGTTTTTCATAATAGGACTCAAAGAATTACAAAGATAGCATGACTCAGAGTAGCAAAGAGGTGGTGAATATATGGTAAATGGAATTTACTTACATGCTGTACGTTTAAAGCATTTGTGGCCAACCACTCAGTGCACTTTGCAAGCCAGCATCCACTCATCCACACACATAGTCCTACAAGAAAGTGGCAAGATGCCACCTGCTCATTCTGGGCAATAAATGTTCTCAATCACCACTGATAACATCCCAGGGCTCAGAATGTCACCCAAGGACATTCTGACATGTACATAGACTGCAGGGCCCAGGGATCAAACTACCAACATGAAGATGAGTGGAAAGCTTCACCTTCTGAAACATTCCTGCCTCAGCATATCAAATCTTCAGAACAAGTAACTAAATGAATATCGGGCCCTAAGCAACACCCATGGTTTATATTCTATTCTTGTTACAGAGCTGGTGTTCAAATGATCCACAGAAGTCACTTAATTCATTCATTAATACTTATTATTGTTAGAATGTGAAGAAGGGATCAGAAACAGTATTTCGGCTGACACCAGGGGTATGTTGTGATGAAAGTAGACCTATCACTGAATTGACTTAATATTTTCAAAGTTATGAGCAAATTACTTGTAAGTTTTCTTTCGGAAACCTCAATTTTATATGATTTTTTTTTTAATTCAACATGCTGTATTTTTTCAAGGTATGTGATAAAGCACAATCAAAATATTCTATTTTAATTTTTTTCTTCATGTAATGTAAAAGGATTCTTTTGATATACACCACAATATCTATTATGCACCATAATTTGTCACATCATATCAAAAATATGAAAATTCACTCTCAAACCTATATTGAATATGGAAACAGTGGATTTATGTTTGCATGATGACAATCTGGTTGTATTGCAGTGCAGTGATTTTTAAAGTGTGTAAGCAGATGATTCTTGCGGTCTTTGTTAGAGGTACCAGAGGGTCATCAGCAAATATAATCCCATCTATGTGTAAATCCATGATAGACTGTGTGACAGTTTGGTCATGGGTCATTTATTGCATTGTCTGCAGTAATCTGCTCTCCTTCATCACTTGGGTTTCTCATTTTAAACTGTGTCATTTTCAGGTTCCTTAATATGAAAACATCTGAAGCCACTGACATGGCTGATAACAGAACACAGGCAGTGTGACAGTTGCTGCAGCTTCTCGACACTAACGAGAGTCTGCAGCGTTCATCCTCAGCAGCTAGAAAAGTAAAATAGGTTGCCCTCATAATCTCAGAGCAACCCCTCCTAAGGTTAAAATACTGACAGTGGTGGAAAACCATAAAGGATGGAGGGTTAAGGTGCCTTTATTTCAGTTACTCTAGGGGAAAACCACTGAATAACCAGTCTAATAGTTTCATAATGGTTTTCAAAAATTAATTTTTTCTTTTAATTATTTTTTCCAAGTGTCCTGATACATACAATGCATAATTTATTGGCACTGAGTCAGTGTGTGGGTTAAAGTTGTGTCCCTGAGTTTGACATTTACCAAAATTAATCAGTGAAAATTTTGATTACTGAACTATGACTAACCTCTGCAGCCCTGCGCGCACACACACACACACACACACACACACACACACACACACACACACACACACACACACACACACACACACACACACACACACACACACACACACACACACACACACACACACACACACACACACACACACATTTTATTGATTTGTGTGCTCATATAGCAGAGAACAGAACCAAGAAAATAAAAGGCAGTGAAGTACATTACACACAGTAATGGACCAGTATCTCTTACAAACATACATCCATTTTCTGGGGTAGATAACAGCATCTCCGTATTTAATTTCTACCAATAAGCAAAAACATACAGCACAATATCTGGCAGGTTGTTGATTAGAAAAGCTGGTGATGTTGGATGGTTACGACTAGACTCTGAAGGTAGTGCCAGAGAGAAGGATGCTGTCTTTGCTGCAAATGACCCTTGACAATGTCTCTCATCCCCTTAATGATATGTTGGCTCAACACAGGAGTGCTTTCAGCAGGAGACTCCTACAACCGAAATACACCATGGAGCACAAGGCAGGATGTTGTTTCTGCCTGTAGTGCATGGTGCAACTCGTCTGTCACAATGTCAGACTTGCAATCACCTGACTTCTTTGTAATAAACAACTATTTAACTCTCTCTTTCTCTTTCTCTATATATGTGCATGTATGTATGTAGGTAGTAGGTAGGTAGTTACAGTAGGTAGGTAAGTAGATAGATGAAAGCAAGTAACCTGCAGCTAGAAGCGAGCTCTGAAATTAGATTAAGGAGTCGTTGGTACTTCATCTACTGTGGCAAAAATACCTGTTTGGATTTTAGGATGATTAAAAGTGAAAAAAATGTCTCTATGAGTATTAAAAAATGAGGGAAAAATAAGTTTCTGCAGCAAAGTTTAAGAGACTTGATCTCCCTGCAAACGAGAGAAAGAGATCTGTAAGGCTTTATTAACAGTTTGTTCTCTAACATGGACTTGATATGATATGTGACAGATAACAGATCATTATCACTTAAAGGGTTCATGATAAGTGTATTCAGTTGCAAACTCTACAAACCTCCAGATTAAAAAATGGTAAAATGGTAAAGGAAACAAATGTAAATGGCTAAATTTATGAATATTCTATAAAATGCCATAACAATAACCTTGGTCGTAAGGACCACACACACACACACACACACACACACACACACACACACACACACACACACACACACACACACACACACACACACACACACACACACACACACACACACACACACACACACACACACACACACACACACACAACTCTTACAATACTTTATGGCCTGCGCTCTCCTGTAATTCCATCTGGAGGCAGCGCTACAGATTAAGTTTAAACTCTGTGACAGACAAAGTTAAGCCACAGAAAGTGACAGTGACATTGACTGCAGCTTTGCTCCTCCATAAATCCAACAGAAATGGGTGTAACAAAAGCAGAGCCATAGCTGAGACAGCAGAGTAAGATGAAATCCGATGAGGATATCTCTATACGAAGCATATTGATGTGCCGCAGTTAAACACTGGCAGTTTGCCACAAAAAAAAGCACTGACTCTGAAACTAATGCACACCTGTGGGGATAAATCAGTGTTGTCAATGACAGCTGCCTATTTTTTTATTGGAATGAATTGTTGGAAAATAATACCACAGCGAATGGATCCCTCAGGTTATCTCATTACGTTTCTTTCAAATTTCTCGAGCTTTGTGTGACACACAAAATATTTGATCACATTTGATGTTATTTAATGAATGCTTTTATTTTGTTAATTTTTAAGATAATATTTGAATTTGAAACATACCAGTCATTTGTTGTCTCTCTTTATTTGTCCTCATTCTAATGAGAGAAGCTGAACTGACAACACACAACGTTGCCTATCCTCATTATTCCTTCCATTTACAGGTTTGTAAAGTTGCAAAACCAGTATAAATGCACATACACCTTTTAAATTCATATTTAATATTCGAGTTATTCTGTGAGAGTAAATGCCGCATTTACATGTTATATGGGAAAGTGGAGAAACTACCACTTCTGTAGTGTTACGGTCGCCTAAAATGATGCCCTCTGTAACATTGAAGTAGCACCACGACCGGGTTGAGACAGTCTTATGTTTTTATTATTAAGCTAGCTCGAGACTCCAGTACAGTTCCGGTTTTAGTAGAATACTGTTGGGTTTTGTGCAACAGCTCATTCCAAATATATATGAATATGTGTTCCTGGTGTTTACAGTTTAATGCACATGTGAACATTTCTAGTATTTTGTTGGAGAAAAGGAGAAAAGCACTTTGCCAGTCTTCATCTTATATTCTTACTAGAATAATGCTAGTTAATCCCTTTTTTTTGCACCGTAAGTCACGGAAACATAAGTGCCTAGTGATTTTACATTTTAGATGAATGTTAAATTTGCATTTTTGATAGTTGTGAAGTACACTAAAACACCTCAGTTTAGGGACTGAAGAAGGATTTATTAGCACAGTATTGCTGTGATTTCAGCATCATTTTCATGGATGAATGGAAAATGCATGTTTTATTTCAAGGTGGGAAAAGACAAATATGTAAGCATATTGTTTTATTTTTGTTATCTGTGGATATTTTGTAAAAAAAAGAAAAAAAGAAAAAGGACATTTAAATAAGAAACACAAAGGAAAAAAAGGAACGAGATATTTAGGTTAATGGTAAATAAATCGTAATGAGAGAAGCTGAACTGACAACACACAACGTCGCCTGTCCTCATTATTCCTTCCATTTACAGAAATGTTTATCTGCGACGGGATCCAATGCCTGGACCTGTAACATTTGCACTGAACGGATCGGCAAGTTCTTCCCTTTTCACACAGAGAGACTCGGATGTCTTTGTGCACTAAGTGATTCTCTCTCCAGTCCATACCAATAACTTTCACACTGTTAAACAGACAATAGCACGCTTAAACAAGAAGGGAAGGCAGATAAAGCAGTCAATCAGATAAACTAAAGCTGCTGAGCTGTTTGTTGTTCTTCAAGCAAGGCATGCTTCACATTAATGAAACATTCTTCAATAAAATCAAATGATAAAAACCATAATAAATCTGTCTGTCTTTGTCAAGTGCGATACGGCATGAAGTCACTGTGATTTGTGCCCATGGTTGTTTTTCTTAATTAACTTCCATCCTTTGGCTTTGCTGTGATTTACATTCTACCACCTGCAGTATATCTCTCCACCAACCTGCTAGGAGAGCCATTCATCAGCAAATCAGGACATGAGGTCACAACAGATAAGATTTGAAGATAGGTGGACAATACGACGTGACAACAGAATGGCTAACTTGTGTTTTCGCTTTAGATGGACATATTAATATTTGTTGATCTGTATTCCAGAGGGAAACACTAGAGAGAAGAGATTGAACAAGTGATGCACTGAAGGTGAAATATCTGGAGCTGCCCAGAAAAATAAATCATGAAGGGGCGTACAGTGATTGTCTGGGATGAAAGACAAACTGTGCTCCATGATTGATAACAGCATTCCTAAAAGATAAATCATTTTAGTGTAATCCATCACACTGTTCAATAGCACTTATCTCATTCACTGAAGGTACAACTCATAGTTCTCATTAGGGAAAGATTGCTGGTGTTTAGCAGGCACTTTGGATTTCACTGACACATTTTGATTTTTACTCCCAGTAGAGAATTAATCATACTATTTAACAGAGTTTAATTTGGGTGAATAAAATCAATCTCTGGCTGTTTATGGGTTCCTGCTGCAGCTCTGCTTTGTCATGTTGTTTTTGAGCGTATTACGTGGACTAACATAGTAAGTCCTCCAAACAAATTTGTTTTTCTCATTGCTCTGCCACTTGGATGTTTGAGTTTGGATTCTGCATGTGAAATGACACGAGACAGCTGTTTTCTTTTTCTAAAGTTTCCCTGTGGCACTTTATACTTGAATTTAAAATATATAAATACAAGCATTATTTCATGACATCACAATTAATTCTGGAGGTATTTCCTGAAAGTCTAGAATGCTCTAAGACTTGATGAATTAGCTTCATAAAGAAAGTATTTCAAGATCTCTCATCATTAAAGTTTAACATTTCAAATTCTATTGGGAATAATGAGCATCAGACTGTGCTTTCTGACTGTACATAAAATCTCCTTCAGGAATGATCTCAAAAATTTATCTTTTACTGCTTGAGGAAACGTCGTATGCTTCTTTTGAGCTGTAATGCAGAAATATTCAACTCTGCACATTGGACCAGGATATACAACAAGGTCACTCCAACATAAAATTCTACAGAAAATAAATAAAAAAAGGTCTACGTCTGTTGAATGAAGTTTATCCTTGAGGGTCTAGAGACTAAGCCAAGCTTTAAGTCACTGAGGCATTTCACCACACTTACGTGAATGATGCGCTGATGCGCTTTCTGGTAACCAAACATCTGACACAACACTTGATACTTGATTACTCAGTTTCATTTCTATTACATTTCTCAGTTAAATTGACCAACAGTTAATGTCAAACAGCAAAATATTAAGAAATCAATGTTCAGCTGTCAAAAAATTATGAATGAATCCAGCCAGAATCCTAACCTGGCCAAAGCTGGTTCCTACTTGTACCTCAGCACCAACGATCCCCAGGAGATGCAATACATCATTGTTGACAACCTGTCAAAAAAAAAAAAAAAAAGAAACATCACGCAGGTTGTGGTCAAGGTTTTTAATGGTAGCCTATAATCTACATTGCTGACACTAACTTTCAACCTGGCTCTAATTATCAGTAGTCTCAATGTTCCTGAACATCCTCATGTACATAAATACTGCGTTTTTTTCCCTGTTCCCAGAGATGCGAATAATATAATGATGAAACTCTGCAGATGACACGCCAACAGGAAAGTGAAAAGGCCACATGAAGTCCGACATCAGAGCAAATTGTTCATAGGATAGATCCTCACCTTGTTTGTTATTCTTTATTCATGGATCTGAAGCCTAATTAGATCATCTTCATTTTCCACATCACAGCCAGCACAGAAAATTAAATGTCTTTTTAAGTTTGTGTTAAATATGAATGTTCAACTGTAAGCTCATTGGGCTTACCATTAACCTAAATTAGGCCTGTTGATTGCTTATTTTTATGATTAAAAAAGACCCCCCTCCCTGTTTTTTTGACAAATCACTGCCTGTGAGTGAATAAATTCCCTCCAAATTAATCGTCAGTCAGAGTTGTCTATGTTTTTTCTTTTCAGTAGTAGCGTATTTAATGTAGAACAAAAAATAACGCAAACTAAAGAAAACACAACTTCAGGAGAATAAGAAACCAAATTGAAATAGAAAGACAACAATTTAGCAAGCAACTCCATACTAGGTTATGCCTCCAGCAGTATACGGCCTGTTTACTAGTCCACTCTGAGGTCTTGAAAATAAATCAGTTATTTTGCAGCAGTGATTTATCCATTATTCCATTACCTACCAGCAAACTTTAGAGTGTTCAGGGAAAAGAAGATTACTATATGCGTTGACTATTAGTTCAAATTGCACCAAATATACCTTTTTAAAGTACCTCCTATTCCCAAACCTGTTTAACTCTTAGACCCCTGACCTATTGTGGTTGTTTTTTGGTACCTTTGATATTTGTCAAAACCATGCTCATCGAATTGATTTTGAACTCCAAAAAGGTTGCCTAGGCTTCTAACATAACTATACACAGTTTGTGTCACTTACGCCACTATTCAAATGAGTTTGTTGGGCCAAATTAGACACACAGTCAAATTCTAAAATGGAAAAATTGTGTTTTCTTGCACGTAAAAGCTAAAAACACACTCATGGATCTTGTTTTGAATTTAAAAAAAAAGGTTGTAATAGGCTTTTAACATAACTATATACAGTTTGTGTTACATATGCCACTCTTCAAAGGAGTTTGTTGGGCCAAAATAGAGTCAAATTCGAAATTTGTAACAAATTTGTTTGTTATTTTCCATACACTCAGGACACGTATGGAATCACTGTTATTATACCTGTTTTCTTTACGTTTACATCCTCTCTGCAAAACTTGACATTGCCGTTGTTCATGTGTTTGGTGAAAGGTTGCACATCGTGGGTTTTGATCTTGAGCCATGTGTTGTCCACGTAACAGAACCAGTGGCTTGGTGTTGCTCCGTTGAATGAGGTCAGGGCCCTGTGTTGCACTCCTTCCATGTACAAATTGATCACAATAACTGCACTTAACTACAACTAACTGCACCACCCTTTGCACATGAACTCCTAGGAAGTTATCCAACAAAGCAACTGAAATGGGGGGAATGGTGGAGCAGTTCATTGGTGCAACAGTATGGAGAAGAGGTGAGAAACACAACACACACAACCCACTAACCCCCCTGAAATATGTCAGGTGTTCTCTTGTTTGTAGCACTCACAGCATAGTACATTGGACCAATTACTGGGTCCCAACCTTTAATTTGTAATAATTACCCAACAACACAGACCCTGTCAGCACGATGTAAAGGTGATTGAGGTGGATAATCACTGTACGATATGTTTTATTTAAAGTACTGGGTGAGTCATTAACGAGACAAATCCTCCATGGGTCCACTCAAACATCTTTTGGAAATGTAAAATTTGCAAAGTCACCTTTATATATCATCGTTTTCACTAAGGTGATATTCTCAAATGCTTTTTTTTTTAACCTTTACATAACCAGATGGGTCAGTATGTCTTATTTACAATATTGACCTGACATTCTTACACCAGTCTGAGAAAGTGGGAGCAAAGTGGGTGACGTGTCTTGCCCAATGACACAATGAAGAATGACTCGGATGGAACTGGCAACCTTTTGATTATTGGATTACATTATACCATCTAAACCATAGGTTACA
This sequence comes from Antennarius striatus, assembly GCF_040054535.1. Taxonomy (NCBI): domain Eukaryota; kingdom Metazoa; phylum Chordata; class Actinopteri; order Lophiiformes; family Antennariidae; genus Antennarius; species Antennarius striatus. Next base: position 11,764,795 of record NC_090795.1, read on the forward strand.
CTTTTTTCTTTGTTATTCCTTGTCAATCCAATTAAAATCTAATCAGCTTTATATAGAAAAAACATATACTGTATGCTTATATGTCTTTTCCTACTGTTGCCAGGCTCCAACAGTTTACAAGTTGATACCACAGATTTTGGCTCTTCTCCAACTACAGAATTTGACCCCTGATCTCGTTCAAAATTCAGTTCTGAATACAGTTTCATATACAGAAGATATATAACAGTGTGTGCGTGTGTGTGTGTGTGTGTGTGTGTGTGTGTGTGTGTGTGTGTGTGTGTGTGTGTGTGTGTATGTGTGCATACATATTTACATATGCAATCATGTATATTTCTATTTGTGTGTTTTTTGTATTTCAGTAAGGAGAAAAGTAGGCAGTGTTATATGGCAAAGCTTGTCTAATTTATATGGAAATAAGAACAAGTCCTTGAGCTTGAATTGAAAACGGACTCCTGTTACTGATTTAAGGTTTCAGTTACTGTTGTTTTGGTTTAGTTGAGGTTGAATAACAGAGTCATGCTCTCCTCTCAGAAAACAGGAACAAAAATAAAAAACAGCAAAAAGAAAACATGTCTCACATTGTAGCTTCAATTTGCAGCTGGTCCAAAATAGAGTCCCACATCACAGATTAAATAGTTGTTGCCACTGTTCATTTTGGCTTTAAATGTTTGAAAACTATTCACTTTTTCAACAATAAAAACATAGAAACATTATCTGCATAGAGTGGGCTTTCAAATAGCGTTTGGCATCTAGAACCAAATGTACCAGAAAGATTAATGGCATTCAGTTAAATTGGGATAGTGTGGGGTCAAAACATTAATTTAATCTTACAAGCAAAAGATATTAAGAGTCAACCAAACCATCTTCTGCAGCATTATGCCCTTTAAGACATACATCATTCCAAAAGTCTATATTGGCTGTGTGGCCTATTGCACAAACTGTCCCAATGCACAACATATAAGGAATAAATATAAATGTCCAGCTATTTTACATACTGTATATCTTTTTATATAAGTATAAAATGTATAAAATAAGTATAAAATGTAAAGACTCATGTCTCCAATTGACTTAAATACTGAAGCTGTTAATTTGTTTTCTCGTCTCCAGTGAAATGCAGCCTGTGTTTTGCCACGCAGTCTGTCTGCTGAGGATTCAGGCCTCTACTGGAAGAATGTATACATTAATTTAGTTTATCTGAATGCTTCTGATATTGTAAGTAGTCCTTCTGTGTTTTATCTAATTTTCCTATGTAGTTTCACATGGACAGAAGAGAAATGCCATGGAAGACAAGGTCAACGAGAGAGGGAGAGGACAAAATGCTGCACGATTTGAACGCTCATGTTATCAGCCAGATAAGTAATGTGTTGTTTGTGACAACGGTTTTGTTTCACATTAATTTTAGATTGTTTTCATTAAGCTGGGCCTGAGGTCTATTTTTTAAAACTCATTCTCAACTTTTTCATGAAACTAAAGGGGGTGGATTTAGTTTTAGCTTTTAGAGTATCCACTAAGATCCTACACAAAGATCAAATAAGAACCAGGAGTCATCTGAAAAGCTAAAACTGAACTGAAAGCTTCCCACAAACACAAAGAAATTCTTTAAACAAGCATGGCATGCTTGGCATCTTTGGCAGAAAATATGTAAGATTTGTATCTTAGAATGGACAAAAATTTATTTCGTTTCAGTTTCTATCCAAACATTTACTTTGGCAACTGTGTAAAGTGTGTGTTTCTGTAATTACATCTGACTGTGAAAATGCACTTAGGACCTGTGCAAAAGAGTATGACAGACTCAGCAAGCTGGTAAAATTCAAATCAGCCATCAATTTAGTGCTTTTGGGCCTTTCTAGCATTAAAAAGAGTCAAGCAGCATCCTGTGGAAAACACTCCCAGGCAGTCGGTCTAATATTAGCTGCAGGAAGGGTGAGCATAATAAAATGGTAATTTGTCCCATTCCTACACTCTCTCTTCTAGCGACACTTAGTATTCCTGATGTTTCAAGAGCCATGTCAAGGCATGTTGAGGCAAGAAACAGAGATGAGGTGACATGATTATTATCTGTTATTGTGAATGACAGCACCGTGAGGTCACTTCTTCCATCATCGGTCTAACCTCACTTGTGTGGCAATTTAAGTCAAACTGCAGAGAGACACGAAGCAAGCAAAAGATCAACAGAAATAGAGAGACGGCCGGTCACAAGACCAAAATTAGCAATTGATTTGGCCTGTGCAGTGTCACCTCAAGTCTCACTTTGCTGAAGAGGATGTGGATGTATAATAGAAGAGGATATAGCATGAGCACTTTGGGGAAAGGTGGGAAGGATTTCACAATACAATGTGAATTTATCAGAACCTTTAGTCTCCTCAGTTGATGTGGTTGATGAGGTTGCATTGTGATTCTTGGATGTATGTCTTGGCAGGTGTTTCCTGCATCCATTCTTTTACTGCAAGGAAATTACTGTGTTACAAAAGTACAACACACACTCACTTTAGCCTCAACGGATTGGAGATCATTGGAATACAGCACAGGACCCTGAGCAATCAAATTTGGGCAGATGACAGAGAAAAACAAAGAAGTGCAAACAAACAAGAGCTTGAGTGTTATGCCTTCATGATAAAAGTTTTAGAGGAAATTAATGACTGAACTTTTAAGGTAGCCTGGTTTGTTGCCTTCAGGACAGGGTGCATTTAAAATCAATTATGAGCTCAGTAGGATTATTGACAGGGACCATCTAGCTGTTAGAGCATGTGAGCAAAATTACTTTTCTCTCCAACTTCAATAAACTTAGCTGAAATGGAACAGTTTGCAGCAGCCCTGCAAAGCCATCTCTGGATCAATAAAAAGGAGCAGCAGAATTATCCCAATTGATTCCCTCTGCTAAAATACATCAGAGGCCAACGTTATGGATGTGTATGGAATCTTGATCGAATATATTCCATCAGGATTCCTCAAATCCCTCAATGACTACCAGAGAGCAACAGAGGTCATGCGATTAAAATGAATGCACCGCTGGTATTTATGTAAAAATGTACTACATATCCTATCTTTAAGTAAATACATTTAGAACAAGCACAGGATGACGGGCTTTACTAAATATTCTCTTTTTATATTTCTAATATGCTGTAAAGTTACTTTCTGTATTCATGTGAAATCTTGGGGATTTGTCACAGCAAGTTGTTATGAGAAATGCTTTTTGTGTTTTTTTCTCCAATCGCTCTTGTGAATGGGAATTTCTAATATACATAGTCACGTTTCAATATTTTAGAAATGGGAACGTAAAAAAAAAGGTTGCTAAGTAAAAACCGTATTCACAGATGCATGATAAGAATTTCATTAAACTAATATTGATAACCACCTGCTTCCCATTAGCAATACTAATAAGATAATCAGTATTAGTCTCAATAGTGCTACAATCTATGTTTATGGTCTGTCTGTTTTCCACTTCCACGTCTGCTTCCTCTTCTTTTTACTCTAAAAAAAATTCAGTACTGTAGCTTTATTGACACGGCTTTGTCCATTAGGTCGAGACCAATGCCTGCTATGATACATCAACCACTGCAGCATATCCAGCCTGTACTGTGTATCCTGTGACAGCCGGTGAGCACAGATGTGTGTGGTAAAACATGGAGAAATGGCTCTAAACAGGTGCTGTTCACTGGGATAATAACACATTATTTTCCTGATGAAATAAAGACCCAACGATGGGACGTTTGAGTGATGCATGCAATTCTACTGAAACTTGGGAAATCGATAAATGAATGGCACATTTCACAAGGCATGAAAGAAGATCAAAAATCTGTTTTCATAACAGCTTCTACCAGAGGAATCATTCCATCTTCTCTGTATAGGGTTGAATTGCTTCTTATTAGTTGTTCAGACCTTTTTAGGTTATGTCAGAGGTTAGTCACTACTTATATCAGTTTTGAGAATTAAGCAGCCTGATTTCGTTTCCGTCTACATACAAATGTTCTTTTTTGCAGGCATATTTGGATATTAATGTTTCTGTCCATAAACCAAAAAAAAATTGAATTAAATATTACACCATACAGTCTTTTCTAAACTCACAATCAGGTTCCGTGAAGCAAACACTTCCTTGACAGTGACAACGTAATAGTAGGGAGGACAAAGTTATTGTGAACATTGTGAATCGTCTCTGTGGTTCGTAGACACTTCAGGCTGATTGAAATGCCAAACGAAGACTCGAGCTATCAGAAAGCCTCATGTTGAGTGCAGAAATCACTCTTCTTTCTGAGAGCCACCGCCCTCCTCCTTTTCATCATCCATTAGCAGTATAGCAGTCAGAAGAGCCAGAGGTGTGTGCTGTAGAAGTCTTCCCTTTACTGAGTTTTTTGGGGGAAATAAGCGGTAGATGAAAAGCTGGGAGGCTTATCAGTACTTCCATAGTAATGAGCCACGGCGCACTCTGTTGAAGAAGTGGGGATACAACCTCATCTGACTAAAGGACATAGAATCGAGGCAGTTGGATTCACTCTCCACATGTATTTAAAGGAAACATTATTTAGGAAGACATTTATTTTGGCTTTGTTGCTGGTGCACCAAGACACAACGCATCTCCTTCCTGAACTGTATGACATTTTGGCAAATGCTAAGCGAAATAATTACCTTGTTACTGCAGTCTGTGGCCACTTCTTCAGTTTGTCCTCTGGTTCCTCCTCACTCGGAGGGAGAAGTGATCCAATTATCTCATTGAAAGGTGCAACAGGTTGTGTTCCCACATAATTTATTCCTCAATTGACCTGGAGTACACAGTTGACTCACACAGCTACCAGATTAACATTTCATTATGGAAATCATAGTTTATTGACTGGAGCTGATTGGTCGTGTTCTGATGGAGGAGTAATGTTGATTTTATGAGCCAAAACATTTTGAATAAAATGTACATTCTTTTAATTTTACAGAAAACCCACAAATGTTCAATGGTTGATTACAATTTTTTAAAAAATACAAAGTTTTTCTTCCACAGTGACATATAGTACATAACAGCAATATTTTACAGACCCATTTTAAAAGAATACCTACTACTTTTATAATCAGCTAGCTTCACATGGAGTTTGCCATTTAAATCAACAAAGTTTCCGTTTGCACTGTCAGAGAAACAGATTGGCTACAAAAACATAGCTATATTATAGGAAATTACTGCAGATAAAATGTTGACATTCGTGCAGAGCTATTAATATTCTTCTACTAGCAGACCCAACACGTAGCAAATAAGGCATGGCGATAAGCAGCAAACAAAAAGTGTAAAAAAAACAAAACTCGTCTTCATGCTCAGGTCAGCCAAGAATCCAGAGCACCCAATCATAAAGGGTTTAATACAGTTCGAAAGAAAATGATAGTGCTTTAGTTGTGATTGGAAAAGTATGCTTAAGAGTCATCATCAGTTTTTATGACATGAAACAGGGTGACATTAAATATTACCTGGTGTCCATTATTCCAGGCATATAGTGCTCGATCCCTGGCATTGTAATCAAGCATGGAGATATGAAAGTATTGGTTGTGGAAAGGAATGTCTATGTACTCATAAGTGGAAGTCTTCGTAGAATAAGCGTAGTAAACCTTTGCTCCGGACAGGTGAGAGTTAGTGATATACAGTGTCCCACAGATCATGAATGATTCCCCTGCATTCCTTTTGGAGTATTCTGTGTTCCATGTCTTCAGGACCTGCAGGGTGTCGGGATCAATCTGGGAGATGACAACATTTCCAGCATTTTGATTGGTGGCGTAAACTACCCACATTCCCAGTTCGTCAGCCATGACGTCCATGTCAGAGTAACCCCCCCATGTGTATGGGTACATGTTGTGAAAGCCGGCAAACTCCAAAGCCCTCTGAGCCAGAACACTGCCTGTCTCAAAGCTGTACTTGACAATGATGTTGCTCTGGTACTTGTTGTAGTAAAGAGATCCATTGTAGACAATGTGATTTGTTCCCTCCCACTTAAACGGGAGACTGTAGGTTCTGGAAACAACTCCTGCTACAAAATCTTCCATTGTCTTGTATTCGCGAACAATCTTGCTGTTGGTGTAGCTGTCCATATACCAGACCTACATCAGAGAGGATGAAGACAAACGGTCAGCAGCTGACCTAACAACCCTTGAAAAACATTTCAACCAATCAAAAACTGCTTTTCTCAACCTCTTTATAAGATTAAAACCTTTAAAGAGTTTACATAACAAGATAAAACATTAAGGAAAAAACATCATTACTATTAAATTACTGATGCTAAGATCAAAATCCAAACCATGACCATAGTTACTCCAATGTTCAGGCCTCATCTTCAACACAACACAGATGATATATTATACTCACTACACAAGTCTTGGAAAGCTTTCCCCTGCTCCATAACTCACCCTGTTGTTTCTAGTTGATGCTAGAGGATCAGTCATCCATGCCCCAAACCGGGTTCCAGATGTCTTTATTGTAACAGGTCCAGTGATTTTCATTAATTTCCCACACGCTGTTAATAAAGAAATGCAGCGATAAGATGTGCCGTGGTGGTTCTTGTTCCTAACTAGATTTCCCAGGCCAATTTCATGCCTGCATGTGCCATCCGAGAATGTGCCCTTAGTGCATACTAAAATAGAACTGGCAGTGAGCTGCTTTATTTATCTCAAAACATACTGGTGCAACTGCTGTTTGTAGCTAAATAAAATTCATCCTCCTCATGCCTGGCCAAAATGACTTCCTTTATTGCCCCTTTACTTTGGCAAACTGCATTAGATTTGATTCTAGCACAATTAGCAGGACAGTTAATCCTTATTTACAATAGAATCTGAATTTGGTGCAGCAATGATGCTTCCAACACTGCATCTTTCACCAAAATCATTCAGAAAAACTGTACAATACAATATGTACAATATGTATGGTACAGAAATCTCTAGAAGAGACTAATATATGGTGGCAACACAGCTACTGATTGTGACGGAATAATTTACATCAGTGGATCATGTAATTGTAGACAGTGAGCCCATATACCCCCCTTTTTTACCATAATGATCCATTAGGTTTGTTACTTTCAGAAACCTTTAAATGATTTCAGAATATTTTGCTTCTAATGGTGAAAGGTTTTCAATAGACCAAACACTGCACAATAGCAGAAACATTATTATTCTTTCACTGACTTGAGATTAAAGTGAGGACAGCCATTAAACACAGTTTTAAAGGAAGTGTGGGATGTAAGCAGCTAAGAAGTAAGAAGTACAACAACTAAAAGTAGGGTTTTAAAAGTAACATTCTCTGTAGAGGTGAATACAGACCAACTTCATTTGTGATATCAGGCTTTGAATGAAGATAATAAATTCAGACTATCCTACATCACAATTTGTGGTGTTCTGCAAATACTATCACATGATACCAGTGTTGGGCAGTATAAAACAATTTATATTTGCACATGTACTTACTTAGTTTGCCCATGCAGCTGCGAAGTCTACTGTCCAGACGCAAGACTCGCTGATAGAGTTCATCATAGTCGTAGGCCCCAAGCTCCTCCTGGATGCTAGTCAGCACTGCCGACAGGTTCCGAATTTCCTCTTTGAACTGGGAGATGAGTGCAGCATCCATCTTGTACTGCTCCAGCACAGGGATCAACGGTTTCAGTTCATCCATTTTCTCCTTAAGCTCCTACAGGAGTGATAACGACAGCCGCAATGGAGAATGAAGAGGGGTGGAAGACAGGAACTAATAAAACTACAGTTTGTTTCCTACACAATCAGTATCTTCATTGTGACAGAGAACCCAGCAGCTGTGCACGTTTATATTTTGAGGCTGAACAGCCAGAAGCTCATAAACAGACTGACTTTCACGAAGCAACTTCAAATCTAAAGATAGGCAACTTTACCAACTTTACTGTTCAGCACAATTGTCATGTGATATTCAGAATATTTTTTTCTTTTTGTTAACATTTTCATGGTTGAGCCACAGTTATTCTTACAGTACAGAATCAAAGCATGAGAAATCAGAAAGCACAACCTGAATGATGGAGCTTCCAAATATTTTACAGTTCAGTTATTCTTTATTTCACGCAAAAGGTTTGCACACTAAAACAGGATGCACATGGCTTGGGTCTTATACAAGCTTTTCTCAAAACCTTGCTCCAGTCAAGAGGAAGAAATCCATTTGCTGGTTGGATATGGCAGTCATTGCATGGAATGGGAATATGGGAGTACTGCTGCTGACATAATTCAGCATACTATTATACGCTATTTAAAGGTCAGAGAGCACTGTTTTAAGCTTTTAACATGAAGACTGGGAAACACTTAAGCAAATGTTACAGTTTTTCAAGGGGTTTGAAGCTGTTTCCATCTAAGATGAGGAGCAGCATGAGATGTGTCCATTAGGGTACATATTTCCCATGTTAGTGTTGGTCCTCTCAAAAAACTGAATAAGTGAAACTATCAAACTTCTTTTAAAATTTTTTTAATATCCTTTAATAATCCCCGAAGGGAAATTAGTTGCACACTCTAGCACACAGTTAGTCAATCACATGCATATATAGTGTGTACAGGCCCTGTAACACACACAAGGAGCATGCAGGTGGGGGTGGGGCGGTAGAGTGGCGGGCAGGTTTTATATGGTGGGCCCAAATGAGGGCTCATCGGCAGTGCTCTGGAGGTCAGCTGACACCTCTCACTGTCAGCTCACACTCCAAGGTGGCTGGGCAGGAGCGGGAATCGAACAACCAATGTGATTGTCACACCTCATGCCTAATAGTTTCTGCTTGTTTTCATTTTACTAACATATCACGTCATTTCAGATCCTGCCATCATTTGCAGTCAGTGCATTCCCGTCACCTGCCTTCTCTCCACACGCCTGCTCCATTCCAAAATGTGCCTCCACCCTTCATATGTCAACTCAATCTTCTGCTCTCAGCCAAATTGTTCAATGTCCACCCTAACTCTCGAGCCTACATATCCTGCCTGATCTTGACCTTGTTCAAATCTCGTCTGCTCTCTTGACCCAGCCTGTTGCCTTCTCCTCATCTGATCTGTCTGCCTAGTTTGTTGATTGCTCCGTGCCTGACCCTGCCTGGTTCTGGACTCTGTCGTCTCGCCTGTCGTTTATCGGATACCTCTGCCTGTTGGACTGATTATTCGGAACCTAAACCCTGCCTGTACAATTAAACCTTTTTTGAAACTTCACCTGCCTGCTACTCTGTCCTGCTTTTGGGTTCCCCCTGCCAGTCGTGTTCACGCCCTGACAGTGATAATTGGATGACCCGCACAACCAACTGAGCCACAGCTGCCCACTCCTTTAAGCCTCAAACAAGTTTCTAATTTGTAATAAATTTTAAAGAACAATTAATAAGTATTTTGTGAGTTCTTAAATACCCTTACTGTCTAACTTCAAGGAATTGGGCAGACAGAAATTTCCTGGGTTTTACCCACATTGGGTCATTTCCCTATTTTTCCTTATCTGGCCGTAGTTCTCTTCTTATAAAGTGAAACTTGTAAAACTTTAACTGCAATCTTTGTATCCCGAGACACAAATGCATTCTCTATCGGAAAAGCTCAGTATGTGTATGTGTGGATAAACCATCCCCTATCGAATGTAAATATGCACATATTAAACAACAATCTCCACCTTTAGGACCTCCTGTAAACTATGCAAGGCATTTAAATTGAATCTGTGCCTAGGTTTCTGATATAGCAATTCACCTTCTGTAAAAGGACTCAACATAACATTTGAAAAAGCATTGTTGCATGAAAATATCTCAGGTGTGTCTTAAAAAAAACAAAACATTTCAACATTAAAATTAGAATACAATTTAATGGCAGTCGAGCTTACCTGGAAATTTCTGGCCATGATGGATTTCCTGTCATCATCAATCTGTCTGAACTTAGTCCTCAGGCTCTTCATCTGGTTCTCCATCTTCATGACGTATTGAAAATCTCTCTGAGTTCTCAAGTTCAGCACCTCAATGGACTGAGACATGTTCTGCACCTAGAATAAAGCAAGGCCTAATTAACAGGAGGAACCCTTACAGTGCAGACCTTTGTCAAGATCAATGTTCCAGTCCTCTATAAAATGTTAATCCTTTTCATCCTCACCGTACGTTGACAAATTAGAGTTGCTACACAACACGTGTACAAGTTGTCCCATTTTACCACTGTCCTAAGAAGATTAACCGGTACTGTAACTTTAATCTACAAGATTTTAAGATGTACTGCATTTATCCTACAAAGGCCCTCTTCTTCTCCTTTCGGCTTTTCCCTTCAATGGTGGCTACAGCGAATCAGTTGCCTCCATCTAACCCTGTCTTCTGCATCCTCTTCTCTCACACCAACTACCTTCATGTCCTCTTTCACTACATCCATAAACCTCCTCTTTGGTCTTCCTCTAGGCCTCCTGCCTGGTAGTTCAAAACTCAGCATCTGTCTACCAATATATTCACTATCTCTCCTCTGGACATGTCCAAACCATCTCAGTCTGGCCTCTCTGACTTTATCTCCAAAACCTCTAACATGTGCTGTCCCTCTGATGTACTCATTCCTGATCCTATCCTTCCTGGTCACTCCCAGAGAGAACCTCAGCATCTTCATCTCTGCTACCTCCAGCTCTATCTCCTGTCTTTTCCTCAGTGACACCGTCTCTAGACCAAACAACACTGCTGGTCTCACCACAATTTGTATACCTTTCCTTACATTTTAGCTGAAACTCTTCTATCACACATCACACCTGACACTTTTCTCCATCCGTTCCATCCTGCCTGTACACGCCTCTTCACACTCTCCATTACTCTGGACTGTTGACCCTAAGTACTTAAAATCCTCCACTTTCCTGATCTCTTCTCACTGTAACCTCACTCTTCCACTTGGGTCCCTCTCATTCACACATACGTATATACTCTGTGCATATGTGTGAATGCACAGAGTATATATGTGCTTTTGGAGTACATATGGCTAACCTTCTTTCCTCTCTTTCAAGGACAAACCTCCACCTCTCTAGCTTCTCCTCCACCTGTTCCCTGCTCTCACTACAGATCACTATGTCATCTGCAAACATCATGGTCCATGGAGATTCCTGTCTAACCTCGTCTGTTAGCCTGTCCATCACCACAACAAACAAGAAGGGGATCAGAGTTGATCCCTGATGCAGTCCCACCTCCACCTTGGACTCCCCTGTCACACCTACAGCCAGTGACGTGCGGTCAGGGGAGGTAGGTGAGGCACGGTCTCAACTGCCATAATGAAAAAAAAACAAAGGAAAATGGAAGAAATAAATGAAATTGTTATATTTATCCAATGATGAGTATTATGAGTAAGTTATTGTATGTTCAACATCACCAATTTTAGGTTATTTTTACTTCTGAATTTTCACATTTACAACTGTAATACTGAGAAGAGACCTGCGGTGAGGTGCCAGCCAGCCGAGCCTCACCATGGATTGCGCAATGGCTCGGCTAGCTGTGCTGGCATGGTGTACAGTGAGAGTGTAATGTTATCTCTCTATATGTCACTACTAAAATGTTCAAACACGTTTGCTCTATGAACTAAATTTCCATAATTTAGCTAATGTATATAATGTACAGTGTTTTTTGTCAACAACTGCAAGAGTGTAACGTCTTTCTTGAGTTGAGCGGTCCGGAAACCGCTGTAACAAGGCACTACCTGAGGCACGATGATGTCGTGACTCATTGGTAGGGGGCGCTGGTGATCCCGGGGATTCGGCCAAGGAGTCTTCTTCCTCAGCAGTAGAAGAAGTAACAGCAAACTACAGCCATTCATTTGTTTTCCGCTCGCCTAGCCTTACTATATAATTTTTTTCGCTGCTTCTGTTCAGAAGGAGCGGCGCTTGGACTTCATTTATAAGTAAACGTAACATATAAACAAACATGTAGGTAACAACATAACGTGTTTTTAATCAAATGTGCTTATTTGTATCTTACAGTTTGTACGTGTAAATACTTCTAATAATTCTGCTCTGAGATTTTAAAAAGAACCCACTCATTGTTGATAATTAGTTGGTGAATAAGCTACACTGTAGGTCCATATGTTTGTGATTGTAATTATGATGAGATCAGTGCCTCACCAGCCATGAACCTCTCCGAACGTCACTGCCTACAGCACACCTCACCGCTGTCTTACAGTCCTCATACATGTCCTGTCCCGCTCTAACATACTTCTCTGCCACTCCAGACTTCCTCATACAATACCACAGTTCCTCTCTGGGCACCCTGTCATAAGCTTTCTCCAGATCTACAAAAACACAATGCAGTTCTCTCTGGCCTTCTCTGTACTTCTCTATCAACATCCTCAAAGCAAACACTGCATCTGTAGTACTCTTTTTTTGGCAACAAACCATACTGCTGCTCACAAATGCTCACTACTTCCCTTAGTCTAGCTTCAACTACTCTTTCAAATAACTTCATTGTATGGCTGGCTCATCAGCTTTATTCCTTTGTAGTTGCTCTGCACATCTCCCTTGTTCTTAAAAATGGGCACCAGCACACTTCTCCTCCATCCCTCAGGCATCTTCTCACTATCTAAGATCCTGTTGAACAACCCAGTCAGAAACTCTACTGCCACCTGTCTTAGAAACGTCCATACCTCCACAGTTATATCTTCAGGACCGAGTGCCTTTCCATTCTTCATCCTCTTCAGTGCCCTCCTCACTTCATCCTGACTAATCTTTGCTACTTCCTGGTCCATAACAGCCACGTCTTCTAGTCTTTGCTCTCTCTCATTGTCCTCATTCATCAACTCTTCGAAATACTCTTTCCATCTTCCCATCACACTACTGGCACCTGTAAATACACTTCCATCCCTATCCTTAATCACCCTAACCTGCTGCACGTCCTTCCCATCTCTGTCTCTCTGTTTTGCCAATCTGTACAGATCAGTCTCTCCCTCATTACTGTCCAACCTAGCATACGAGTCATCATAAGCCCCTTGTTTGGCCTTTGCTACCTCTACTTTCACCTTACATTGCATCTCCCTGTATTCCTGTCTACTCTCCTCAGTCCTCTCAGTGTCCCACTTCTTCTTGGCTAACCTCTTTCTCTGTATACACTCCTGTACCTCCTCATTCTACCACCAAGTCTCCTTATCTACTTTCCTTCCCATTGAAACACCAAGTACTCTCCTACCTGTCTCCCTGATCACATTAGCTGTAGTTGTCCAGTCATCTGGAAGCACCTCCTGACCACCCAGAGCCTGTCGTAACACTTTCCTAAAATTCATGCAAAACTCTTCTTTTTTCATCTTTCACCATTTCGTCCTCTGCTTTGATTTTGCCCTCTTCATTTTCCTCACCACCAGAGTCATCTAAACACGACCATCCTATGCTGTTTGGCTACACTCTCGAAACATTGAACATCACACCTTTGATTTCTAGTTTCAGACTCATGACTCTAACACTCTTTTTACCTCCAGAACATTCCTAACAAACTCCTCCTTCAAGATAACTGCTACTCCATTTCTCTTCCTATCTACACCACGATAGAACAACTTGAACCCTGCTCCTAAACTTTTAGCCTTGCTACCTTTCAACCTGGTCTGCTGGACACACAGTATGTCTACCTTCCTCCTCTGCATCATGTCAACCAACTCTACCGTTTCCTGTCATAGTTCCAACATTCAACGTCCCTATGCTCAGTCCTATACTCTTGGCGTTCCTCTTCACTCTCTTCCTACGAACACACTTTCCTCATCTCCTTCTTCGACCAACAGTGCACCCTGTAGGTGTAAAGCACCGATAGCGGTCGTTGTTAACCCAGGTCTCAACCGATCCGGTATGGAAATCATAGATTTGATACGATGTCGGATTTGGCAAAAGTTTTACATCAGATGCCCTTCCTGACACAACTCTCTGTATTTATACGGGCTTGGGACTGGCACAATAAGACACTGGCTTTTGCCCTCTAGCGGCTACATAATTTATCCTACAAAGACCAAACACCGCAAATTATAATGACAACTTAAGTAATGTTTATGTTAGTTGTGATCCTAATCTATATTTATTTTGACCAATGCTTAAGTTGTTCATCTTCTCAAACCCTTATTTTATAAAAATAACCAGCATTATTTTATATAATCCTGCTGACAAAAAACCTAAACAAGATCTATCAGAAATTTTCATGACTTAAAATAAATGTATTTCTTTCAAATGTCACATTCAGGATGGAATCATAGAATAGTAGGATACAATAATATATATAATAATTTATAATATACTGTTGTCTAGTCCAGTACTGTGTTGTACAGTATAGCATTGTAGTGTAAAGCATAGCATAGTATATAATAATACATTATATGTTATATCGTAGTATAGTATCATATACTGTAGTATATTGAAGTAAATTTTAGTACGGTAGTTTTGTGTATTATGTAGTTTACTGGGAAAGTGAATAGATTTCTTTCATTCTTCCAATAAGAAAGATTTTTTATTTGATGAATGTTCAAGTATTTATTAATGTTGAAACATACAAGGCAGCAGCTGCATTATTTGCATATATTAGGAGTATCACTGCTCACAAAAAAGTGAAGCTTGTACAGAGTTACCACCTCTCTGTTAACATGCTCAATAGGAAATTGTGTTTGCTTGTGTGTGCTGCATGCTGCATTGGGGTGGTAAATATTCCCTAATTACAAGAGCTTACCTTCTCCAGTAGCTGGCGGAGCTGGCGGCTCTTGGCATCTCTGGAGCACAGACTCTGTTCTGGTGCCACCACTGTGCAGATACAGCGCCCGTCAGCATCCTGGGCTGAACTGTACACCTGCCAGCCCTCCTTTGGACCAATGGTCTGTACGAAGTACAAAGACACACGTTTTTACATTAATGCCACTGATTTCATGTCAGTGGGGCATTAGTTCATCACTTCAAAGCATGAGCAAAAGTTAATTTTAACACCGCTTTGCTTTTTTGTTTGTAAGTGGTGTTGAAATATAAAGCAATCTGTAAGGAAGTGGTTTAGAATAAATATTTACAAGGTGAAATATAATTTTCTTGCAAAACAATTTGTAATGATAACAGTATGATTCCAGATTTTAGAGATGTGTTTTCACGGTCATAAAAATGACTGGAGTTAAACAATGATGGAATTATTGTTAATAGGCATATTGACATACTGGGGAAAGTGATCTAAGGTTTAAGACAGTTTGTGTTTAATTCTATTGTGGTTTTATTTTAACACTTTATAACTGTGAATCGCTTTACATTTAAGGCTGTTATTGCTGCTATTATATGTATGTTGGTCCATATGCTGTAATGTTTTCCTTCAGTGGAAAAGCGCCGGCGAGCGCTGGAGTGAATCGCCTTTACATTGAGAAAGTAGCATGCAATATTTAGGGAAGCCCTGAGGCCACTTTTTCAAATGAAAGAATACACTTATTAATCACAGCACTCACATAAAAGTGAGGCCCTAGCAGAGAACAAAATATTTTTTGAATTCATAATTGATGCTCTGTCATACTGAGAGAGCTGACCATGCTGAGGCAGCGGCTTCATTTTGCCTCTCTCTTTCTTTTTTATTGCTGTCCGTGATTCTGAAAGAGCAGATTGACTGTCATTGTGATATCACCTCTGAGAATACAGATTACAGTTATCTACCATGATTTTATTGCAAACATAATGGAAACCAGTTTACTTAAACAGTAGTAGAGACATGTTCCTACTATCCATATGCAAAACGATGGCTTTGCTGCATGGGTTGGACGATGCTTACTGAGTAGTGTTAACAGAACTTTAGAAAGTTTATACAAGAATTTGGAGTAACGTCAATTATTTCAAGCACTTTCGTTCGAGCACTCTTAACACCTGCGGCTTTGTTCTCACTGGAAATAGAGAGCTTTAACTAACACTTCAATCAAGCCATAACAGCAAGCCATGCTTGAAGATGCACTTTGTATTTAAAAAAAAAAAAAATTATGTTCTTTGCTCTGTCTTTGCTGGTTAACCTTGCCATTGACACATCAAAAGAAAAACACCCAGATATACAGTATTTGGAGGAGAATTAAGGGGTTTACAAATAGAATAGTTGAAAGCTTGATTATGTACGTAAACACTTCCTGGGAAAAATGCTGACTGTGAACCAGAAAGAGACTTGACTGTCAGTTTGAAGGATTGTATTGGTTGGAGAGCAAATATGCAGGTATACGCAATATATCACTGCACAGCAGGATTAGGTACTAATCACTATTGTCCTGCTACCGCTACCAAAACCTGAAAGTCATTACTGGTGCCCAACAGTAATCCCTTTCCGTGCTTTACTCTCTGTAGAAAACAAATTAGAAATTTGGAGTATAATAAGTCATCAGAAATACAGTTTGTTGTAAAAGCAGCATGGCCTCAAAAAAAAAAAAAAAATTCACCTCGATCACTACCCTACATTCATAATACAGTAAATTAAAATAACATATTACATATGTCATATATGTTGTTTTTCTTTGTGAGTGGCCCTGTGATCAGCTGGCATCTCATCAAGGATAGTAAGAAAAGTACTTGAACCCAGAACCTTCTTGCTGTGAGGCAACAGCGCTACCCACTGCATGCTTACCGTTTAGCACTCCAATTAAGAACATGATGATGTCTTTCACCACGACCCTCCACAGCAAGATAAAGCGGTAGAAAATGAATGATGTCTTTCACCATGGTGCACTGGTGTCGCGCCAGGAGATTCCCCTGCCTCAGGCCCTCAGTCAGCTGGGATAGGCTCAAGCACCAGCGAGTGAAGTGGTTGATGATGAATGAACGAATGAACGATGTCTTTTAATGAAGTTCAGGCAGATACTGGAGGATTAAATTCTGCATGAAGGAGATATCATTTGACCCGGTGTGTCTTCAGTTTATATGTGTGTTCCTGCATGTATTTGCATTTCAAATCACAAGTATGAACAAAATGACAACCAAATATGAACAAATATGAATGCCTGTGTGAGATTGAAAAAAGGTGTCTTCACCTTAACTTTTCTCAACAGACAAAGTTACATGAGAGCAGCGCAAAGTTAGCATGGGGATAATCATGATGAGGTAAAAAACAATAAATAAGATGGGTACCCATGTGCATGAAGGCAGTATGGAGAAAAATAGGCTAAATAAATAAATATTAGGCTGATAGATGACATTAACAGTACAATTCATGTCAATAATGTTCAAGGATTGACTGAAAATCAATAACTGACAGCAGAGAAATAAAAGAGTGCCTCTCAACAAGCACTGGCAGATTTGATTTGTATGATTATGGAGTACAGCTGCGTCATAAAAGAGGACCATGTTTTATCTCTTAAGGTGTCACAGTATTGTATTCTACCTGAGTGTTTTGACGACGCAAAGACAGTTTTTTCAATATTTTACGTTTCTCTTCACTTGATAGAAGATCAAGCTTCAAGGCTATAATGGTTTCACAAACCTGCGCACCGAAGTCTAGTCATTAATCATCCTCACATAAGAGCATGGAGGGGCTCATGGCACAGCAGAGTTTTCTCTACACAGCCACCATCAAACACACACATACACACACACACACACACACCCTTTGTAATTCTTATTCTTTGCCAGAGTTTGAGTAATGGATTTTTTAATGCGATATGCAGCAATCACAAATGTGTGGCAAAAAAAATCGCAAGTACAAAATATGTTTTACAAGTATACAGTAAGTTTATTGTGAAAAAAACAACAACCCATGAACTGCTTTGCTGCTTGTTTTATCAAAAGTTCATTTGACCTTTCTTAAAACTGAAGCCATACCGCTCTGAATCTCCACATACATGCGCTAAGCTTTTTTAAAACTCAAAATAATCTCATAGTGAATAATGTATCACCTGCTTAGGGTTAGGGGTAATATATATGATCCTTTATGATTTCTTTTGCAATCATTTTCCGGCTCTTTATCAGTATCAGACTGGAACCAACAAAGGAAGACTCGGAGGAAAACTCCCAAAACACAAGGTCGTTATTTCAGAAAAAGGTTTGACACGCAAAAACTCAATCCAACAAGACAACCAACAGAATCCGAAACCCCCCCCCCAAAAAACAACAAAAAACAAAACAACACGTAATATATATATAAATAAATAAAATAAATCCTGAGGGGTCTCAGCCTGAAGCAGCTTCAAAAAGGACAAAATCAGGTCTGAATCCAAGAGAACATTAGGAGAAATCTAGTAACATGTTGTCACTGAAAATATCCAAGGGCAGCACACAGATTAAATACAAAAGACAGGAAGTGAAATGAGGGACAGGTGATACCTATCAAGCCAGGGCAGCTAATCACAGAGGAGGGAGGCACATAGAGGCAGGATGTGTCTGAAAATGAGGGACATGGGTGAGGGCCAAAAGAAAACAAGACACACTAACAAGAACTGAAAACAAACACGACCACAAAGAGACCTCAGGGTGTAACAGTAAAAGTAAAAAGACTCTGAAATGGCTTCACAATCATAGGTAGAGCACATTTAACCTTTAAAGGTGGTGCTGTGATGGCTATTTGATGCTGGACGAACAACCAAAACATTTAAAATACATCCCTTTTAAAAAGAATCAACACAGTAACAGACTACAGCATTTCTATTGTATTATGCTAATCAGGAGTTTCTGATATCATTGCACTCAGCATTGACCTATAACGTAATTCTTTTTTAAGAGACTACGACCTTTCAGCACCGCAAATTTTTATTTTGCAGTGGTATAAAAAGTAAAACAGATTTTATGAGCAATAGCTTATATTACTTCTGAAACTGGTTTGTTTACCTGGTTTATTAGTTTAATGTCATTCTGTCTATTGAATAAAAATGTAAGACTGTATCTCTGTGTCTCTGTCAGTGCATTTCTTTAAATACTGCAGGTTTTCATAGTAACAACAATCCTAAAAAGAAAATTATTTCTTACTTAATTTTTATGTCTCAGTATTTTGTATTTATTTATTTCCTCTCAAATCATGAGCACCATTTTATTGGATAAAATTCCAATTATTACAATGTATAATTGCGAAAAATGTGCAGCTGTTAATTTTATGATATCAACCCAACATCACCATTATCAGATAGTGTCCCGTTATTTAAAAGACATGCCTTCATTATTAGAAGATCTAACTTACTGAATCAAGGCATATCAGAAAGTCCTGTGGCCACTAATAATGAATGATTGTGCTTAATTACTTTTATCGCAGCACAAGGTCAGCCTCACTTCTTGTGCTTATGAATACTGGACATTTATGAGGGACCTGATTGAACTGTGAATTAGCCATCATAGATTCATGCTTCAATAAAACCAGGACTGTCAGCTGTAGTACTTTCTATCTGACTATCTGTCATCTGATCAGCAGAGCAGGCCTGTACAGATAACATGAAACGAATTAAGACATTGTTAATATGATGTGACATAAAATGCTTGATTTTATTCACATCATCTTGTTGTCAGCTACAACTTTATTCATCTATTTATTAACCCATATGTCTTCTGTTTTTATTGCAGGGCTAATTTATCATGAGTGCTTGGTTTAGCATGACGTTGTTAAAGGTTACCATTATTATTATGTGCTTTATAAAACCTAGCATTTATTGGTGTATATGAAGTACCTCTTACTTATGTCCTATTCTAGCCACAGGAATCTTGGTTCTTCAGCTGTCAACTCCACTCTTCGATTCAGACACTATAAAAAGTTAGCTGATTATCAATCACAAAATGAAATGAAATCTTTGGTGATCACTGATCTACCATAAAGAGGCAGCAAGAGGTCAAAGTTTTTTATATTATTGTATAAAATTATGATGTTGACTCTGTCCTAAACGTTACTTGCTGAAGAGCAAATGTTATAAACCTTATACCTACTATACAAACTATACTCCCGAATAACACCAATGTCATTATAAGCAAGCAGCCTTTCCATGTAAGCAGGTCAGCTTTGCATAAAACAGTAAATAAATAAAAAAGGAAAGTAAAGAAAACATTTTACTTTCATTTTTATTTGGTAAAGGCACACATCTATTCCTTTGGACATGCTTATTATATGTGTTGTATTGCCTTAAATTAAGGACTATTAAGGATATCATGAAGAAAGTAAGATCTTAAACATATCCAGACACATAAATTTAAAGACTGGTCAGCTCCTATTTGCATGATATTGAATATTGTGTGCTATAATGTAACACTTGACAGTAACCTTGCTGTATGGACAGTGATTCACAGGATTTTCCACTTTCAATGAATTTTGAATCGTATTGTTAAGGGGGATGAATGAAATTATTTGTGATTGAACTTGACCGTCTCTATGCATACAGTATGGTTGGGTGAACACTAGTGCAGGTTGGTGTACTCAAATGCCACCAAAACACTCCAGTATTCCTGTACACACCTCTGTGGAACTAAGTGCTTCCATCCACTTGATGGGTATTGAATGAAGAAACGGTGCATGTATAACATTTTGTAATAGTGATATCATAATTATCTCTGCCAAGGAGGTGAAAAGATCAGTTTGTTTGTGTGCTTGCTGTCGGAAACTTGAATTATGAATTTACAGATGGGGTACTAAAAGCACAAGTCAAGTCA
Organism: Antennarius striatus; assembly: GCF_040054535.1. Taxonomy (NCBI): domain Eukaryota; kingdom Metazoa; phylum Chordata; class Actinopteri; order Lophiiformes; family Antennariidae; genus Antennarius; species Antennarius striatus. The sequence continues at coordinate 11,785,295 of NC_090795.1, forward strand.
AGCATAAACTTTAATGATAACAAATCCCTCTTGGTGGAAGACATGCTTTCATGTTCCTCACCGTAGACCGCTGTCCTGTCAATTATGTACCTGATCAAACGTCTTTCTCATTTATCCTGCCATCAATTTAGATTCTAGTCTGGCCACATGAAACTTTTCATTAACTTTGTCCTAATCAAACATTTGTGTGATTGAAGGTAGGATGTAGGGGGTTGATGAGGGAGTCAGAGTGAATGGATAGCCAGAGTGAATGGATAGGTTAATACGATTTATGTTTAAAACACACTTGGTGTCACCTGATGACTGTCAACAGACCCAAATCCATGTGAATTCCCTCACAATTACATTTTGACACTGTGAAGGCTAACTATTTGTTTCCTCCTGCTTTAATTTTTATTGCATATTCACCAATTCCATGTAAAAGAATCATATTTTTTCCCTTCTTATTTCATGCTGCATCATATTAAAATAAATACGTTTACCTATTTAGATAAATTAGGTTTTACCTGTGGACATTCTTTTGTATTCTACATATAATGTTCTATTCCTTCTTGCACATTTTGAATCATGAATACAAAGCTAGTTGGCTCCAGCAGAGGAGCGTTTCTGTTGAATGCTAAGTGGATCTGTTTTGGCCATTAGATTATCGGGCCATATAGTGTAGCTGACTGCCTGTAAAGTAAACAAATCTCCACCCTGCTGTAGCCTTTATCTTGTAATCTTATTTCTTTTGCCAGTCTCATGATGGCTGATTCCATTTCCCAAGCTGCAATGATATGAGTTTGGCAAAGTGAGGAACTCCCAAAAGGGATTAACAGATGACAAGCAGGTGCTGAAAAATTAAAAGGTTGTTGATGGCAGTAATAAATCTCTTTTAAATACAGTCTAGGCAAATAACAAGAGTGAAGGAAGTCCGTCCACAGCCCCGGCCAAAACTAGAGAGAGGACCCAAATTGAAAAGTTGCTGCTGTTATGGAGTACTTGCAAAGACATGAGGTTAACTCTTGTTCCTCCACACTTACAACCCTAGAATAACAATGAAATGGTGACAGACTTGACACATAAATAACTCAAATGTTATGTGCTGTTACCACATTATCAATATATTTGTGCATTATAAAACAATCGCCCCAATTAACTGTATGTCAGCATTATAACACAATCGCCCCAATACAGAGTATGTGTGCATTGTAACACAATCGCCCAAAATTGTTTTTCAGTTCTCAAAAACCCTGATATCACATTGATTTGACCAGAAGCCACCAGTTGTCACAGTTTAGTCCTATAGGGACTTCCTACTCGAGATGACTTTAAAAAGAAAGACATATTGTGTTATTCATGGACAGAATGATAATGAAAATAAATTCCTCTCATTTTTTAGGATTTCAGGGACCCCTGATCTCCCAAGTCAAAAGAAGCCATGGTGATGCATTTAGAAACAAATTCCAGTGCCAGAGATGTCAGTGAAGTTAAATCTCATATCACAGTATTGCTGGGATCCTGCTTGCCACAACACAGAGACCTAAACAGATGCTATCTATCTAGTCATCTATCATCCTGTCTAAACAAAAACCCTCTGCAGCATTGGAAGCAAGTGAAGTGGAATGCGCATGTCACTACTGTAAGTGTAACTGATGATCATCCTGCTTAAATGAGTTAACATTTTAGGTCTAATGGCAGGGGAAGACCAACTTGCATGGGCAGCCAGCTCTGTAACCAGACTGATGCAGACATCTAAGACAGAAATGACAAATGGTAACAGCCGGTAACACAGCAGCAACAGCAGCTGCAGTGGCAATCCTGGCAGCTGTAATCCTGAGACCAAAAAGGTTCCAGAAAAAGGCTATGAATGGGAAACAAGGGGAAAAACTATTAAAGAAAAAAGAAAGTCATTTTTTCTCTCAGATGTGACTGTGATGAAAGACATGCATGGTGATTAATTTCCTACAGACTAGCCTTTTGACCTCACTGAGGAGGAGACTGAATAGATAATTCTGCAGGAGTTCTGCGTATCCTACCCCAGACAGCCTACAGATGGGTTTAGGCATTATCTTGTTCACACCCTGCTTCTTCTCTGGGGTGTGCTCCAATGAGCTTCTGAATGAACAAGACAACATAAGCACAATGAGGGATGATAACGAAATAGTAATCAAGCATTATCAGCCAACTAAAGCCAGTGAATGCTCCAGGCCACTCTGAATGACACATGCATGAAATTGCAGAATGCTAAGCAGCTATGCCAATGCTCTAATGTACAGATATGTGTAGCGTTAATGGTAGGTTTGCTTAACCTCAGGCTAAAAGGGCTACGTTTGTTCTTTTGATGTACAGACATGTACAGTCTACACACCAGTATGCCTATGCAGTAGAGAGTATAAATCCTTGCAGCTATAACTAAACATGAAACAGACAGGAAAAGTGTTTTTTCTGACATTAAGCTTTAACTGGAAGCCTTATATATTACATTTGTAGGCAACCTACATTGACAAAAACCCATTAATTGACCAAGTCAAACATTTTTGCTTTAACACCCACATCTTGAGAGCTTCTCAGTGTGAAACAAAACACCCAGGTACTCATTATTATTAGCACAGGAATTCTGGATAGTAATAAAGATGATCTTAAAATATCGATTATGCACAATCTATAAACTTTCCAGAGTTAGTTTTCTTGCTCTTATACATCCTCCAGATTTCTACCTTCGATTTTATTCATATACCTCAAAAAAAAGCATGTGAGTTCCAAAAATGTGCGTGACCTATGAATGCATGTGCTCACTTGAGAAAATTCAGAAGGGTAAAAACAATAATTGCAATTATGTGATACTTGAGTAAAACTCCTCATACAGAACGATGCTTTAAATTCGCGGACACTATCACATTAGTATGGTCGATGCATTCCAGGAGCTTCTTTGAAGTTTTTGCAATATCAGGCTTCCTAGGATTTTTACTTCAATTAATGAACTTTCTATTTCAGCATAAAAAAGAGAATGTGTCTAAAATTATAGCTTTAAATGAAACCAGGATATAAATGTAAATGTTGTGTGTATAATAAGAACTATGTCATTGTTAGCCTAGTTTGTAGAATCTTTCATGCTGTGGAATAGAATGTGAAATATTTCATATCTGCTATATTTCCTGACGTAGTCTATTATTATTATTAGTCTATGTCTATTATCCCACTAACTTCTATAAAGGTAATGACTGTGAGCTGTTTGAACTGCTAACAGTAGCTTTGCTCCATCCAGCCCAAACGATTTGGGGAAGAGCATATTGACACTGTCTCATGCCCTTCTTCCGTTTTGGCTTGGAAGCTACCCTGCCACAAACATTGTATCTTCTCTGTTAAAAAAACAAAAAAACAAAAAAAACAAAACAGGCACAGCCAATAATCATATCATGGTTGAATGGGTACAGTAAAAGTTTATTGATAACAATAATGTCCAATCCTCTGAAGTCAAGCTTTTCAGCCCTTGCTCAGCGATCATCTGATAATAGAAGCTGCTTATGCTGCAATTAGAGCACTCATAAGAGGAAAAGAGGCAGAGGGCGGAAACTGTGCCCTTAGTAGTTTCAACATCATGTCTCAAAACCTACAATTATCCTTATAATTTTTACATAAGACGCACTTTACAAGAAGAGAGAAAATTGTTCAAAATTGATAATCATTATCTTTGAAACCCCATAATAATTAGTATCCCTCAAAATGAAAAGTTACTTACAAAAGACCTTAGCTTGTTCATCAGTACTTGAAGATTACTGTCGGTATTAATTATCAGAATGAATTTATTTGCCTGACAAATATAAGCAATAGTGAAAAATTCTAAATATGCCTACACCACAAAACCTAACAACAGGCACATCCTACAGCACATACTCAAATAAGGTTGAAAAAAGTCATTAAAATGTCATGAAGTCTCCAAGTCCAAACAGAACACATCATTAATCCTGCTGCAATTCACATATATCACCAGTAGATGTAATTACTTTATTTGCAGTCAGTCAGCTCTGTTGACTCCTTCACTGCTTTCAACATGAAACATGCAGAATCACAATGACAACTTAGCTGGCAGTCAGTGTGGCTCGCAGCTTGCTTTCTTTGTGTTGACATATATATAGTCAGATAGTGTCACCCTTAATTTAGTCCCTGGTGGAGAAGATTGTTGTCAACTCTGAAGCCGACATCATCACTAAATGGCTGTGGGCTTGTGTGGGTGTGCCCCAGCATTTGAAAATCTTTTTAAGCTGACATCTATGCCAGTCAAAGCTTCCCACAAGACCTAACTGCATTAGCAACATACAAAAAAATCAGCACAGGAATTTGAATAGGATTTCAAAGAAGCAAAAAACAAACAAACAAACAAACAAACAAACAAAGATCAGTGTCTGGCAGACAAATCTTTCGGCTCCATTTCAAATGACAAACAATGACTTTCTGTGCTTCCAAGATGTCAGAGGGTAGAACATTATCCCAGCAGGATTTACAAAAACTTTGCAGTTGTGAGCATTTTTCATATTTTTCAGGTGTGATCAATTCACACTCCATCATAACTCCTTCCAATATTTCCACAGAAGGTGAGGCTAAACTGGAATCTTTCAAAAGTCACATTTACATCACAAGTAGATTCTATATTGTCTGTGAGTATGACTGAAAGTATGTGTGTTCTGCATTCTCATGCAGCCAGCTAACTCACTCACTATGTCATAACAAAAAACAAACAAACCCTGCAACCTCCATCCCACCGAGTTCTCCAAAGAGACTGCTCAAAAAACATCCATAATATTGAGGTTTTTTTCACTGCAACTATAGGCAGTATTTGTTGTGTTTTCACCAAGATGCCAAATCATTAAGAGGAATTTAAGTCTGTGAAGCACCAGAAAAAAGGGTCATTAGTTTGCACCTGTTTGCTTTTACTGACCAGATTACTACACATCCCAGGGAACATTAGCACTAAATGTTATTCCCTGGGCACAAAAGCTATGTCCGACTAACAAAGTGGTAGCTTTAGCACAACTGAAAGATATTCAGTCCCTCTAACTCAGTTGCTAGAGAGGAACCAGATGCATGTGCTGAGGCACCAGGATGCAGAAAGCTGTTGAATTTGTAGTGAAACAATAATAATAATACAAATATAAAGGGAACTATTAACTTTAGGGACACATGGAGATCAATCTATTTTCTTGCATGCAAAGAAGCCTCTATGGCATCTCATTTCTCCACTATACGGACATCTAAGAGGGCAAATTGTGACCTTTTTGTGCATATTGATGCCACTCATTTATGTGCTTTGCCACACATCATCTAGTAGAGGAGAAATCCTCGAGAGCCTTTTACTATGTTAATACATGTCAACCTCATCAGACGATCCCCTATAAGATGTGTTTCGAGGTTGCTTTCATGTAAATTGGTTTTAAAGTGTCCCTTGATGTCACAGACAGCTAATGCTGACACTTTTCACATCTCGAGGACTAACAATTCAATGGGCAGAATTTACCTCAAAAACATCCTTTCAAACATCTCTGCGAATCCATCCATCCATCCATCCATCCATCCATCCATCCATTCATCCAATCATCCATCCATGCACCCATCCATCCATCCATCCATCCATTTTCTTGCAGATGACATGACCATTAATCATTTTGTCTTAGGCTTCTTTTCCCACTTGTGGGTCACTGGAGTGGCATCATAAAAGGAAACTAAAAAATGCCTTTTCCACTGTTGCAGCACTACAGAGTGTAATTTATCTTCTTTTCTCTACCAGTGTGGTATCAGAGGGTATTTTTTCAATGTTTTCTCCACTTGAGTGGCATCATAGATGGAGCGATACCATGTCCATGACACATGCACGTAGTCTTCTGGAGATATGCAGCTTCAAACAATCATAGAATGCTCAGCTCATTTGTATGACATTAAATCAGTGCTGTCCAAGTTAGAAAAAAGTAAACAAATTTACAGCTAACTTTGAAAATGAAATAAAGAATGCTGTTGAATTTAAAATTGGCCAGCTGAATTCCAACATGGGTTTGACGTCAGTCTTTATTAAGTCCCTCTTGCCCTTCCAATTGATATGTCCTGCAGGTGTAGCATATAATATATAATGATAGAATGCAAATTCTAGTGATCATTTTGATCATGATGAAAGTAACACAGAGCCGTCAGCAGACACTGTGTAATTATCTGGCTGGCACAGACAATAAAGGAAAACTACACAGTGCAAATATTTAATTTTCTCTCAAAGGCTCCTTGGGGATCCATTGTGTACACTGCAGAGGTAATATCTGCCTAACAGAATGCCACACCACGACAAAAGGGAAAATCTATAAAATTAAGGTCTGGCTTTGGCCACTTTATCCTGAGTAGATCTGGACTGTAACAGGTCATTTTAAAGTTATCAATCTAAACATATGGGAAAATGAAAAAAATAAAAAATAAGGTCAGACTAACATAAACCTGAAAGCCAAAAGGTAGAGACTGCCAATTCTTACTAAAAATGAACAAAGCCATGAGCACAAAGCCTGACAGACTGTGAGTGACAGCTTAATAATTTCCAGCTTAGTGTAATACCATAAACGGTTTGCCTTTCCATATCATTCTGAAACACTGACGCAGTGAGGCCTGTGGGGCCATGCCAGCAATTTGCATGCAGCTCTTGCTCCGGCAATATCTCATATTCCTCAGTGACAAGTGGTTTATTAATTGATTTAATCATAAACAGATGACATACAGAACCTGACATGAGAGACCATCATCAGAGGTAAACAGACGTTACAATGCAGAAACATATCTCTGAAATAACAAGAAACTTAGATGTGTGTGCACATAATGAAAAACAATAAAGACCAAGCATGTATAGATCTTTCCTTTGAATGCTGATTAATCTGTGATTATCTTTTAAACCTTTTAAAGCATGACTTAAAAGCATTTCAAGTGGTAAAACTGAACGCAACCCCTTGGTTTTCTGTACATCTGACACCAGCTTACCTTCACGTTCAGACATTTAAGATTCTCGCGTGATAAATGCTTCAATTTAATGCATCAATTCATTTTCTGGGTTAATTTATAAATGATCTGACTGTTTTGACAAGGACAGACTAAAGGATTCCAGCTCCACGCTTGTCATGGAGTGCGCTCTCGTCCCCGTCCTCATGCTCTCCTCCAAAAGGGATGGAAAGCTGCATATGAAATGATGAGTACCAGTTTTCTCCTTTTCTGTGGGTTGCTGCATAGCCGGAGTTTGTGTGGGGAAGTTTCAGCAGTCAGAGCGAGCCTACATCCACTCTCTGTACCATCACATTGATTTAGCCATTAAATATCTTTCAAGTTGTCAGCTTTTGATGCTTACATTCCAGCTTTCACTGAGTGTACAAATGAGTGCAATTCAATTTTCCACAAATTTACTCAGGGTTAAATTCATAGATAATTCAAATATTGACAGAAACAGAAGCACTAAGTGAAGAAAGAGAAGGCAGTTCTGGGTGATGGACTTAAGTATGCTGCTGCTGAGCTAGTCCACTGGCTCCTTCGGGCACAAATGAAAAACATCTTTAGGTTTTAAGGTTCACCCTGAATTAGACTGAGAGCAATCAATATCTTCTGCTGCGATGCCTGATGTTCTTGCTCCCACAATTATAGCCCATTTATCTGTTAAAAGGCAGAAGATCCACAAGTGGGTGAGCAAAAAATAAGAGGTAATGAGTCACAAAATCAAAAGCTGTTTTACAGCATAAGCACGATTGTACTACATGGAATGCGTTACCGGATAAATTAGAGATGCTCATACCCGCCCCCCTTTTTTTTTTTTAAATTTCATCTAATATTTTTTTTCCACATTTTAAGACGAATATGAATGAAAAATCAGCGTTACCCATGTGGCCGTATGGATAGCAGGTAAACATATTTCCCCTAAAATCACCACATGCAGAATCATCCTATTTACATTACAAAGAAATGCAACCTTTGAGAGGATCTGCGGGCAAACTAATTACCCCCGATTTAAATGCATTGTTATGACAGCACGGTGCATTAAAATACACAAGTATTGAGCTTTGAGCGGGATGTCTGAGGCTCCCCGTGGTCCACGCAGGTTTATGTTAGTGACGCCAAATATGCCAAAATACGACTGCGACTTCTGAGTGAAGTTTGTTGTGACATCCACCGAATAAGATCCGAGGATAACTGTAGAAAATCCTCTAAGTAAAACGCGCAGAGCTGTGAAATATGAGCAATAAAAGATGAAGTGAAGGAAGAAACTCACCATAGAGGGATACAATCCGAAGATGGTGAGGGAGAGGACGGGGTAAAGAACGCTCAACAGGACCCGCATCCTGACGGGCTCCGGGCAGCCACCTTGCTCCAAGGTGCAGTCCTTTATCATAGAGCTCCAGCACCGCCGGTCACCTCAACGCCTCTCTACTGCTGTCGAGCCGCAGGGGGAGCGCTCCGACGGCGGCACAGCGACCACACATCCAACAGCATCACACCCCCCGCTCCCCAGTGCTCCGTCCGAGGCGCAGCAGGAAAAAGTTTACAGCGAGGAGGAAATATTCCAAAACGTCAGTCCCAGCGGACTGCAGAGGAGGCGCCATCTATCTATCTATCTATCTATCTATCTATCTATCTATCTATCTATCTATCTATCTATCTATCTATCTATCTATCTATCTATCTATCTATCTATCTATCTATCTATCTATCTATCTATCTATCTATCTATCTATCTATCTATCTATCTATCTATCTATCTATCTATCTATCTATCTATCTATCTATCCATCCATCCATCCATCCATCCATCCATCCATCCATCCATCCATCCATCCATCCATCCATCCATCCATCCATCCATCCATCCATCCATCCATCCATCCATCCATCCATCATCCATCCATCCATCCGTCATTACTTCTGAGTCATTCTGCTTAGAGACAGATAAAAATACATAACTAAAAAGTCAATCAAAACAAAATGATTGGTACCTTTTATTGTACTGTAAAAAATATTGATTCATGTTTGCCAAAATGATGTATTACTGTTAATGCGCAAGTGTCATCTAGTCATTGTGGTCTCCCAATCTCTGCCCATAGCGTGGCATTGAACATTGTTCATGCTCAGAACAGGTCTATTGCAAGGGTTTTGCAGCATTTCACACACTGATTTTCATGCTTTATCATGCTTTGGGACAATAATAAGTTAGAGTGGTGTTTTGGAGCTGAGTGGTTGCGCTACCATGTGAACGTTTGGGCTCTGAACATGCCATGAAACTACAGTATTCACTAGTGGAGCAGTGGGGAGATAAGATGCGAGCATTGGCTGGGGTGACGCTGCTTTTCAGCAGCAGCACAATACCAGGAGATGCTCGCTGGGAGCTGTATTCAGTCCAAGTCTGTGTAATCTGGTCATTAGTTATGTGATGAGTTGCTCGAGGTTAGTTTCTCTTTATTGCCAACAAACGTTTCTATGTTCTAATGTATTTTCTCCTGCAGGACTGACTACATATTAGAAACCGAGAATCTCTCAAAGGTGTTCACTTAAACTAGGCAAGCGCGATGTGTTTTTTTTTTTTTTAGTCAGTATCATAAACTGCTGACCTGCATGTCATATTGATGACATATTGATTACTTGCAATATCTCATTTGTGAAAACATTTTTTTGACCTGCACCTCATGCATATCTGATAGTGAAAAATGTAATGTGTGAACCTATGGATCATTTAATATTCAGTATTTTAAATAAGATTTATTGTGCTGCCAGTTATTGTTCTCATTTGTTATGGAACATTTTGGAACAAGGAAAAACACACCACAATGGCCCTCACCATTTCTCTCAGGAGAAGTAAGCTGCACCTGCAGAAATAATGCCACATTTGGAATTTAAAAACAGTGGCAATTGAAAACCATGCAGCAGAAAAGTAAACAAAACATTAACAGCAAAAAAAAAAAATTAAATGCACCAAAAAAACAAGCGACAGATGAACACAGGATTTTCAGTCCTGCAGAACAATCACTCAGTGGAAGAACTTGACCAGGGGGAAGAATAGCCAGAATGGCGCCTGGCAGCGGTCAAATAATTATAGAATTCTATCCCATAGTCTTTTTCAAATTACTTTTCCTTGAGCTCAAAAATGTCTTCAAATCAAGGGAAGATGTGAAGGTGAATTCATGAAACACAAAAGGACCCAGCTGCACCTGTGCTGAGCTATATTTATTTGCTATGTTACATGTTAAGGATGCAGATCTGCTGTAATGAACATCCGAAGACGGACTTCTGAGATGATTTACTATGTCTTTATTGAAGGACAGTATAAACATTAAAAAAAATACTGCTCTAAGTAGAGAACTGAGATTTCAAAATTTTTCTAAAACTCATCAAAACCCATGACCCATAATTTAAGATTACTTGCATTTTTAACAGGAAATCCTTCAAACTGGGATAGAATTAGATAAAGTCAAAATAAAGTCCATCACTGTACACACCGCATGGTGCAACATTAAAGAAAAAATGAAAAACCTAAATCAGCCCCTTTATCTGGATCTGTGTTCTAATGTTATTGGGATCAGTTCTGGCCCAGGTCCAAGCCTCCCACCTAGTTTTATGGAAAGCCATCCAGTATTTGTTTTTGCATAATCCTGCTGTCAAACCCAACATCAAACAAACACGGGTGAAGACATAACCTCCTTGGGTTCTGACTTCATGACTTCATTATGCGTGCTGAGGGGGCTGCAACACCTCCTGAGGGCAGGCAATATAAAAAGCATCAATAGATTAGAAAGTGTGACGCAGCCACACTGCAAAGAGTGCCGGAGTGTTTGTGTGGATAAACATGAGACATGGATGAAAGAGTGGACGTGACGAAATACTGTCTCTGGTCATAAAGCCTGATTTTACTGTGGTTTATCGGCAAAGTGCACTCGTGGACTGGAGTCTCTGTTAACTGTGGCAAACAGACATATTGATCTGTTGCTAGCTGGAACAGATCCACATTATATATCTTGTGTGAAACACCCCAGTGCGCTGAATTGTTCGAAACTATAATGATCATGGCTCACATTTCTCACCCAGGTACTTGATCTCCTTCAATTTTCATGACTTCCGTGTATTTACTGTAATTTTACTGTATTTGCTACTATATGAAATTATATAAAAGAATGAGTATTTTAAAATAATAGTTAAATTTATGTAAGGTAGAATAAAGAAATAAAATGCAATCAAATTTCAAATATGTAGAGATAAAAACATCATTTTGATGAAATGTCTCAAATTTTTTATTTTTCCAAATACAAAAACACAGGAAACACTTTGAGGTGTTGATTGTGTTCAGAAGCTGTTACAGCTGATATGATGGATGTGTAATGTCACATATTGGTCACATATTGTTTGTAAATGCTTAAAGGTTGATAATTTAGATGTTGCTGCTGCAAGGGATTTCCTTGTTTCTTATGATGAAGGAAAGAAGACGTTATGCAAATAAGCTCATTTCCTTTGGATTCACAGCTCTTATCATTTGATTTTGTTTTTGAAGTACGAAGAGAAGAAGCAACATAAAAAAGACATATGTTCTTTCTTTTTTTTTACAATAATTTAAAATATATCTGGTACCAAGCTTATGCCTCATTGCATTCACTAACACCTTATTTATTTCCATATAGTGTTCTTCTATTGTATGAGCATGTGAAATTTGGAAGGTTAGTCATCTCTCTTATCTTCTCTATGTAATCTTCAATGAACATTTACATGAAGTAGGTCTGGGAAATTAATTACCAGGACTACATTATGTTTATATCTGCATTGTCCCCTGACCTTTGTCCCCTGATCTATTATTTTTCTCTGAAGTCCAATATTTATGCTTTGAGCGTTCTTCTCTTAGAGGTGGAATACTACAACAGACTGTAGTGTTCCCTCAGTGGCAGGAATAATCTGCTCACATGGAAGACGCTTTTCAGTGCACCACTTCAAACACTTCTTCTTGTATTAAGCTGTGGCATTATGGCCCCATTTGTTTGACACTGAAAAAAAAATCCATTTATTCATGTTTACATGCAACCGGAGTGTTGTTGTTTTTGGTTGAAAGATTTAAAGAATTAAATTCAGTGAGTAGAATATATAGAAAAAACAATGTGTCTGTGTAATGGGTGTTCACACCACTGTAATGAAGTTTTAACGCAGCAGTGCTACTTGAAGTTAATTAAAATTAAACAGACCCTCTGCGGTCCCCCAGAGGATTACATCTGTGCAGGTTCGTTTTGTCAGGTTTAATGGTCTTAACATATATCTATGTATATGCTTGTGCATTATTCATCAGCCCATTAGAAGGTATTTAATGGAGAGTGCTATTTGTTTTCCAAATTAAAGGCATCCATTTCATCTTTTACACTCTGAAAAAGATCAGACCTCCTCTTTCATTTTCCTTTACATCTTTCCTGGCGTCACTGAGGGCGATCAGATTATTCTGGTTTTATCAAAGACTGTGCAATATGACAGAACCGGAGTGATTAATTTATCAAATATTTATACAGACTAGGTTCTGTTCACACTTGTCGAAATGTTTGAACATCTGTCTGAGTGTTCAGCAGCTTATCAAAAGCTGCTGGCTAAAGGTTAATGCAACACAAAGGAATTGACATGTTGGTTATATGTGTGTGAGTATCTATGCGTGGGTGCGTGTGTGCGTGTGTGCGTTAGTGCGTGTGTGTGTGTGGTGTATGCATTCATTTGCCAAGAGGTCGTCTAATGAGTCATCTGGGGAGTCTTCATGTGCCACTGGGTGGTCAGTCAGAGATTCATCCACCGTTCCAAAGGCATCGTCTGGATTGTAGAACTCTGGAGCATTAGCTAAAAGTAAGGCCAGTACTGTTGTAACTGCAAGAAAAATAAAATAAAAACAGCAGTAGTTGTGTCATCTTCACCATCTCATTGTATGGATGTGCAAAAATATTGGGCCCCTGTTCTCTCAGCTCAGCTAAACGACTACAGAAGTTCCCTGATGACTTCTGAATGATCCAGTGTTGACCTAAATGACTAACAATGACTAACAGAGTACACTTGTATGTCATTTGGTCTCACATTTGCACATCCTACTTTTCAGTTTATTTATTTGTAAATACAATATAAAATATTGAATAAATTTGGTTCCACTTCACGATTGTGTCTCACATGTTGTTGATTCTTCAAAAATATTTTTAGTTTGTCATCTTTAAGTTTGAAGCCTGAAATGTGGCAAAATGTCAGCGAGGTTTTGGGGGGCCAATACTTTTGCAAGGCACTATACATACACACACACACACACACACACACACACACACACACACACACACACACACACACACACACACACACACACACACACACACACACACACACATATATATATATATATATAAATGTCCCTCTCACCCTTGTAGGGTGATATCTGTGTGTCATCCTCAAGCTCGGGTCCTCGGGTCCTGGGAATCTGAGAGTTCTGCACAGTATCTTAGCTGTTCCTAGGACTGCAGCTTCAGATGTTGTTCCAGGAATCTGCTGGAGCTACTCTTCCAGTTTGGGGTCACTGCCCCAAGTGCTCCTACTAGTTTGCTGTCCAGTCTGCTGTCCTACAGTCTGCTGTCCTACTGGACAGGTTGCACAACCTGAACTGTGTATACAAGAAGGGTCAGAGTAGGATGTACTTCCTCAGGAGGCTGGCCTCCTTCAACATCAGCTCTGATCTGCTCAGACTGTTTTACCAGTCCATTGTGTCCAGTGTGCTGTCATACGCCATTGTGTGTTGGGGTGGTGGTGCCAGGAAACGCGACACCGAGTGCCTAGACAGGCTCATCCGGAGAGCTGGTTCTGTGATCGGTCAGGAACTGGACTCTGTACAGATTGACCTAGAGAGGAGGACTATGTCCAGGCTTAGATCGATCCTGGGTAACACCACCCACCCCCTGCACACCACCTTCGCCCAGCAGAAGAGCTCCTTCAGTGGCAGACTGCTGTGACCAAGCTCCTCCAGTGAGAGACTCAGGACCTCCTTTGTGCCTCGTGCCATCAAGGGGGACAACCACTCTCTCAGAAGGAGGGGGGCCGAAGCTGCAGGGTCATCAAGGTCGGCTGAGAAGGGATAGACTAGGGGGGCTAGACTAACTCGTCACTCTGACTGCAGCGTGTAAAATGAGCAGACGTTGTGTTGCCATTGGGTCGATTTCATTTATTCATTCATTTATTCATGGTCACAACCGCTACATCTGATATCACGGGGAGACACAGACAAGCACGCACACACACATTCACACACTACGGGTAATTTGTAATGGGCAATTAACCCGAAGTGCATGTTTTTGGAGGTGGGAGGAAGCTGGAGAACCTGGAGAGAACCCATGCAGACACGGGGAGAACATGCGAACTCCGCATAAATTTGCTGTGTGGTGACCGCGCTACCACTACGCCACCATGCCACCCCTGGTCAATTTTAATGAGGATGAATCACACAGATGAGTCTCGTGACGAGAAACTCACCAGAGATCAAAACACAACGGCGAAATTTAAGTGGAGAAAAGGAAAAATTGAGAATATTTTTGTTGAATGGAAGTGCATTTAAAGCTTGCGTCCCAGGGACGCACGTTGTCTAATGATTGTGCGTCCCTGTCAAAAAATGCTAGGACGCACGCAAACGAGAACACTGTGTGTGTGTGTGTTCACTATATATATATATATATGTGTGTTTGTGTGTGTGTTCATTAAAGAATATCTCTATAGGCTGACTTATAAACAGTGTCACATATCGTTTGAGATGAAAATGACAAAGGGGGACCATTACTTATGGAGGTTAGGATGATGATGAAAAAGTCCCTAAATCAGGACAAACTGGGACAAATCAATGCTTATCATGATATATGGTAAAAATGAAGTATGGACCGTCGCAACAGGAAGCAAATAAGATTTTATCAAAAGGTTGCACCAGAGCAAAAAGGCTGAAAAGTAGAGGGATTGATTGATATAACCACTTGCACCTACTTGTGCTTCGCACACAGACATTTTTGTTGTTTAATTTACTCTACACTTTTTTGTGACATATTTCATACCAATATTCCAACGGGGGGTGAAGACAGGGTGGTGTGAAATTACTGATTCTGCACTTAAAGCATAAAAGGCAAGAGGCAATTTTGCATGGAATAGCATTAACAACCTTCAGCTGTAATCAGCTGAAAAGGGTAATAAAATGCCATTCAAGGGAAGAGGATGAAGAATAGTGCATGCTGATGACAAATTATTTCAAATCATTCAAGACAGGTTTCATAAGGAAGATCCTGTTCACATTCACAGGTTTGTTCACCCCTGGCTATAAAGCCAATTAGGTTGAAGGTGGGCAGAGATGTGTTGCTATTTGAGATGTGTGACTTGCATTTGTGCTAATATTTACAAGCCAAGACCTGAGCAGAATCCACCAGCCTTCCTTGGTGGTCCTATGCAGTTGGATGGAGTAAACTAAAATAAAGTCTCATCAGTAAAATTAATCAAAAATTTTATTTATTTAATCAGCTTATTTTTTTTCTTTCCAGACATGTTATTACAGCAGACTTCACTTTCATCAGTTTTGGAACATCAACGACAACATCCGAAAAGACAAAAAAGGGTTGACGGGTAGAAGCAGTTGGCTTGTGAAATTCCCGTCCCCTAAATCAGCAACATCTCTCTCATTCCAACACATCATCAACCAGATTCATACATTACATATCACATTTAAATTATATGATTTTTGTACATTGTTGTTTTGAATCGTCCATTCAGTCCAATAGATGTGTGT
The DNA here is from genome assembly GCF_040054535.1 of Antennarius striatus. Classification (NCBI taxonomy): domain Eukaryota; kingdom Metazoa; phylum Chordata; class Actinopteri; order Lophiiformes; family Antennariidae; genus Antennarius; species Antennarius striatus. The sequence continues at coordinate 11,801,076 of NC_090795.1, forward strand.
GTTTGCACGCGTCTTCATCAGTTCGCCGTCTTGTTTGCTGCACTAAGGTTACAGCAATATTTTTTAGGCATGAAACATGTAGTTTATTAAGCCATAACAGTCTGAGATATTAACCATCATTTGCGTCAGAAATATAACCTTTCAAAGTTTTTGAAAGCTTTTTTAAAGGCAGATAGAGTTCCTAGACTCCTAACTTTGTTGTCCAGTTTGTTCCAAAGTTTGACACCAGTAAAAGATGAAAATGTTTTTAATGTAGTTCTTGCTTTCTTCTGTAAGAATTCTGTAAAAATGTTCCTCTTAGTTGGTAGCTTGATTCATTATTCTGAATTTGTGCTAATATATTTTGTGGTAAACAATTATTGGCTGCTTATACATGAGTTGAGCAGTTGAGCAGCAGTTTTATAGTTTATGATGTCATGTATTTTCAGTAGTTTAGATTTAATGAATAATTGATTTGTATGAGCTATCCCCTTTTCAGGAGTTTGGATCCAGAAACGAGGCTTTGCGCGGAGGTAATCCCCACCAGATCCAACTGGTAGCACTGGTTCCCCACCAGTGAGGTGACATTCCATGTTCCCAAATCCAGCTTCTGCCGTCCAGGTCTGATCCGTGGTGACCCCCCTGTCGTCACTGCCACCCATATGGCAGCCCACCCGACTCCATCGATCTGCTCTGCGGGTGGTGGGTCAACAGGGCTTATACAACACTATATGAATTAATTTATTATTTTAAATTTATTCCTGTATTTAGTTATCACTATAGTGACGTCCATTACTGTAAACAATTTTCTAGCTGCCGCTATTTTTACCAGTGTGACTACAACATTTAGTACAACGAATATTCGGAGTATTACTGCTACTACACCAAAACCTATCGCTGTAACATTAGTGTCACTAAATGCAGCTTTAAATTTTCTTAAAATTCATAATTTACTCAAACATTTAAATTTTGCGGAAAACAAGATGAAAAATTTGAAGTAAAAAAAATTAAGAAACATGTGAAATCACACCTAAGAATTTTGATTTCGCTTCTCCAAATTGAGCTCAAAGGCTTTCAGTAAATACACATTGATTCCACCGTACACCACTATTTACTGTATACAGTGGACTTATTAAGTTCTATAATTGCATCTCTAATGCTGACCTCAGGAGTAAGACTCTTACTTTGTTTGAAGCAAATGTAGAGCTCTTTCTTATCCTCCACAGTAACATATGCTTTGTGATCTGACTGGGAAATTTAATGCATCCCTCTTACATCTGGCACTTCCAAGTCTATGCTAATTTAGCCAATGGATGAGGTCAATTAAGAGAATCCCAAACAAGATTTCCTACTTTGAGCTAATGAATTTCTGTCTGTCTGGTACAAAGCACAAGATTTCTTGTTAATTAAGACTACAACCCAATACAGAAAGCATGCTTTACACGAAGTATACAAATGAAGAAATAATGCTTTTATCAATTAGTTGATAAATTAAGAACGGTTTGGCCATCCAGTACTTTTCTTATCAAATTTTTTTGGGGGAGGCAGTGGCTCAGCGGTAAAGCGGGCGGTAGAGCGGGTCATCCTATGATTTAAGATCGGCGGTTCGATTCCCACTCCCGCCCCCCAAAAAAATACCCAGAGGTGAGCTGACAGTGGGAGGTGTCAGCTCACTGCCAAGGCACCCTTGAGCAAGGTGCTGTCCCCTTTACAAATTGCTCATTTGAGGCGCACCAAAAAGGAGCTGCCTGCCACTCTACCTCCCCTGCATGCCTACAGGCCCCCTTGTGTGTGTGTGTGTGTGTGTGTGTGTGTGTGTGATACAGGGGCCTGTACTCACAAATATATATGTATGCATGCGTTTGAATCATTGGCTAGAGTGTGCATTCTTAATTTCCCTTCGGGGATCAAACCAGTATATAAAATAAAAATTTTATCCAACCAAGAGTTAAAAAGAAAAAAACCCCACTACAATATACTGTAATCTATCTATCTATCTATCTATCTATCTATCTATCTATCTATCTATCTATCTATCTATCTATCTATCTATCTATCTATCTATCTATCTATCTATCTATCTATCTATCTATCTATCTATCTATCTATCTATCTATCTATCTATCTATCTATCTATCTATCTATCTATCTATCTATCTATCTATCTATCTATCTATATTATATACAGTATATATATATATATATATATATATATATATATATACACACACATATATATACACACACATATATATACATATATACACACACACACACACACACACACACACACACACACACACACACACAAGTAGAAGAATAAATGTACTTTACTAAGCCCACTTGGGGGAAAAAAACATCTGCAATTCACTGGCGTCCCGCTCAGGGTGTCCACTGCCTCACGTCCCCAGTTGGCTGCGACAGGCTCCAACCCCCCGTGACAGTGGATGGAGTAGGTATAGAAAATGGATGGATGGATGGATAGAAATACAAAACATTATCATAGAAGACATATCTATGATAGCCAAATACAGTACTTGTGATTGACAGATAATTACATTTCCTCACATGTGTTACAAACTATTAAATATTTTAGTATTACAATAAATGCTAAAACAGAGGACCTAAATTAAAATGTTGAAATATTGTCTCATAATTAGAGTAGACAGAGCACAGACAAAGCCTTGTAGCAGAGCTCTGTGAGTACAGCTTCATTCAGAAGATGTTTATGCACTTAAACTTGTATAATGAGCATCCAGCAAGTCAACCATGTAGGCATACTGGCTGGGTGTGAAAGACTCTGATATAGAGACCGAAGCATGAGCCATACTTCCATAATGGCTTCATCCACATAGATGACAGTTAACCATAACATGAAGCACATACAATACACTTACTTCACCTCCACCTACAGAATCTAAAATAAGAATTGAATTGACATTCAGACACTTGATATTTCCTTCAGTGGGCTATGCATTAACTGACAAACACATAAACCTGTAGAACGATGATCAAGAGAGTCTGCTCTCATCCCAACCAAGCCTGCATTAACATCATGCCCTGCAGAGGAGCACAATGACAACAGTGGTGAATTATTCTACTGCTTTTCCCATTTTATGGCTTACAATTCCTTGTAGACTGATTACTTAGAGGCTTGTCTTTCTTTAATCTTCGCTCTTCGCCTGTGTGTCCTCTCTTCAGGTCACCTGTCACTGTGTGGTACTGTTTTTCCTAGGGCTGACGTGATGTACTGTATGCTGCAGAAGTGTGTGGACAAGTAATCTCACCATCTCCTTGCATGACTGGGAGGACTTGAGGAAATGTCAGCCTGCCCATGCAGAAACTAAACTAAATCATACAGCATGTACATTATATGGTTCAGCAAACATCTGTATTTTTGAAATCATAAATAATTTGTACTACTTTAACTTTGAATATCACTCACTTAATGCTCTTACTAGCAGTCTCAGAAACAGTTCTTAATGATCTAATGTTGGTCAATATTTCAGCTGAACACTGATCCATTTCTAACTTCCAATGTCTAACTCTCCAGTGTCTTCAACACAATCCAGCCAGCACAGCTGAGAGTGAAGGAGTTGACCGTCGCTTGGCAACATTGGCAACTACCTCACCAACAGGCTCCAGGACTGGAGGTGGTGGTCTGCAGCATGTATCTCTAGGGTACAGTTCTCTCTCGTTTTCCCTTCACTCTCTACTCGTAAGGATGTAAGGAGTGTCACCACTGGTCATTCACCGCCACTGCTGCCAGACAGTTCAGCAACACGGTCCATAATGAAACACATTATTATTATTATTATTATTATTATTATTATTATTATTATTATTATTATTATTATTATTATTATTATTATTATTATTATTATTATTATTATTATTATTATTATTATTATTATTATTATTATTATTAATTATTAAGACTAGTGGTAGTAGTAGTGCATGGGGGTATAGCTCAGTGGTAGAGCATTTGACTGCAGATCAAGAGGTCCCTGGTTCAAATCCAGATGCCCCCTTTCTTTGTGAATTTCCCCAGTTTGGGATCATTATAGTATATCTATTTAGTAGTAGTGTTACATTATTTATATTTTCTCAGTCCCTTGTTTTTGTGCTGTTTGTTACTGTCACTTTAATTCTGCACCGGTCTCCTGCTGCTGCTGTAACACGTCAATTTTGCCAGTGTGGGATTAATAAAATGTCTCTTAACTCTTAACTTCGTCTTATGTCAACCTGAGTCACCTGCGTATGGATATTAGAATAAGGTAACCATGTATACCTTATTCTAACCATGTATAAAAAAGTAAGAGCGACTCTGCCTGTTATCCAAGGCCCGCATCTCTATTGAAAACTGGATTCTAACAATTCTTTTTTAAATATTTGTTCAGTCATATTGGGGTTTAATATAGAAAATATAGCAATTTTGGGGATATAATCCACATTAACTGTTGCAGCCCCCGTCAGCAAGACTGTTTTTCTGCTTGCTCAAACTGAGTTCTGGATAACACAAACTGAAAACCCTGAAACATAAGTAATATAAGAAAACTATTCTTGAATTCATGTGGTGTTCTTTCCTTTAGTCCACAGATGGTACAATTTTACTGTGATCAATAAATGACCATTGGCTAAACTGTCCAGCTGACAATCCGAAGCTCTTGCCCGGTTAGGCAAGCCTGTTTCACCACATGTTAACTGGGATGCCTGAGGCTGCATAATCAGAGTTTGGAAGGCAGTTTCTTTTTTTTTTACCTTGTCTGAAAAGATGCCACAACAACTACTTACAGAACATTATAAAATGTAATGTCTATGCTTGTTGAAATTACATAGTCTACTTGTTTATTTATTTCTCTCTTTCTGAAACTATCTAATGTTTATGTTCCACTGATTAGCTTGAATAAGGTATAGAACTAAGGAGTTGACTGGCCTCCTGACTGAGTTACCAGACTGAACATAAATCTCAGTACACAAGCTTAGCAGAACAGTATGGGAGAGGGATTGGAATCTTTCAGTGGTGTGTGTTTGAATTTGTCAGTTTTGATTCCATTATTCAAAGCTGTTTCTGTTTTTAATTTGTTTTCTATTTTTAAGAATAACTCTGTCTAGGCTACAGTAGGATAGATAAAATCGCAGTGTCGTTTAGTGAATAGTATTAGCTGCATCCATGAAAGGAGTTGTGTCTAAACTCCTTGATCTACCTACACACATGGTGCAGATAAGCAAGCGTCAACACGCTGTTTGCATGCTGTAGGTTGGATATGATAAAAGCATGACCAAAGATTTGCTGAGTTTATTCATACATATTTTTTCTTGGTTTGTTGAATTTGTCGAAGTGAAAGCTTATGAAACTGTTGTACTTGTTATCTAATGCAATTTGTTTCATGAAATGTAATCAGTAGACACCACTAGTTAAGTCAGACTGACGTAAATAAATAAATAAATAAATAGATAATAAATTATCTAAACTAGTAAATACAAGCAAAGTGAAAGTGGTTTTAATCTTCCTTCAAGGCAGTAACTCAGATCAAGATTTATTTTATTTAAAAATTTAGGTGTAACTAACTTAATGCTGCAATAGAATAATGCCACTCTTTGCCAGATGACCCTCTGCCTTTGACCTTTTACTTTTAGTTCTCTTTAAATCAGGTTTGTCAAACTCATTTTCATTGAGGGCCACATCGGCATAATGGCAGTGCTCAAAGGGCCAGGTGTAACTGTAACAATGTAATATAAAATAAATGTAAATGTATTAAATGTGCTTGTTGCTTTGTTTTCACATAAATCTTTTTAATTTGTCATGTTATAAAACTCACATAACTCCATCAATCAAGGATCAAAACTATCCAAGTGAATAAAGAAAAACAAGAGTTAGGACATTAACTTTGTTCAAAACATTTTAATCAATGTTAAAATTTGCTTAATTCCTGCATTGTGGGAAATGTATTTTTGGCCTAAGCACGATTTTGACTTATTTATTTTTAGACACTCTGTCCTTTTATGCTCTTGCGGGCCACATTTAGCCTGTGGGCCTTAAGTTTGACACATGTGCATTAAATACTGCATCATGTTAAAGCTAATGACTAAAAAAATCCTGCCACCACTTTTACAATGACAATGAATAGCAAGAAATCAGGTTTATTTTCCAAAATATGAATATTTTTAAATGTTAAGAATGTGGTTCTTTAATTTGGCATAACGATTTTAATCTGCAGCATACTATTTTAGAATGATGGCTTGTCAACAGCAGGTTCTATGGGCTTAGCACACGGCCATGCTGCAGAGGAAAACTGACTGACATTCTTAGAGGATATTTTGTCTAGTCAGGGCCTGGTAGCTCATCCAATGCCCTCCCCAGTGTCCTGCATCACTGTGGTCTGAAACAGAACAGTGACTCTTCATTTCATTTTCATTTGTTCTCCTTTATGCATCCCAAGACAGAGGGACACACACAATGAAAACCTGGACAGAGCATACAGTACCTGTCACCTCTTCATTATATCAGGGCTACAACATTCTTTCTGAGAGAGTTCCTTCCATGTATGATTAAGGTGAGGTAAAGTTCATTCTCCTAAAAGCCCAGAGGAAACACTCTTCTCTCTTCTCTTTGAAGAAGCCCATGAGATGAAACATTAACCCAGAAACGCATCATTATAATATCAGAGTTGCTCATGGTTAGCTGGCCAATAAGCACACATTTATCTCTTCATAAACAATGCTTCTAGTTCACTAATGTGTCTGAGTGTTTTAATTTTCTGTCTAAATTGAGGGTTGCCACCCTATTTGTTTAAAATGAAATATCGCATTCTTCTGTCTGCAGATCGTTACTTACGGTGGAAATCATAGGGAGGAGGCTCTGACTTGATTCACAGCCCTCTTTAATCTGCGTTGGTTGAATTGAGGAGGCTGCTCAGTGAAATTCTTAATGTGTGCAGAAGCTCTGTGTCTTCATTTTTGAACTTTCAAGGGGTATGAAATAATTCTCCTGACACTAACAAAAGGTAATAGAGTCTCTAGACTCTGTTAATGTCATTTAAACACAGGTCTGCTTTGTATCGATATCATATTAAAGGAAGAATGTGTTCTACCTGGATAGATTGATTGTCATGTGAAGTGTTGATGCTTAATGAGGAAGTCAGTGTCAATTTCATCATTTCATTTTTATATTATTCACCTTACAAATGAGAAACAATACCCTGTGACAGTAAAAACAACCTCTATACTACAGTTACTCGTGGAGGGCAACAACGGATGTCTAAGCTATAAATGATTGTCCTTTACTTATACATTAGTGCATAATGTACAATCAGGCAGCATGTAATGCCGACCACACGGTGCTGCCTCGGAGAGCTTTTCCAGCTCAGATCAGACCACTGATGTGTGACAGTTTTCGGCTCAAATAGGGGTTTGGGTAAAATAAGTATGCTACTGCCTCACCACATAGAAAAGCACAGTAATTGCTTTCTAACTCTGATGCCAGTAGCAACTGTTCTGTGTAAAACTATGGATTTAATATGGGTTGTTAATGTGAGTGAGATGACTGTGAGCTAGTTTAGAAGCTCAAGATCGAAGATGTGTCATAATGCTTTAGTATTGAACATTACTATTTCAGAATCTGACGCTAAGGAATCCTTTTCTGCAGATCAACACAATTGCATTGATGGAAAAAATGGTAATGGGAAAAAGAAATGCAAATCATTTTCTACATTGAGAAAAATATATCTGGGCATAGTGTAAGAGCTCTGAAAAGATGACAACACTTTGCAGTTGTGTAGTGGATTTTCAAATGAAAATGCCAATCTTTCAGCTAGAATATTTCCCTCGTGGAGTGTGACAGGACTTGAAAAGTCTGGGATGTGAATAAGGCTGTAGGGGAGATGTGGATTAAATATCAAATCCATCTGGAGCAAGTCCAAGGTGTGACCTTGCATATGACATTCTTCTCAGACTGTCTCATGGGAACAAATTTCCCATGACAGTAGAGTAACATCTTTTTAGTATGAAACAGAGGATGTGGTCATTATAACCTTTTAGAAACTAACCAAGCTTCTACTTTACTACAGCAATTAAGTTGTAAGAATCCATACCTGTTACAAGAAAAGTAATCATCATGCCATTAATTTGTCCCTCAACATGGAAAACAGCTTCTTAGTTCTGTACTGTGGCTGATTGAGAAAACATTTTAACTGCTTGCTTTCAGCTGGTAGTTTAACCCAGTGGCCCCGAACTTATGGGTCAGCCTGTCACCAAAGGGTCACAAGTCAAATGTAAGAGATTGTGAACTGATTATTGGGGGGAAAAGGACGAACAAACTAATTATTTGAACAAATTTTTTGTTGAAAATAGGACCCAAAAAGTAAAAAACAGTTACTGACAGTCCAGAGTGAAAAACAAGGCCCAAAACCTTCTGACTAGTTTCCTATACAAGCAGTAAACGTTATGTTTTCAGACAAAAACCAGAATCTCACAGAATTTCAGGTGGAAAAAGGAGAGAAATTCATTGCCATCAAAAGAGGCTAGAGGTTGAAGTAAATAACATTTATTGCATCGAATGATGTGAGATCATTTGTCAGAAAGTGTTTAGTATCAGATAATCTTTTGAGCTTAGACCATTCAGGGAGAAGGAGATCGAGAGACATATTTATCCTCCTGTCCTTGGAGATGACACTGGTGGTGGTGGCTGATGAAGCTGCTGAAACTGAAAAATCAGTGTAGGAGTCTGTGAAGACTGGGCCGTGAAGAGGAGGTGTAGGGTGCATATTTTAACATTGTGAAAATAACTAGAGGAATCAGGAGTCATATTTTTAGACAGCAGCACCCTGGACCGAGATGAAAGCAAATAAGATTAAGCAGAAATAAAATGAGTAAAACTGTAGAATAGAAGGTGAAGCAAAGTATAACCCAAGGGTGCAAAGGTTTACTCTCCCTGACTCAATTTCCACACTGAGCTGCTGTTGTGTTGCTGCTGTGCAATCTGAAAACGGATGAAAACACTCATTGTGTATTACATCAATATAATATGAGATGCTCATTCACCAAAGAGAATAGGCCCTATGAGCAGTAACCATGAGTGCTTATGGTCTTGTGAATAACAGACTCCCTCAGGCTGGGAAATGATGGAATTTCAAACAGATAATTTCAGCAGTGGTGTATGAGAATATGGAGAATTGCCTGATTTTAAACAGTGCTATTGTAATGTATATATAGAAGAAGATATGCAACCTAAAAGGCCAGAATGCTGTGCTGTTACCAAGACGACCAGATTTGTGTTTCACTGCTCATTAAGTATTTACTCACTAAATCCTGTCGTATCTGTTTCTCACTGTGAAACAAAAATTGTGAGAGAGCTACAAATAAATGGAATATCAGCAAATACACACAGTATACACATATATTGTGTTAACTGCTCACTCAATTAGCCACAGTATTTTCAAAGTATTAATTATTCACAGAATCAATTATGCAGCCACGGACTACAAGGTCTGCTTCAAAGTCCATAACAACCACCACTCGGCTTTGAATACACCCACACAAGACAGCTGATGGTTTAAACAAAGCCGTTTTAATTATTGAAGAAATGAGTTGTTGTTTTTGGAGGATGCAGCTCTTCGCCATTGTCGGATTCCTCACTCCTTTTTGCCCACATTATTAATTGAATATGAGTACAGACATCATCTCCTCCTCTTGTTGCCCTTTCATTTCATGCTATCTTCATTTTCTTGAGATCTACGCTACTACTTTCAAGTTGAGAAAAGTCTTAAAATGTTTTCGCAGGAGCTGCCAAGATTTATCCTACAGCGCCTTTACCACCCTGTAAGATTTGCCGCCTTCGTCCTTGGCTGGTAAATACAATCTTCACGCTTGTCCCTTACCTGTTATTTAGAAGCACACTGGCTCACTAACTCCTTGGATGTCAACCAGAACTTATTGGTAGTGAGGTCAGGGAGCCTGTTGTCCTTTTTGGGATTCATCACCATGCACAGCTATAATACTTTATGCACAGGATGGGAGTGTGGAGGACTCATCTTAACTTATTAAAATGAGAGCACGTCTTTGAAGCTTTACATGTGGTGAGCTTTGTTATGGGCCCCAGTGAATCTGCTGTTGACGGTCTCTCAGGTTTTCTAACGAGGGGAGCCTTGACATGTGCCTTAGGGCTTGTTCACAATCACTTGGTGTGCCTCTCTGATCACTCCCTCCGTTTCTCTATCTCTCCCTTTAAACATGGCCTTAAAATCCTCATGGGAATTTTGAAAGGCAAACACAGAACAAGGCCATATTCACCAGGTACTGGTTCAAGGCTGCAGCAGAGTGTCATTTTGTCCACTGAATCTTTAATAGCTGTCTGAGGTCTTTCTCCAAGGATCTGCTGACAGTGACTGATGCCTGGGGTCCATTCTGACTGCTACAATGGATGCCCCTTTCCTTACAGTCACTATCTCTCACTTTCAATGCAGGCACCAGCATATTAATATTACTACTTGATAATATAGTGTAGCAAGAAATGATACATATGATTAACACTCAGACAGTCATTATAGTATAAGTATAGTAAGATGTATGCCTGCCGCTTTAATCTCTAAGGAATAATTCACCACAGGATTGAACTAATTTTCTGTCTTTAGAGGTGATGGATGTCTCTCTGAATATTTCAGAGGGACATTTTTAAGCAAATCAGCAAGTGGATTTCAATTTTCAAAAATTCTTTGGTAAATCAGCTTTTATCTGTTTAAAGTTTTACTCCTCTTGTCTGTGTGGGTTCTCTCCGGGTTCTCCGGCTTCCTCCCACCTCCAAAAACATGCACTTCAGGTTAATTGGCCGTTCCAAATTGTCCGGAGGAGTGAGTGCGTGTTTGTGTGTGTGTGTGTGTGTGTGTGTGTGTGTGTGTGTTTGTATGTCTCTATGTGGCTCCGCGGTTCACTGGTGTAGCACCCGTGGTTTGCCCCCGCCTCACACCCTAACCCAGCTGGGATAGGCTCCAGCTCCCCGTGACCTGCGCAAGCGGATGACGCGGGTAGGAAGATGAATGAATGAATGACCTAATGCCCATCATGCTATGAGAATTTGAATATGACATAACCGTGTCTTTTACACTTAACTCATATTTCTGTTCTCACCTGTCGGTGGTTAAGCACTATATACTATATACATGTGTGTGTGTGTGTGTGTGTGTGTGTGTGTGTGTGTGTGTGTGTGTGTGTGTGTGTGTGTGTGTGTGTATATATATATATACACTTTATGCACAGAATGGGAGTATATATATATATATATATATATATATATATATATATATATATATATATACACACACACACACACACACACACACACACGCACTGTTTTGTTATAAAGTTTGGAACAAAGTTTTGAAAACAAACAACAGATTTAACAAGTTGAGATAGCTTGTTTCTCAAATTGAAAAAGTTGGCAAGAATTTGAATTACTAATGTGTTTCTGCCTCTAAAAAATTCCATGTATGTGCAACAAAGAGTACAAATTTGTTGTCTTGGTCACTGCCATGAAAGTGAGCTGCAGAAACTTCAATTCAGAGTCAAAAGGTCCAAATTTGAAAAGCTTATAAAACCCAAACACTGTGTATACCACGAGCTAATAAAGAAGTCTATGGTTTGTTTTTGTCAAAAGTGTGTTTTTAGCCTGCTAGTGTGCTGGAAGTTTGAAAATGAACAGCAGCAGTGATAATTTGTCTTTCTGCTGGGGAAAGACAGCGTCATTGCTTTTTCCAATGAACTAAAGTATACACAGATCGATTGTCTACCGAAAAGAGCCAAACAAAGCAAAGCACTTTACATCCAGGATTTATGCAGTAAGGATGGTAGATAGGGGCTATCAAATGACACCAGCCTGTCAGAGGACACACAGTTTGTGTTCAATAGACTATTCTATAAGCACAGAGTAATGGTGTGTGTGTGTGTGCGTGTGTGTGTGTGTGTGTGTGTGTTAATTTACTTACTGTAAGTCTCTAAAGCATGATCAAACTGGTTTTGGTCCCCATTTTCATACATTGACACTGTATCTGTGTTTATGTATGTACTTATAGAAACAAGTTTGATCTAGATGCATATTGACTCACAACATGGTTACTTCTGGTTACCTGAAATCAGTTGTATTTCTCACAGAAAATACAAAATTTATTTATTTATTTATTTATCCATTTATTTTGTTTGTTTATGTATTTATTTATTTGTCTTAATTTTGCATCAGTCAGCTGGCATACGCTCCAGCTCCCCGCAACCCAGGTGAAGCGATAGACGATGTAAAATGTAAGTTGTCACTACCTTTAAATAACCAATCTTGTCCTGATTGTAAGCCTGCTGCTGTTTATGTTCGGAGGGAAATTGGTAGTTCGGAGTGAAATAGTTGGTTATTTTGTCAATATTAATCTTAAATAATGATGAGTTTGATATTTGCTGGCTGTGGATAGCCACTCTATTGTCAATGATGACAAGTGTCTCATGTACACTTAAATCCACTGTGACTGTCAGAGTTGTGTGAACCACATGGTGTTGTTTAATACCTTCACATCCTCTGAGCCACAGGGAAAGTGATGCAATTTGGTTAGTTGTAAACAGTTTTCTTCTCATCTGTGTTGGGAGTGTTACTGAAGATTAAATGGTCCATAGGATTGATGTTCTTGTAATTATGTATGCTCATCAAATACAAAACAGCCACTGGTTGAAGTCAGTATAACACAGTTGGGTTTTTTTTTTTTGAATGTTTAACACAATGTGTGTAAACAAGCAGGATAGCTCTGACTGATGTCACCTTCACAGCATCATACCATTAGTAACCATTAAATGTCCAGTGTGTGGGATTGGTGGCCTCTAGTGGTGTGGTTGCTCATTCAGAATGTCAAACTAGATACTTATTAATACCATAATTTGGCTCATTAGAAGCATGGTCCTGCAAAGCAACTCACACAATTTTACTGATTCATTTAAATTAATTTGAACCTGGATGCTCAATTTTGTGTATGTAAAAAGGATCAATAGAATTAATCTCCTGACAGAAAGGCAACATTTGCCAAAGAACTCAAACGTAAGTAAAGAGTAGCATGACAGTGAAGCTGAAGCAACACAGTTTTCCACGTGTGTGGTTCCATTTGAGTGCATTCTCTTTGGTCGCTCTTCTCCAAAGGACCAGTACAAAGAAAGACAGGTAAAAGGAAACTACAAAAGCATTTCTTTTGCTGCCAAGTGCATGACGAATTGTCAGTTGTTATTATGTGGATTTCTTTAGCATGCTTTGAGAAGAAAATAAAAGGTTCAGCGGTGGTCAATCCTTTGAAGAGGCACAGGCGATCAGTGACATTTGTTTCAAGGAGACTCAGAAGGACCGAATACTAATTGGGTTTTACGGTGAAAGGAGAATTGTTAGGATTGATCTGGTAGAAACATTTTTAATAGAATCATAATTAGTTTCAGAGAAAAAAAGGTTTTAAGGCCCAGAATTTTGCAAAAACGCCTGTCCACTCCTCAACACAATGAAGCAAATGATACACTTCACTATTAATGTGCATCTAATCTTAATTTGGGATAAAGACTGGAAAGAAGACTAGCTAATCTTGTAGGCAACAAAACCTGACTCATCCAGCTTTGGAGATCCCCATAAAAGGATTATATGACATATAAAAAAGATCCAGGATGGCTGCTAGCTCAGCTAACTATAAATTACCATGCAGGAAAAGGAGCTTTTAAATGTATTTCACAAGTTTTTTATTTTGGTTCTTTCCCCCGTGGTTTATTAACTGATCAAAAATCTCCACAGCTCTTCCGTTAGGGATTCTATTACAACTGAATCTTGATCTCTTCATCACTCCTTGAAAATTAAAGGGAAAAAATGCCACAACATTGAAAAGATTGTAGCATTGAGGGTTTAAAAAAAAAAAAAATTGTAGCTATCCTTTCATTTCAGAGCTTTCTTCATTCATCTCCTTGTGTTCACCTGCTTGTCCATGTCCATCTCCTCATTTGCAGCCCATTACATTGTTGTCCTCCCAGTATTTAAACAGGCCAAGCTTCACTCATCCTCAGCCACATTGGCTTGTGTGTTTTATGGAGCTGTCTGGTGTCATGTGTACTCTGTGCTGCATGACTCTCCTTGGTCTGACTTTTGCTTGATCTTCCATTCTCTTCTTCTTCACTTCATGCATGATATTTTTGCCTGTAGAATAGATGCTCTGGTGTTTGATTACAGACTGAATAAATCCAAGATTTAGGAAGAAAAAAACTTGATTACAGTTAATAATTTTAGCATTGTGCTTTTAGATTCAATCTGCTTTCAGTCGTTACAAAAAAGTAATTTGTTGTCCTTCTGAGCCACTATAAAATAAATGCTAACAATGTCGTACTGTATGTGAAATGTTCTATTTCAAAACCTATTTAAACTTTTTTTTTTTAAAGCATAACTTTACTTTGCTTGGGACCTGCTGGGGGTTATTTGTAGTAATGTATTTACTGTACGTACTGTATATTTGAGGGGTACCCAATTTATATGTAACTATTAATGATTGCTCATAAAAGTTCTAGAATTAAAAAAAAAGAAGTCTCATTATTTAGAATCGTGCCAAAATGTATTTGGTTCTTCTCTTCAAATTGTCTGCATCTCCCAACAAGCGTCATGAAAAACTGTTAAGTAGATTTTGTGTAATCCTGCTAACAGACAAACACACCAAACTCATCACTTACGCTCCTTGGTGGAGGTAATAATCGTTGAATTTCCCCAGTGCCAAGACAAATAAAATTGTTGCATACAATTTCACAGTTCTCTCACCCAGAAGTAACAAACACACTTCTTTTTTCCACAAAGATTTGCAGGAATTTTAAAGACTATGAAAAATTCTATATATTTCTCATATAGCCCGAACTGGGATTAAGGTTTGGTGAGAAAACTATTCCTATTCATTTGCTTAAAACATGGACCTGTGCTAAAACCCATCCTTTATATAATGAGACTCTTCACATTTGTCTCTCTGGAGGCAGAAACTCTTATCCAGCTGAGTTGCGTGTGTTTGCATGCCTCTTGAATAAAGAAAACCTGAAACAGTGAAATAAAGTTAAATCCATAGCTAATCCTTCTCAGAGGCATTAAGAAATAAGCAGTAAATATTTACATAAGCGCCCAATTTTCCATTCTTCCCATGAAACTCTGAAACATCTTATTCGTACTTGTTTGATGTACTCAGAATAAAGGGAATTACTGTAAAAGGGTACTTTAGTGGTTTCAAAAGATACGGTATGGTACCAGCCCAGACTTCCATTCAAATTAACACATCTGGGATTTAAATCATTCGACCATGGCAGTCGGTCCAAAGTCACCTTACACAAATCACTGACACATTTAGCTCACCGTTGTTTAGAATCCAGTTTTTAATATTTAAATGAACTATAAAAAGCACATTAAAACATTTTCTCATTTTAGTTACAAAAATGGGTCACCTAGAGGGTTTCTCATTGCATTCACAGAAGGACTTGAACAGTGGATGTCTAACACTTATTGTATTTCTCTCTTTAAAAAAAAAGATCCCCACCCAAAATACATAAATTTAATTGCTTAACCAAGGTATATACAGGGCATTACATCCTTGCATCTCTCAGGTCATCAAGAAGGTTTGAGGTATACAACCAAAATAAGAAGCCTGTCAGAAAACAGCAGAAATAAAACAACAAATAGAATTAAATAGAGGGAAAATTAATGATGTCACTGCTTCCTACAGGCACTGGATCACAACATTAGTGGGAGATGTTGTGAGCTCAGGTGATGCTTCTGGTTGTTTCACCTATGGTCAGAAGCACAAAACATCAAAGAGCCTCAAGCTTTGGACTGTCAGTATATACAAAGGGTGTACAATCTAATAATTGAGAATTGTTTGAATGCTTACTTTATTTGCTTCATGACAGGTACACAGTATGTTTTTGGCAGAAAAAAAAAAACCAGAATTATAAATTCATTTGATTGAATGATCTTTAACTTACACGGTAAATCTAACCAACACTGATATTAAAGAGCCAAAAGCAGAATCTGATACACATGCAAGTTTTGAAGTGGATTCAGAAATAACAGTATTGTACAAAATAATACATTTTTTTAAATTCTCAAAATACACCTTCTTTCTAAGCACCTCTTTATATGTTTTTGTGTTTTTTTTTTAAACAAGCACCATTGTAGTCGTTTTTATTCAGCACCTGGAGAATCCAGAGAGGAGGTCCGTGTCCCCTGATGGCGCCTGACCTCCTCTCTTGGTTTCCTCTAATTCACCCTCCGTTGCCACGCGTTCAAATGTCCTTCACCTTTCCTCCATAACGTGATTAAATCATGTGGTTCGAGCCCTACAAGGGCAACAAGTATTTTCCTGGGTTACACGTACATACATGGAAAGACATGTTTGCTACACCATCTCTTATTCAAAACTTGCATGTGGCATGGAAAAAGCTGGAGGGAGAAAGTGGGCTTTGGTGGTACCCAAAACGTCTCAACTTGACTTT
The DNA here is from genome assembly GCF_040054535.1 of Antennarius striatus. Classification (NCBI taxonomy): domain Eukaryota; kingdom Metazoa; phylum Chordata; class Actinopteri; order Lophiiformes; family Antennariidae; genus Antennarius; species Antennarius striatus. Next base: position 11,817,564 of record NC_090795.1, read on the forward strand.
CATTGCTGGCCCCCAAGTCCTTTGTTTGTTTTGCTTTTGTTTAGCCAAGGAAGCAGACGGGCCCAACTTCAAACCCAAACTTCTGGTTTGGGTCCCCAAAGTCAGTGAACATGACATCGATGATTGGAACCTGATCGATTTTGGGAGTATTTATCTCCATCACAGTCTTTCCGTAGCCCTTCCTCATCTGGAACAGGCAACACACAAATAGAGAGAAACCAATTTGATTAGATTATTATAAACAAAAAATACACAAAGCCAAACTAGTCTATCAATTTCCTTTACAGCTGAGCAAACAAGGAAAACTTTGCTAATGTGTATCTGAGAGTTTCACAGACATCACAAACCTATCACAGCTTTCCACTCCTCTTTGCTTCAACACTAATGTGATTTCATTTCAGAAGTAATAGTTCTGTTCAGCAGGTGCCAAATGAATGAGAAACTGATTACACCCTTCCAAAATGGTTCTGCTGCTTTTATTGGAAACCAGGTAGGAGTGAATCACCTCCTGGGGAGATTGTTCCTTTTTTTTTTTTTTTTTTTTAAAGCTGTGGTTCACTGAGATAAGTCATCAAAAGAATCTTATATTAAAGATAAATTGGGTCACATGAGTGAGGCCGGGCTATGGGCAGCGCTTACCGCACATCCATCTGAGAGGGCCTTGATGTAAGGATTGTTGTCATAGGACATCTCCTCATCGTTGGCACCCAGGAAACGCAGAGCCCTGTCATAACTGTCGCTGGGGGCGTCATGCCATGCCACTGACTGGTGGCAGCTGTAGGTGAAGTTTTGCCTGGCTGAGGCCGTCAGTAGTCTGAGGAAGGTCATCTGAACCATGTTTATTGAGTTTCCAGCTGTGTCAACATAGGAAAGCTGCCGGGGAAAGGGAGAAGAGAGAGAAGTCAAGGTCAAGAAGAGAAAAGACAAAGAAACTAGAAAAGCTACACATGTCACAAAATAGTTATCAAATAAACAGCTTGTGTCTGCTGCAAGGAGGTTATTTTCTTTCTTCGCTCTTTGTTTGTTTGCTGGTTGGTTTACACAAAAACTACTGAACAGATTTAAATGAAACTTGGTGTGTCATGGACCATGACTTGGTGTGTCATGGCGGCAGTGGCTCAGTGGTAAAGCGGGCGGTGGAGCAGGTTGTCCTATGATTTAAGATCGGCGGTTCGATTCCCACTCCCGACCCCCAAACAAATACCCGGAGGTGAGCTGACAGTGGGAGGTGTCAGCTCACCTCCGGAGTACTGCCGAGGCACCCTTGAGCAAGGTGCCGTCCCCTTTACGAATTGCTCATTTGAGGCGCACCAAGAAGGAGCTGCCTGCCACTCTACCTCCCCTGCATGCCTACAGGCCCCCTTGTGTGTGTGTGATACAGGGGCTTGTACTCACAAATATATATGTGCATGCGTTTGAATCAGTAGCTAGAGTGTGCGTTCTTAATTTCCCTTCGGGGATCAAACCAGTATGTAAAATTAAAAAAAAAAAAAAAAGGCTGAATGTCATTTTGATGTGGATTTAGTCTCTTACAAACTTTCTTTATTCTCAGATTCCATTGTGATTTATCAGAAAATGATGCGTGTAACTTGTAAAGGTTGTTTTTTTCTGCGTGCATCTGATAAAGATCCAAACAAAAATCCAGATACACCAGAGATGAAGAACTGCCTTGGCAAATTCCATTAACAATAAAATCCGTTTCCAGGGCTTAGAGTTTAATTTGATCAGCTTTATTGAATTGAAGGTACCATTTCTGTTTTTGTAAATAGATAAAGAAGAACTGTGAATAACTTAATACTGTACGAGTAAAACTAAGTGAAAGGAAAAAGAACTGAAGCAGTTGATTAAATAATTTTCTTTTAAACTGACAGACACATTAAACGGACCCAAATCACACTGGAATAATTTAAAAATATGAAATTGGTTAGTGTGAAGATACCTTACAATATTGTAATTAGAGGATGTAGTAGTCCCAGTAGTGGCTACTCGGAGTAGGGTAGCATTACATTGCACGTTATCATTACTTATTATAGTACCCAGAACACTTTCAGAAATCTGAAAAAAAAAAAAGCTTCTAGAAAACATGCTGCCTCACCAGAGATCTCACTATTCATATTTCTGCAAACCAAAGGATTTCTACAGTTGGGCATAAATTAGACTCATGGTTTTTTAATCGATAATTGTTGAATAATTGAAGCATTACTGACATAACCGTTTAATGTGTAAAGCACAGGTCACACAGCTGGAAAATGTCAGTTTAATAAGCATCAACTCAGTGAGTCTTTGATCCAGAAAGCTTGATTCTTATTTGAACATAAACTTCTGTCACAGTCAGTCTTTAAATGTCCGTCCATGGAAACTAATCAGCACAATATCAATTTGATGGAGCAAGAAAACTGTGTTTCATTTTTGAGCTGATGTTTACTGACAAACACTTTAACACTGGAGGTCAGAGGAGGCTGCTGGAGCGTTTTGGTCTGGGTATCCTGCTTGAATCTGCTTTAAGTTTTATTGATGTTTTGTGTTTCATGTGATGATTGTTCTGGTGATGACGTGCCAACTTGTTGATGATTAGTTTTGTCTAAAACAAAACTTTGCACTGCTTTATGACTTCATTGATGGTCTTATTTTCAAACTATGAGACAGCACATGCAGAGGGGAGAAAGTATGAAATTGCATTACAACTGGAGCAAGCGGTTTAGTGCACTTTAACAAACTTACCATTTTACCACGCTTGAACTCACTGAACCATGATCCAGGGATCTCTTTGGGCCATGAAGATATTCTGACCTGTGGAAACAAAAACAGATCATATTAATGGAGAACTTAAATTGATTTTGTTATGGATTATTCAGTGAATCCACTAAAAAAGTATTTTCCATGAAGAACAGAATAAAGGGTACCATCAGAAGGTGAAGATAAATGTGTGTAATTTCAATATCTTTGAAATATTGGTCTTATAAAGTTTATATGGTAAAATAATTCTTCCTGGTTGTTTTTGTGTTGTTTGGGCAGAAGTAAAATCTGTGCAAACATAGCCCTGAAGCATCCCAAATGGCTTCCTTCAACTACTTCAGTCTAGTGCTGGGCCTTTCCATGATGACTTGGTTTAATATGATGGCCAAACATTTTTAAAAAAATGATTAAACACAGGAAGTAACAAATAACATGTGCAAACTAAAAGTTACTCACTCCATTAGATTTCTTATCTGGATAGATGCAGGTTTCGCCCCCGGCAGTAAAGTTACAGTAGACTTTGAGTGAATCCCCAGGGCAGCCTTGGTTAGGATCAATCCAGTATTCGCCTGAGGAAAACCAAGCAAACTTGAACATTCTCATCTACAAATGTCCACAGAAAATGGCTCAAAGCTTATTTTCAAAATGAAGTGTGCCAGAATCATTGATCCTTCCAGAAATTATGCTTTGGAGCAACTTTCTGCTCATTCTCAAGGCTTATTCACTGCTGGATAAAATGGTATTACCGTGCCTGAAGCAAGGTGTTATTTACGTCCAGCAATTTAGACTAAATGTTTTTCCTCAACACAATTCAAATATTGTACATACCCAAACGATCCATACTTTTTGTCTTATTGCTCCTTTTTACATATTGATGTCCCCTATTCATTCAGAAATCATGTGAAAATCCTGAACTTATCCGTGTAAACATCCGGTTGTCAAAATCCAGTTGTTAAACTACCATGGGCTTACCATCAGGGAACTCTGGGTGACAGAGCTGCAGATCTTTGCATGTCCTGGCCGGGTTGTTCTGAGTGCCCATGGGGTATTTCATGCGCTCGATGTCCTGCTTGAGGTTGTTGAGAGAGCTGAAGATGTCCTCCATTCCCTCGCCGTAGTCCATGATGGCTGCATCTGACTGCATATCACTGGAACGTTTGCTCTTCTTGGGTGACTGAATTGGTAATGGCTCAATAACTTCACCTGGCGGACCCTGCAAGGTAAGGTGGATAAAAATTGCTTTAGAGTTTACACAAAAAGGCTGCCCTTTATATTTTTTACAGTGCTAGAGTTTGGTGAGAAGAAACAATATCAATAAACAGCATGGGTCTTAAATACGTACAGGAGGACCAGGAGGACCAATTGCACCCGTGTCTCCCTTAGGACCAGCAGGACCCTGAAATAAAAGTATGGATCAAAACATATTATCTGACACTCTAACGTACCCGCTGACAGCATGTCTTTTAAAACAGTTGCAGTACTCACACTTGAACCCTTGGCACCCTTTGGACCTTGAGGACCCTATGTGGAACAAAAATAAGCAATTAAGCAAAATTATTAAACCATCAAAAGAAATAAATGCAAGAATAGATTTGTGAAAACTTACAGGCAGACCAGGGGAACCTGGAGGACCGAGAGGACCAGAAGATCCAGAAATACCCTGATGAGATGAGATTATAGCAGAAAGACAGGGCATTAAAAAAAATATGTGAGATTTAAAAGCTAAAAACAATGTGACAGGCAGCAATGTTGAATGTATGAAACATTTTGAGAGACTTGTTACTGAAATAGAGGAAAAGTCTTCATATTGACCATCAAACAGTTAAACCAAGTGAGAACCTTTGTAAGCCCTTGTGCACTGACAAAAGACGACATTATAATTTCATCAAGCTTAGTCTCTAGGTACTTAATCTGACCAACCACCTTAAATCAATAAACCAGGGAAGATGAGGGCCACAGAATAGGATTCCGCAACGTTTATTGAATATAGATGAAGGTGATTATCAACCCTTTACTGGGAACAACCTTTAACCTCCATCCAAGCTTTTATAAATGCATTCCATGTTGCAGAATATTATATGGCAACGGTTGGAATCTGATAAACAGAAAGTGACCACAAGAGAAATCCAAGAAGGTCATGATGCTAAATGGAAAAGCATTCAACCAGTTTTTGTTGAATAATGCTAATATGGTGAAAAAATAAATGGAATCTTGTCTTTTCAGACCCAAAGCACTCAGCGAAGGACAAAAAATCAAATAAGTCACTTCTTTATTTTGAACATCCTTGAGCAATATGAAGGAGTAATCCAGTCAATCATAACCTAACCCCAGCAGAATATGAGCTCAGTGTGGATATGGCGAATGAAGAAAATGACGGGGTTTGGCTGCACTGCACTGCCACTTTAAGGTCGCTTTTAATCAACGGCAATGACTGTAGCGAAAGCAGGAGGGCAAAGCCACTAAAAAACAGTACTAGGTGGAGGGCAAATAGTCCTGAGGAACTGTGTGGGAACGGAGTCATAAAAAACTTACACTGTCACCCTTGCCACCGGGAGAACCTTGGGGTCCAGGCAAACCTCTGTCTCCTTTCTCTCCTTGCTCACCAGGGGGTCCGATCAAGCCGATCAAACCTGGGTGACCCTACAGGTTAAAGACACGTGCATACAAAATTTACAGCAATGACCTTCTATAAATAAAATTTTACTATATTATATTCTAACTGTGTGCAAGCATTTGTGATGACAGTGAAAAGACAGGAGAACAACACTACATAACACTGATAATGAATGTACAATAGAAAGTAACTGGGCTTCCTGACTTGACATTAAAACAACACACAATACAACACAATGCCTCTACTGTGTGCTTGAAATCTCCTCTCTGAAGTCATAATTGAGCAGCAGACAAATTGGATCAAGTTGGCTGTCTGAATATTCTTTATTTAACCAGAAAATTTGACAAGGGAAACACAGAAAAGGCAGATTAAATAGATTAGAGTGACAGATCAATTTAAGATGCATGTTCTGCTAGAGGAATTCTTTTCAAGCATCTGCTGCAAAAATCTACTTTTGTCCTTTAAATAATCACACAGCTCTTTAACCTCCAAAATGTTTTCTACCTGCTCCAAAGTCATGGGAGCTTTGTGCAAAAGGTGAGCATCCTTTACGGAAGTCTGAGCACACTGTGCAATAATTCGTTTTGCTGATCTCGGGGTATATTTTAGCATATTGTCGTAAAAAAAAACAAGAAAAAGGGCTGAACTCACCTTTTCACCTTTAGATCCAGGGTCACCTTTCAAACCAGGGAGGCCAGGAGGACCCTGCACAACAACAACAGAAGTTAAAAATCTATTTCACAGATTTCAAAGTTGGGACAAGGTAAGGAAAAAAAAAGACACCAAGACAAACAACCTGGAGCAGAAATTGAACCAAGACAGACAAAGAAACATGAAAGAGAATAAGAAAGAAAAGAAGTTCAAAGATGAAAGCCTTCCACATATTCTGTCTTTTGGGGAATAGTCAAACATTTGGGAAATAATAAAGAAACAGGCAATAATAGCAATTCCATCTGAGTTCAGTACAGTGCAATGGCAGGGTGAGTAAGTTTGATTTGAATGAACTCAAACAGTGAAAGTAAGGGAATACTTCTTGAAACCATAACTTTCCAACAATAGTTAGACTGATAAACAGCAAGAAAGAGTAAGAAAAAGGTGCATTGTGCATACTAACCATGGGCCCAGGTGGACCATCTTGTCCTGGGGAGCCGGGCAGACCTTGTTCACCCTGTGAAGAACCAGTCAATTGTAGTGAGCATTACAGCCTGCTTTATTTCCTTTGGCCTACTATTGATTGGTTTGTGCTCAGCACAATGATTAATAGCCCAAACAGGGAAAAAAGTGTGCTGGAATAAACAAGTAAAACTAAAGTATCAGCCAAATGGATGTATTGATTATTCCATGAAGTCCATAATCATGCCATAAAGGTGCTTTGTGTGTGTGAACTGTGGGCGTGCATTCATTATAGAGCATGAAAATTGTCAAATGTTTATGCGGTGTTTCATTATGCAAGATTATTGCTGTAGTTGGGACTCACGACGGGGCCGGGGATTCCACGCAGACCCTCTGGACCAGGCTTTCCTGCAGGTCCTTGGGGTCCAACCGGTCCTGTTTTACCAGCTGGTCCTTCAGCACCTGCCTCACCCTGTATGCAGATATACAAATACTGTGAGAACATGTCTCGAACTGAAAATGTGAGTAAATCACACCTGGCTGAAAGTTGGGTCCAGGTCGTGTCCAATTTTCCTGTTTTTGATTAAACCTGTTGGCATTTGCTTATATCTTAACAAACATTCCAGTTTGAATATATCTATTTAGGGGGAGGAGAATGTATCAGACATTATGGAATTTAAATTAAGAATAAAATAAGAACTTCACATGTTTGCTGTGTACTTTGTTTAGCGGTAACTGTAATCTGAGGATAGTCTCTGGTCAGAAATAGTGGCTTATAGATCAATGGTTTATATGGTCCTTTATCAAAACATTAACACTGAGATAATTTGACAACTTTTGGCCGTAGCAACAACACTTGATGTCTGTATCTCTGAATATTTTCATCAGATCTCAGTTGTGGGCTCTGTTTAAATTTAAGTTTTGCTCAGAAAGTGTGCAGTTGGGTAAATGGGGACAAAAACGCAACTGCAGTAATCAAGTGTTCCTGTTCATACAAATAAGGTTCACAGACAGACAAACCAACTAAAAAATATTTATTTTAAGGTCAAGAGAAAATCATGTTGGCCTAAAGATTAAATTTAAAGGGTTCTAAATTTGTCCAAATATATTTTGACAAACATCAAAGTACACAGTTATTTTCTTTGAGCTGGAAGGTATTATACACTGCCTGCAGAGGGTTCCAAGAAATGTATTACAACTGCAGTTTTTCTTTCAGTATCGAGGTTCAATTTAATTCAGGCACACAGCCAAGAATAATCTCTACAACAAAACATATTTCATTTAGATGATCATCTTTAATACCTCTAGGAAAACAACCAGGATACATAATGGGAGGAGAGCAATCTGTTCTATTCTATTGTATTCTATTCTATTTTATTCTATTCTATTATATTCTGTACTGTACTAATTATACTGTACTCTACCATATAATATAATATGGTACAGTATATTGAATGGTATTGTACTGTACAGTGGTGGGGCTGATTACAAATAATGATGAGTCGGTCTACAGGGAGGAGGTCCTAAACCTCACCCCCTGGTGCTCCCTCAGCAACCTGGGACTGAATTCCTCAAAAACCAAGGAGGTGGTGCTGGACTTCAGGAGAAAGAGGGAAGATCCCACACCTCTACTAATCCGAGGGGACCGGGTGGAACGGATCAGCGACTTCAAGTTCCTGGGAATGCAAATCTCAGAGGACCTTACATGGGACACTAACACCAGTGCCCTTGTGAAAAAGGTGCAACAGCATTTATACTGCGTAAGGTCCCTGAGAAGAGTAAACGTGTCTCAGGACTTGCTGCTGTCCTTCTACAGGTGTTCTGTGGAGAGCATCCTCACCAACAATATGCTGGTGTGGTTTAACAGCTGCCCTCACAGTGACAGGAAGGCTCTGGAAAGGGTCAGGAAGTCAGCACAGAAGGTCGTAGGTGTACAGTTATCCTCTATAACACCAGATGTCTGTGTAGGGCCACAAGCATCACCAGTGATGGTTCTCAACCCGCCCACAGCCTGTTCTCACTGCTGCCTTCTGGGAAGAAGTACAGGTCCATCAAGGCCCTACTATATACCATACATGGACTTCCCAGTTAACGTAATTTTAGAGTGTCATAACTGTTCCAACAATTTTCATGTTTTTGAGCAGAAAAGTCCAAACAGCAAAAACGGTCTTTAACTAACTACATAGAGTTCTGTTCATGTAGTCAGCTAACAGAACTATCACTTCTCTAAAATTTCTTTCCCACTTCCTCTTTTGACAGGTGCCTTTTTTTTTAACGTTACCTCCTTTCCCAATCTCACGATTTGTTAGCTTTCTTTTATCCATTTAGCCTGCTAACATTCATCTATGGCTTCACAATGACCGCCCAGCGCAAGCCATGATTTGCTAACACAAAGTCGTTACGTCACCACGTTGGTTTTTGACTACGTTGGGTGCGTTTGGTTTATAATAGCAATACATTTGTTTTATGTTTGGTATGAAGTCTGATATTATAGTTTTATCGTGGAATTTCCACAGGTTTCCGCTATATAATATATATTATAATATAATATTATATAATATAATACATTATATATTTTCACCAACAATAAAAGCTGGCTTGATGCTTGGAGGGCTTCTAGTCCTTTTTACTGTTTTTGAAAATAAGCTACAGCACACTGTGACATACAAGTGAATATCAGCTTCACTCAAATGGACTGAGTCCATAAATTTTCATCCAGTTCACGGTGGAAATTAAATTACCACTGTGTTATTGTGCTCTTAATTCAAGACGGAGAGCAACGTGGGTGAGTTGTGGGGGATTAGAGGATGGGTCGTGAGGTGCAGATGAGTGACTTGCTGAGACGGCTCTACTGTGTGACTGATGGATTGATTTTGTTACCTTGGCTCCTTTCTCTCCTTGCCTGCCCTCTGCACCAGCAGCCCCAGGAGGTCCCTGATGAGGATGACAGGACACAGCTTTAGCATGTCAACACAGCATTAACACTCCCAAACTGTTCAATAACACTGAACAAACAAGTGAAAAACTCACCATTTATCTTTTACACATACAGTATTTTCAAGGCTTTCCAGAACATCAGTCAGCAAACACAAGTATTTGTTTGCATATGGCTTTTTTTTTTTAAATTGCTTGAAAATAATGGGCTAGAATGAGAAATGATTGCTCCAACCAGACATTTCACCACCTCATGTCAGCCTCGTGGGAGAACACTCTTATTAGGTTTCATATTGATCAGTTGTCTTTCCTGATAAATACTTGATAGGCGCTGTCTTTGAGCAGGAATAATAAGCCAATGCCCTTGAATGTGCACTACTTTGGTTATGTCAAGTTCTATTCGACTGAGATGGATATGCGTTTGTCTACCACCAATAGGTCAGTAATGCAGGAATACACACAGGAAATACACACAGCCTTTTTCAATCCTGTTGAGAGGTGGCAGATCTTTACTTTCCGGTGAGGAGCACCTTTAGACCCACAATGATTTCTTTCAAGTCCACCTCCAGTCTTCCCTCTTCAGAAACACTCTCCATCTAAATTCCACTCTCATTTGGCCGACTGAGGCCTGAGTGCTATCGACTGAGAGCCTATAACGCGAGTTTTGTGCCTTGTCTTGGGGCTTTCATCTTCCCCTGGTGTGTACCTCTTACTAGTACTGAGGAGGCAGCCTTTTGATCAGAATAAAAAGACACTTCAATTATTGCACAGCATACAGCAGCCTAAGTCAACATATTAGTGGGTTCCTCTCACGAGGTTGCATTTTTGTTACCTCTGCAGAATCTGGTGTATTAGACACACATTATTACTGTTATCAACTGCATAAAATGTCCACTAGTTACTAAGAAGGGACAAATGGAGAAAATGAATAGTGACCTGAACCATAATTGTGAACAAGTTAAATGCAGTTTTAAAACATGAGTAACATCAGATGAATCCCAATCTGCTGCTATGCTGCACTCTGCTAGTGGCAGAAAGAGATTTAAATACTCTTATAAAAAATAGGATGGGAGAAAATAACCAACAGATCTTAAATGACTTGCTAGGGAATTACGTATTCATAGGAGCTATTGGGTGCCACAGGGATCATCTCAAGTCCCTTTTTTTTTTTTTTGGAATGAATAAAGGACCTGCGTGTGATAGAATAGCCCTATGCCTTATCATAATCCCTGAGGCATTTATGTGCAGAATATGCTGATACTATGCTAAATGTAAATTTGATCAGGAACATTTGAAAAGCAATCAATCTAGGTTTAAAAATGTATTTTTTTTAATAGATCAAGCATTCAAATGCAGTCAGTTGAGATTGTGACTGTCTTTTTAATAGGGTCTCATTTTTATGTGGACTTCGAACTCTTCATCATATTGGAAATATGTACATTTTTAGATGTATGTATTCATAAAGTGTCTTACTGGTTCCAGGCTCTCAAATCTCAGTCTCATACAATGGGATATATGGGGAAGATATTCTTATAGGATAGAGGAAAATACCCATCATCCTAACATCAGGTTTTAATATGGTAAAATCTGCAGTAACTTAAAAATGGACTTAGTTTCTTCAGCAAAGGTCAGCAAAGAGCTCAGTGGTGGCAATCTCAACACAATGAATTAAGGTTTTATTAAATTTTAGTTATTATTTTAATGCTGCGCCACTTCAAAGCTTCTCCTCTGATAACCATATAAAACTTCACCATGTCTCTGTTATGCTTTTGTTTTGGTCTGGCTGTCAATTATCCCCGGATCAATAATGTGTCAGATTCTCTATCTCTCTCTCTTCCTTCCTGCTGCCACAAGGACGTAAATGAATTCTTTTGCAGCTATTTTTTGGCAAGCCTGTTCAATTTGTCACTAACAAAAAAAAAAAAAAATTCCATCTTGCAATTCATTTCTCAAGAAGCCTTCAAGAGGATTTCTTTGCTGAGAGCACAAAACCCTGACCCCCTAAATCTCCCACTTTGTTTTCTCAACTCCACTTTTAATGAAAATGAATCTCTCCTGGTTTGACACCAAGATTGAAGAAAAAGATGTTCCAAAATGAGGTGGAATACTGGTGTCCTGGAACACAATGCCAGACACACTCCATTCATCCACCTTGTAGGCCCTCTGAGTCATTGTGAAGGCCTTAGCAACACACATCATGACTCTTCAAAAACAAAACAACAGAAGATAACTGGATTACTGGAGTGGTGCCCAAAAAAGTTTAAAAATGCATGGCCACATAAAATCAAAAATACAAAAATAAAAATAGTAAAGTAAAAAAAACCTTTCAGTCTGATTGGATGACAACAGACTTACTCTCTTGCCAGGTGGTCCCGGTGGTCCCGCTTCTCCTGACGGACCTGGAGGTCCCTGAAGAGAAGATAGAAATAGGAGATAAGGATACAATTAAAAGCATTAAGCATCAAACATGTATAAACAGACTGTTCTCATGTGAATTCTAGTGATAATGATTCTTTAAATCTCTTGTTAATGTTGTACGTGGCATAAAAACACAAAGATTATTTTTTCATTAAATGAAAACTATCCCAAGATGACAGTGGTTCCTAAAATGATGCACACTGTGCTCCCCGAGATACTTTCATCCATTTATCTCTGACTTAATTGCAAGCGATTAAACCATTTTCCCCATCATTTGCATGGTTAATATTTCACAGTGCTTTTTAAAAGTTGAGCAGAAATATCCAAGTTTTAAGTACACAATGATAAAGCAATATATTTGTCCACCTCTCCTGGAAGATTGAGTTAATCTTATATACAATATATATTCTTCAATAAATGACTTAATGTGATTTTCTTTGACAATGATTAAACTTATTTCTATTCATAAATATTAAAAGGAGCTGTTGCATTTCACACAGCACCAGCACAGCAGTGCTACTCTAATATTGAAATAAAATAAAAAAGAGATATTCATGCCTCTTTAAGCACAGTCACAGATATCTTATAACACACCTTCCAAGTAAAACATATACAGTACATGATACATTTAAATGTAGCTGTATTTCTCATAAATACTCTGAAATGATAACTTACTGGCTGGCCGGCCTCGCCATCATCTCCTTTCTCTCCTCCTTCTCCATCAGTGCCCTGCAAAACAAACGTGTACATAACAACCGCCATTGAAAGTACTTATTCTATACCAAGTCATGCATTTGTGGCTTTGGCCAACAAATATTGGGAAACACTGCTTTAAAGATTTCATACTTACAGCTACACCTGGTTCGCCGGGAGGGCCAGGGTCTCCGGGGAATCCAACAGGACCCTTTGAAGGGGGAGAAATTGTGTTTTGTGCATCAAAACAATACCGAGGTGCTGTGTAGATATTGCTTACATATTGGTTTTAAAGCCACACTTAAGAGATTGAACAGTGACTTAGTTTTGGGGCACCAGGCTGTAACCACTGAAGGCAAATTAATGGATGTAATGATGATGTTGCAAATCCATGAAAGGCGTCGCTGCACTTCATTACCATGCAGACATAAAACTTAATTTCCTTCAATTATAAGGCTTTTTAGTTCATGACTGACCAGCTTTTGAGACAATCTGGCAGACTTACAGGGTTACCCTTTGGACCATCATCTCCAGGGGGTCCCTTGGCACCAGCAGGTCCGGCAGCCCCAGGTGGGCCAGCCTCACCCTTCTCTCCTCGCTCGCCTTTTGGTCCCTGCAGCAGCGGAGGATGAGAGGAGTATGTCCATTTTATCTGCTACACAGTGCGCAGTGTGTTTCCATTGAAAACATTGAATGGAGTCCAGGAAATGACACGTGGTCAGAGGTTGCTGAAGGAAATTGGATCCAAAGGTGGTCTCAGTGTCAGTAACAGAGAACAACAAGTGCTGATGGCCCACGCTGATGATGTGAAATGAGATTGCACACTGCTCTCGTTTTCTGCACCATGAGCTCTTAGATATGATGCTATTGCGGCTCTGATATCCTGACAACTCAGTAGTCTCAAAGGTACAACGTGTGGCATTTCTAGCATCAATGGAAACACCATACACCTAAATGACAGTAAATATGAAGAAACCCAGGACTGCTTTCAATCCGCTTCTGCATCTTTATTCATAAAGAGCCTCAAACCCTCACGCTACTCTATTTGAAACTACAGTCCCCTCTTCTTGTTTCATGTATTAGAAGACTTTGGTGATGTTGCAAAAGAAGTCAATCAGTTCTCTTGATTATGATTCACAAGCAGTTTCTGTTAAATTTTAGTGAACCCCCTTCTTTCAGTGAAAATAAAGAGCATCAGTTTTATCTATTCTCCAGCTTTGAAGCCATGTTAAATACTTGGTTTATGCCTTCTCTTTCCTTGTCCTTTCTACATTTACATAGCACATGTAGACATCTATTTTTCTTTTCTAATTCATAAATTTTTTATGAATTATTATATATTTATTATAGTGAAAATCTAGTAATCATTTCCCCCACTGAAATGAATGGATGCCGAGGAAAATCATCATTCAGGTATATAAAAAGTGTTCAATATTGTGCAGATTAGTGTGAAAAACTCATTAAACTAACAAATTAAACAAAATGTATCCAGCACAATTTTTGTCAGTAGAAACTAATATCTAATGATGACTATAAATTATATTAGCTGTGGCGAGTTGTTATCAGTGTGATAAATCAGTAATAAACTTAACGCTTTGATGAAAAAAGATAATTTTATGATGAGAACTTGAGCTGCAGACTGACTTTGGAAATGTCAATGACACCAGCAGTGTGATGGGGATTTTGCAGGGGACATTATGGATGCTTGTAATCATGGTTCTCTGACACTCCCTCTAGAGAAAGGCCATCTTTTTAATCTGCTGCTGCTCCTAAATAATGAGGAATGGGCCAGTGGAGCTAATAGAGCCATCAACAATGGCTGCTCTACAAAAGTAAGACAAAATCAGTAACAAATGTCTACTTCACAATAGCACAGCTAAATAAATTGTTATGGAAAGTAAACATTAAAACAACAATAAAGTTCAGCTCAAGCAGTGTGATTAGAAAAATGTTGAATGTCAATGAATAGGGCTAGCAAAAATTGTGGGATCCACTATAGTCATATTGTAACTGTGAAAAATGTGTGAACACTGAAAGGCTCTGAAAGTAGCTGACTGGTGTTTAAATACTGACTTCCTGCCTGGTCGATGCAATCATTATTCGTCAAGTCGGAGGCACCTGGCATATCCTCCTGGTAATTATGTCTTAAGAGTCTGGGAAGAGACTCGATTTGGCAGGTTATGCGGACATGGGGTGAAAAGCACAAGAGTAATACTAAGCTGAACTACTCATCTGAGCATGACGAATAATTACTCTGAGTGTGGTGAACACACTGTTTCTCTGAAGAGGAACACTTCCTGTTGGATTTTATTCTAGATTTGCCTAAAGCTATCTATTAAGCAGCTTTATTCATAGGGTTATATCAGAGAATATATGTTGCTAATAATGCTAATACTATACAATAGAACATATTTAGTTCAAGGCAGAAACAGAGCTCACTTACCCCAGTCCCAGGCTCTCCAGATGGTCCTGGGTTTCCAGCCTCACCTTGCTCACCCTGTGGGTAAATGAAGCTCACCGTCACATAAAAGTCTGTCATAGTAAAGCAGTTCTTATAAAGGAACAATGACGTTAACTTAAAAAAGGTAGTCTTTTTATTTAATTTAATCTAGCTGTGTAAAAAGTGCTGTTCTCCTAGATTGGGAACCCCATGTTTTATATTCTAGAGGTGTTTTAACGGCTGTGTTGCAGCATTAAGTATTTATGGTGCAGCCATCTGACAAATGGCACTAAAATGGACAACTCTCCTTAGAAGTGTTGTAAAATAGACATTAATAGTGTCAAAGCATTAAGTCAAACAAAATGCCTGCATATATGCAATGAATAAACTGCCGGTTGTAAGAAAGGCGGGCAGCCGGGAAGACTGGTGAGGCATGGTGGGTGGGTGGCCAGTGTTTCTGTCCTATTACCCAGCATGTGACCCTACGCCATATTGAGACTCTTACCTTCTCACCGACAGATCCCACAGGGCCCACTCCACCAGGAGGGCCTTGAGGACCCTGCAGCAGGAAATAAAGGAGGTGAGTCATCATCCATCACCTTGGCAGAGGACAAGTGATGACATCCAAGCAATTTGATGTAAAATAAGTGGTTATGCTTCAGAAGATGTAGTTAAGATTATCATACAGTCTTATAAGGAACCAATTCTTTCTAAAATACACCATGTCAGTTTGTTTACACATTGTTAACTAATAGTCATACATACATCTGCTCCACTTGGACCTTGAGGACCTCTGGGGCCAGGGGGACCAGGAGGGCCCTATAGACAAGAAGGAAAATGTCATTAAAGTGTACAAAACTTTTAATAGGTTTGCTTACAATGAGCAGCTGCATTTCTTACCATGGGGCCAACATCACCATTCTCTCCCTTCTCACCAGGAGGTCCAGGAAGCCCCTAAAAACAAGATCAAAAATAAAACATTACTGGAAAAGAAATTAAAAGAAAAGAAAAGAAAAAAAAGAAAAGACAAAAATGAGGTCGTGCAAGTGCAAGTAGATGAATAATTGTTTTGTGCAGCATCCATTGCTGTGCATTTGATTTGAGTGTTATAAAACATCACTGGGATGCACTGAAATATCAAGGATATCTGTGGACATGTACACAGGATAAATAAATTGCTTGAGTCTACACTTTTTTTTCGTGCAGTCTAGTTCCATTAAATATTTAGTGGATGGAAGCTGTGCAAGGTCAAAAGCATGTTTACCACAAAATTAGCAAGAGACAATGTTGTGCAGACAAACGGGAGAAATCACTTAGAAGAATCAAAAGTAATGCAAATGAGACTGAAAGCAAAAATGCCTTTTAATAGCAGTGTGTGAAATGGAAAGGAATTAAAGCATGTATGAGTTCAATGTATGAAGGAACCTGAATCTAAAATATCTCAAATATGTTGGCATGGAAGAAAGCGATGATGCATCGGCAAAGATTAAGATGACTTTATTGATCCTACCATGGGGAAAGCTCAATATTACTGTCACTGATGATATGGGAGAAATGACGGGAGCATCAGTCAGATGATTTTATTCAACAATTCTGTCTTCAGCTCCAGGAGAATGCAAGAACATACTCTCCTTGTGTTTGCTTTCCCTTTAGTCATCACCTACTTCTTCATCTTCAGTCTGAGGTGCAGACGTAGATTTGGTCCCTCATGCATGCTAAGTAAGAAGTATGGTCAAGACCTCATGTGAGTTTGATCCCTGACATTTCTACGAATAATTGATGTGATTAAATAATCTTTTGGTGCTTTGCATGTGTAAGTATCCGTTCTTGATTCAGGTGGGGGGGGGGTCCTCAGTCCCAGATTTTCAGTGGAGGACATCAAACACTTCTACTTCTACATGCTTTACACCACCCACAAATACACCCGCCACGGAAAAAACACATCCCAGTTTCTGTCTGTGCGTATCGACCAACATCATCTGTATGTTTATATTGCTATTTGCAAGTGTTTTGTGGGTGTACTAGAAAGTATTTGTAGCTGCACACTGATTTTTTGCCATGCCAAGGGACGTCCTCCACGTAAAGGTCTCCTTGAGTCTAATATCGTAAGCAGCACTACTAATTATGCAGCATGTGCTCGATGAGGAGATGACGATCAGAGCAGGTCAGTCGATGCAATTAATGGAATCGCAATGGGACACGAATTACTTCCAATTAAAAATCTATTGAGTACTATTCTGCAGAGATAGGATGGCACATTGGAATGATGAGCAGTAGTCTATGTAATTTCATCAAGACAATAACCCCAATCTCTGCGGTGCACACTAAACATGTTTCAGAAGAGAATACAATGGAATAAAACTAATAATTACTAACAAAGGGACCACTTCTACAGTTCCTACCTCATTAGATTATTATTGTAGGGATTCAAAACATCATTAGGCATTATAGTAGTGTAAAGTGTTTTTCAATCTGCCTTTTAAATGATTGTAATCTTTTTAATCTGGCTTTAGCAACATTTTTTCCTCTTGGTCTTTCCCTTTAACACATACTAACTAACAAATCTACATCTGTGTCTCTGACTGCACATAATTGTCCGCCCCCTTCCATATTCTTTGATTCTATGTGGAGGATCATTATCATAAACTCAACAAAATACACTTCATAAATATATCTTTTATTTCTTCACTCTCGCAGGGATCCTAGCAGGGGCTTGGGAGTATGCTCATCCAGTCTACATGTATTTAGTGGACTTGGAGAAGGCGTACGATCGGGTCCCCAGGGACATGCTGTGGGAGGCACTGCGGGAGTACGGGGCGAGGGGGCCTCTCCTCAGGGCCATCCAATCCCTGTGTGCCCAAAGTGAGAGCTATGTTCAGGTTCTCCGCAGTAAGTGAGACTTGTTCCAAGTGGCTGTTGGCATTCGCCAGGGCTGCGCTTTATCACCAAATCTGTTTGTGATTTTCATGGACAGGATATCGAGGTATAGTTGTGGTGAGGAGGGGTTACAGTTTGGTGGGCTGAGGATTGCATCTCTGCTTTTTGCAGATGATGTGGTCCTGTTTGCATCATCGTCCTGTCATCTGCAGCACTCACTGGTCTGGTTTGCAGCTGAGTGTGAATCGGCGGGGATGAGGATGAGCACCTCCAAATCTGAGGCCATCGTCCTTAGCAGAAAGCCGGTAGATTGCCTCCTCCGAGTGGGATCAGGTTCTTCCACAAGTGAAGGAGTTTAAGTATCTTGGGGTTTTATTCACAAGTGAGGGGAAAATGGAACGCGAGATTGGACAAAGAATTGGGGCAGCAGGAGCGGTATTGCAGTCGCTTTACTGCCCTGTTGCAACAAAGCCGAGAGGCAAAGCTCTCCATCTGCCGTTCAATCTTTGTTCCTACCCTCACCTATGGTCATGAGCGATGGGTCATGACTGAAAAACGAGATTGCGGCTACAAGCGGTGGAAAAGGACTTTCTCAGGTGGATAGCTGGTGTCTCCCTTAGCGATAGGAAGAGAAACACTGCTGTTCGCGAGGGGCTCAGAGTAGAGCCACTGCTCCTTCGTATGGAAAGGAGTCAGTTGAGGTGGTTTGGGCATCTGGTGCTGATGCCTCTGGGGCACCTCCTTAGGGAGGTAACCTGGCACGTCCAGCTGGGAGGAGACCTTGGGGCAGACCCAGGACCAGGTGGAGGGATTATATCTCAACATTGGCCTGGGAACGCCTTGGGATCCCCCAGTCAGAGCTGGTGGATGTGGCCGGGGAAAGGGAAGTTTGAGGCTCCCTTTTGAAGCTGCTGCCCCCGTGACCCGACTACGGATAAGCGGTGGAGGATGGATGGATTGATGGATTTATTCACTACAGCAGAACTGCTGCAGACATAGAGTACGCTTATGGTTGATGAAATGATTAAAACCACTGAAACCAAACCCAACCAGGTGCCCTTAGAAGCTGTAAACAACAACACAAGTTTGTCTAGGATGAACAGGAGAAATAACAGCACCATTAGAGAATTCCAGCACAGTTATTTAATCAATCACAGACTTCTGCGCAAGGGAGAAAGCCATGTCGGAGACATGTGATGTGTTAGTAGAAGGGCACAGCTGCAGGCCCACGTAAATAAATATTAAAGCCTACTGGACACTGTCTCACCACATTAGTCTCATTTACATACTTATACATATAATGAACCATTATGAACCATTCCATATACAGTATAATGTAACAGCGATGTGGTATTAGCATTACAGACCAGGATGAGTCCTAACTAGCATTTATTGAGCCACGTGAACATGGAGGAAGAAAAAGGTGAAATTTTTCCAAGTCAAAAACTAAATCAACATCAAACACACGCCACAGGTCCACGTAGGTTAGACAAAAGCACTTTGACAACTGTGTAACTGCATCGTTTGTCCACGCAAAGTTCAGAGAGGTATCTGAATATTCATGTCAATGACTGAATGTGTCATTCAGTTCACTTGTTTTGCATAGCAATGAATATAATAAAGACTTCTGACAATATGTACAGTGAATGTTCTCAAAGGGAAGAAAATGTGTAATAAATTTGATGTGGTTCACAGCATTTATTCATTTGCATTTTTTCCTACCCACCACTTGTGCATGCTTAATCATTTCTTCCTTCTTATCCTGTGTAATTATAGTGGGGTACGGTTGAAGGAAGGCAGATAATTGAGTGACCCTGGAAACTAATGTATGGTTTTGAAAAACAAGTTATAACCACATGCAGTCAGCGGGGTGCATGCCAGTCCTCTACATGTCAGCGTTTCTTTTCAAATGATGACAAAATAAAGAGGGAAGAATGACTTTAAATGAATGACCTGTCATGGATATTGAAGGTCATAAATACTTGACATACTCAATAATCTATGTCACACTTTAAAACAGAGGTTGCTCCACAGTGGATTTGAAAAGATTTAAAAACACGTATAATACAACTTGTGTCAGGACAAAACAAATGGATGTGAAGACTCAGGAAAAAGTTAGTAACATAAATAGAAGGTGACATCCCTCACCTGATGACCCAGTCACATATTTCTCATCAATTAATTGTTTTATTTTAACATTATAATTAAAAAGCTGCAGCTCATAGAAAGTGTTGTGCTTTTGTACCACAATGATGAAATTCACCTAATGCACTGCGACAGTTACAAGACCTCCGAAGCGGAAATGTCCCTACCTGACAAGTGAAACAGTCAAGGTAAAGTGGCAGCAGAGTGGAAGCAAGCCTAAGTCAGTGGGACAGGACAGTTTGTAATGTGAATAGATGAGGCTGTGGGGGCAGGAGTGGAAATTGTTCTGGCTTCTATTTGTTATTTATTTTCCTAGATATCAGTAGTGCTGAAAGCATGAATGGTACTGACCTGCAGACCAATGGGACCCGGGGGTCCAGGGAAACCTCTGGCGCCTTCATCTCCCTTTTGTCCAAACATACCCTGTTGACCTCTGGGACCTGGCTCTCCATCAGCTCCCTGAGAAAGAAGAAACACACTCAGTTTTTTTGTTTGGTCATTTGAATACAGTAAAAAATATCAGTAATACAACAACAATACAACATGAACATTAAAAATAAAGTGGCATCCGACAACAAAATACCAACAATGTGCGTCCAGGCAATTTCTTTATGGTTTTATGGTTTCACTACAAACATGCACATTTTTTACTGATGTAAAAGCAGTGTTATTTTTAGTTTAGTTATGCTTTGTAGTTTCATTTAAGAATGATTTTCTAGATATGAATGAAGGTTAATTAAAAATTAATAGTTCTAGGGACTCAGACGTCAATGATATGATCAATGTGGTCAGCAGATCCAATCATTCAGAAGTACCGCAGGTTCCAGAGCTTGCATGTACTTCCTGCTTACTTTGTTAATGGTACAGACATTTTTCTCTTGTGATCACATGCTCCATCCATGTTTTTTTTAGGACACTTGTACTTACAGCAGGACCTGGGGCACCTATTGGACCCTGGAGACCAGCTGGACCAGGAGGACCCTGAAAAGAAACAAGAGAAAGTTGCGATCATAACACCACAACACGCAAAAGCAAGTACTGTTTTGTGATCTGCATGCAAAAACATTGAAATGTACCATCCTGCTAACGTACCTGTTCTCCTTTGTCAGCTTTGCTTCCCTTCTGACCGGGCTCCCCAACTTCTCCCTGAAAAAGAGAATTAACCACATGGTCGACCATCTGAACTGAGCTTAGTCTTCTCCAAATGTTAACAATTAATGAAAAATAATTGAATGGATGAACACAAATAATATGAATGGATGGACAGATATAGAGAAAAAAGTCTTAATTTAATCCCTAGCAAATGTTTCCAGCAATATTTGTAACCTGAAAGACCATGATGATTGTGGGAGATGAAAGAAAGTCTGTATTTTCTTTAATTTGTCTTCTAATTGTGTTTACTGGCACATGTGGTTATGAAGATGGATAGACATATTTTCTCTGCAGATGGCCTCTGTGGGAACACGAGGGGAAATATTTATTAGTGATCTGACTGACTCTACAAACAACTCCCCAGTTTGAGAACACACTACATGCGATTTGGCCAAGAAGAACAAATGAGTGGTGGAGGGACTGACTGACTGACCTTATCACCATCTTCTCCAGGTGGACCTTGAGGTCCAGCAGGTCCAGGAAGACCGACAGGACCCTGAACTCCATCACGACCAGCCGGACCTTGAGGCCCTTTCTCACCCTGCAAGAAGAATTTGTTCAAATTATATTTTCAAAATTAAAAATGGTAGAATTGTACTGAAGCCTGCAGAAAATTGAAACCGCACTTACAGGGGCTCCTTTCTCTCCAGCAGGACCTGGAGGACCCTGAGGACCAGGTCTACCAGACAGACCGATTGGTCCGGCTGCACCAGCAGGACCTCTCTCACCAGGAGAACCCTGTTAGTTTGAGAAAGAAAAAGACGATGAGAAGAGAAACAAAAGGCAGGAGCCATTGCCTGTTTATTCTGAACAGGAAATATGTTTTGTAGATAAAAATTAGCCGCTCTTCACTCTGAATTGCCCCTCTCAATATATCTACAAGTCATGACCTTGAGATGGACCATACCCCTTACCTAAGTGCTAGGTTATTCATATTAACCATATTAGCAAACCAGCAGTGACCTAAGTACAAATGTGTCTAAACATTTTAGAAAAGCAAACATTAGTGAAAATAATGCTTTAAAAATCATTATTTAATTTTGACCATTTTTAAGTTGATGTGAACAGACTCTCCATTTGTCCAGATGGACAAGAGCAACCCTATATGTCCTCTTGAGCAGGAGAAATAAAAATGGGGCAGCACTTGGCAGCAGACGACTTCTGAGTTCTCATAAAGTGTTGCTGCTCCTCAGAAACAGACAGCGTTATCAGCTGTAGGGGTGTTGATGTCTTTGTGGCGCTCTAAACTCTCAGCTCTTCGCACCTGCTGCTGAAATTACTTTCTGAATGAAAGAGGCTGCTGCTGGGTGTCAACAAAGGAACTTAAGCCCATTAACTGAACAAATCCATTAAACACGACATGGTACTGTTTTTGAAATCACGGAATGCTATCAGCATAGAGCAATGAAAACTATTCAATGTTCTGTGAAATCCAGAACAATATTGAAGATATGTTTTTGACTTTTGTTTGCAAATGTTGGTCGCAATCATGTTTATTGTGTTTTCTATTACCTCTTAAAAGATGAGATTGCTTTGTGATCGCATTGGTATACAAAAATAGATGTCGTTCCAATTCCTCTGCTAACATTTACAATCGTTTGGGTTCATTTACTCAATTTTCTTGACTATTTTGTCTCTCATTTGTAAGAGGTCATATTTTACTACTCTAATAGTACTTTGTACTCAGTGGTAAAACAGTTTTGTTTTGTTTTTTGTATAAATGTTTTTATTTACCTTTTAATATCATGAATGACACACAAAGTGGGGTTCTCAAAAATCAAACTTACTGCAGGACTGATATGACTTCTCTTGTGAAGTGTGGATGCTAAATCTTCACGACAGACATCTGATATTTTATTTACAATGCAAAAATAGAGCAAACATCATCTGAATGCTCTCAAGGAGACATTTGAGGAAGGCAAGATATGTGGTGTTTTAGAACCAACATTCCCATCTTTGTCACATGTCTGAGGTTGAGTTAAGCTCATTAAGATGCTGTACATAGAAAATCTGGAGAAATATAACAAAAGATGTACTGTATGTGGACAATAATTATTTTGCACATATTAAATGCCTTATTGCTGGGGTGAAGACACCTTAACAGTAAATAATGTTTTTTTTAACATTTCAAAATTAAGTGACTCAAGTCCACAATCGATAACAGACTCTCAGCTTCAGTTTATGTATTGGACTTGTCTAAAGATGATTACAAGACAAAATAAACATCATTCTATAATAAAAAAAATATTCTCAATAGCTAGTATGTTGTGATTTTATTGATTCAATACATAAATTCATGGAAATCCCTAGACATCCCAAAATATTGTATAATAAATTGCACAATAAATGCATGAATATACTGTATCTATATACTATATTTGCATGTTAAGTAAAAAGATGCAGCTACTAATTAATATTAATTTATGGCTAAAGTGTGCTGATGCTAGAATGTATAAAGTTTGCTCTCATTCAAAATCATGAGTCGGTAGGAACAAAAAGGAGACACAGGCAGCTCAAAACATCAAAAAAGCCAAACTACTTATAATGTTTGATATGTGTTCAAAGTGTGCACAAAAAATGAATGGGCATACAGTACCAACTACCATACCCCTCCTTGATTTTTATGCTATGGTGATAAAAAAAAAAAAAAGTAGCAGCAGTCTATCACATCTTGCAAAAATTCCAGCAGAGAGTTATGAAAAAGATCCAGCAGACTCAATCTAAGAGGAATTGAAGAGGAGCACAGCAGACTTGAAGCGTCAGGATGCAGCCTCTGGGACGGATGCGGGATGGAAACGCCTGCACACTGTGACTCGTGTGTAGGCTTTCCAAGCTACATTATTATTGTGTGTGTTTGTTTGGAGCTGTCTCTGAGAGCTATGAGGAAAACAGTGTTGATACCCAGCTACTTTACCTGCATGAATGCTCCTGTGACAAATGGCTGTGAGATGAAGTTTGGTCATGCTTTCATGGGAAAATTAATAAAGGAAGCAATGATAACATTACCACAAATTTTTAAGTATTAAACATATACTGAAGAATTAGCCTTGATGCCAAAGATGGCCTCAAGGCTACTGAAAGTATATTTAAGACTTTTTTTGAAAAATTTTCTTGGTGAAATGCTGTAAACCACCCCCTGGTACTTGGCTTATGCGGATCCACTAAAACATGAAATATATAAGCCTCCACCCAATCAATGACACAAAATCGAACAGTGAGAGGAAAGAGATAGGTCTGTTTACCCAAAAGGATCTTAGATCTCAGCTGAAAGAATACTTACAACAGGACCAGGTGGACCTTGGGGCCCCTCCCCTCCTTTCAGGCCTGCTGGGCCCTGTAGGGAAAATGAGAAAAAAATACATGAGAACTTTCTGAAGGTCTCTTAAACTCCTTGTAAGTTTTAAGGGCTCCTATTATTAAAAACACATTTTTTCAGGTCCCTACATATATATAGTGGTCCTCCCTAACCCGACCAAATCCTAGAATCTGGAAAACAAACAAACACATTGATGCTTCCTGCATCAATAGATATTTGGAATCTTTTGGATTCATGGCTGGACAGAATCAAAAACAATCGGAGTCATAAATTCCCGAACCTTACGTCCTCTCCGGGGTGATTGATAGAGTAAATTGACCTATCCTGAGTCATATTTGAATGTCCACCTGGATATGGGCGTGGTCATCCCCGAGGGGGAGTTCGTTCAGGCTATGGTAGCGATGTGTGGTAATGTCCTAGCTCAGAGCTACACACTGAAAGTTGTAGATAAAGGAGGCTCAGGGGGTGGGGGTGGGGGGGGGTGGAGATAGATGAAAACCAAGCTTTTCGGGGCGGAAGTGATTTTATCAATATTCAGTGAAAGATATTGAGGACCACGGATCACTTTGGGGTAAAACATTTCAAATACAGTGTAGTTGGACATCTGGCAGCTGAATGACATGAATAAAAAAAAGCATAATATGGGACCTTTAAATCCACCTGTGAACCTTTAACATTCTAACAGCTCCATCATCAGATATCAGCCAGCTAGGAATGCTTGCCTTCATTTACTGATTTGTCACTACAGATAGACGCTGCAAGACGTGTGATGCCAGTGCATTAAACTTCAGAGTGAGAAATATCATTGTTATTGACATTTCCATTTGGGTAGACCACCAACATGAATCTAAAGCAAAAGCCTCAGTGTGTGGGAGAAAAATCCAATATCCATAACCGGTAACTCAGTGACTTATAGCAAATCAAATGACATCATTCCCTTCAGAAATATGCTCTTATGGGTTCTGTACCTAGAGAGTGGTGGGCTTTCCTTGCAAATATATTGCCTTTCAGTCCATGTGTGCAAATGCATGTGTGTAACTTTTGCTTTGCACATATTTTACAGGGCTGTGTGTAACACTAAGCATGCAGGTGTGCGTTCTAATGTTTGTCAATGCTCATCATGGGCTTATGTGCAGCTCCCTGGTGGGCTACAAAGGAGCACATGGTAGTATGGGTAATGAGTCTCTGCTGGCTCTGCCTGTGTGCAACAGTAATTTACAACTGCAGCAAACAATCAGCAGTGCTTCTGGCCTGCAGAGTTTTCCTGACCTTGAGGATGCAGGCAGCAAAACACTTTTTCTCCCCATAGTATATTAATCCCCAACTCCCACAGTGTAATTGCTAAAATTTTCTACTAAATAATTTCTTGAGTCAACAATGCATATAGATAAAAGCACATAAGTTTGGAAGCGCTCCAAAAAAACCACCAACACTGCAATATTAGAAACAATTCAAGGCCTTGAGCTAAACCTAAGAAAGATCTCACAAATGGATCCCTAACCAACAATTTTCTGCTTCCATATTGGAAGCCCATGATGCATTGCAGCAGTTAAAACAGAATTTCACTGGTGGCAAAGCGATGCAGAAGCACGCCTATTCATTTGTAAGATGTCACTTTAGATTTCCTCTGCATGAGACTGATATCTGAGACTAAATTTCAGGGTTAGTGTTTCTAATTCGGTGAACGGTTCTAGAATCTGGTTCATTTATTATATTGCTTTATTCTGTCACATTCTGCAAGCAAACCCATGTAAAGGGAGGCTGAGATAAATAGGTGCTTGTGAAATAGAGCACTTACAGTGGCGCCAGGTAGACCTCTTTCTCCAGGAAAACCACGAAGGCCGGGAGGACCGTCTTTACCGGGGGATCCCTGTGGTCCAGGATCTCCCTGTACAGAAATGAATAACCCTGTTTATAGATATTAATGCTTCATCAATTCATCAATGTAAAAATAATCAATAAAATAATTATCTATTTCAGACAGAACTTTGTTTCATGAGTGATTCTATTTAAAGTACGTTAAGACATTTATTTTCAATTCAAGATGAGGAGAAACAAAGAAAGCATCTTTTAAAAACTAAATTTCACCAAATATTTTTTAACCAAAGTAAAAGAAGTGCATATACGATAAAAGACTATCTAAAGACTACTAAAGTCCAAACTAAATGAAGAACTATTTCAACTGTCAAAAATCAAGCAGAAAGTAGTGAAGCTTACTGCCGACACTACCAGCATATACATATTTTAAACTATTTAATCAATTTTCTAAACAAGACAATATCCACATGTGATTGAATCAGACGTGAGCTCTCCAGATGATAAATGAAATATCATCTGAGAGATGATGATTTAACAAATGATATTTCATATAACAAATAAAATGTTAACTGAAAATTAGCAGACATGAGTTAGAACTGACGATAAGGCAGTAATACAGAAATATAAAAATCAGTGTTATCAGAGTCAGGTGGGTGGATAATACTGTATATCAAGGAAACCCCTTCTTTAAACCCTATTTGTACTGGAAACTGGTCTATCCCATCTTAACTGATCAGTGTCGAATAGATGGGGGCAATGGTCTCCATAAACAGAGATCCCAGAATGCAAGGATCTCTATTAAAAACAGAGAATTACTTTGCATAAAAAAGAACAAAATGAAAGGAGTCGGTGAACAGTCATAGATTCGATCTTGCAACAACAAGCTGACGGCTTACAACCTGAAACTGTTTTTAGCATTTTCTTATTTAAAATGAAGCGATCGGCAAACCTGATGTGACTCTATCAACTGTGAAATGTCGCATTGTTATTGGCAAGGTGTTGGCATTGGTTCGAGGACTTGACAGCGAAACCTGAGGTTTGGGAAGTGCCTTAAGAGAGATCTGACAATCTGAGAAGGGTGTGAAACAGCATCCTTAAAGATACTTACCAGCCTCTCCCTCTGAGCCATCTGAGGCGATGTGTGTGTACGGTTATGGTTTGACATTGCATAGATTAGCACCACATTTTGCACACAGCTTGCATGTAAGCAAGAGAACTCTGCAATCATAGCTGATGTGTAGATGCCAACACCGATTGAAAAGTGTATGTCAAATACTTTCACTATGTACTAATGGCTTTGCTCAACCCACAAAGAATTGGAGAGTGCTTGTTTTGTAGCCGACATCAATTTTAATGGGCCATTAGCTGCAATTATTTTAAAGCATGCATGTTGTGTTGGATTCATCAGCGCTGTCACAGAGTGGTGAAATACTTGTGTCTCAGCTCAAAACAATGCTCCACTGCTCTCACATAATCAGTCACAACATGAATCACAAAGATTTGAGTCCTCAAGACCAAAACGTTATTTGCAAACGGCATTTCTGTTGAAATGGTTTCGCAGACGAAAAAAACAAACGATATTTTGACTGAAACGAGCAGACAGATCACGCTACAAGGAAAGAAATACAAGTGCACAAAGACAAAGCTATTTAGCCTCCGTTCAAATGTTCTGTTCTTCTCCGTCCTTCACTTCAGATACTGAAAATTTTAATTTGTTGGCAATGGAAGTGCCAACAATTATATGAAACTACGATTAATTCCTGGTTAATTTTGTACATCACATCTTGAAAAACAAGCACTTTCAGAAAAAAAGTTACTTCAGGCTTCATTGTCCTTTTTGCAACAGCAGGCTGACTTTATCTGCAAACAGGGAAGCACAGAGGGGTGGGCTTCAGAGGTATAAGAGGATTTAGCTCTGTGGCCAAGACTTTCACAAACTGTCCACGGCATACTGATGTACCAGGCTGAACAGGGTGAGGATGGAAGTGGGGCTGTGAGCAGAGGAGGGTTTGGAGTCTGACAACACACTTGATTAAACTGTCTGCTTCGGGAAGATCGAAAAAATTCAAGCAGGAGACACCAGGTTTGAGGGAGACGACCGGAGGCAGGGGAGGCTGAGTGGCTCTGGAAGTAGGGGAGTTGGTCTTGAGGAGCCCATACTTCTACAAAATGGCTCCTGTCTGCTCTTAATAGGCACTCAGAGGGGACAGGGAGGGTTACGGTGAGAGCCTCCAACAGCAGAGCAATGTTGATGCTCTGGCATTTGCTACTTTCTGGGTGAATTAATCACTTTTGATTATTAATATCTGATTTTCCTCAGTTGTTCCAAACAATCTAGTCGTCTACTGAGTATCATATGTCCTGCAAAAAAAACATTTGCTTGTTAATGTTCTGGCTCAAACTATTAAGTCAGTTCCAGTTTTTAATCCAATTCTTTACTGACCAGTGTAACCATCATCACCACTAATTATTATTATTATTATTATTATTATTATTATTATTATTATTATTATTATTATTATTATTATACTATCATTATCAATTATTTTTAAAGCCTCTTTCATACACCATATGCAGCTCAGTGCTTTGCTACAAATAATTTACCTGCAGAAATAGACACAAAAGTCATGATGATAAAATATGAATGGAAATAAAATACAGAATAAACATTCAAATTAAGCTAAGGATAACAGGAGTCCATAAAATTTTTAAAATCAGACAAGTGATAAAATATTAAATTTAATGTGAGGTGTCAAAGTTAGCTGAGGGCTAAAGTGAGGAAGATGTAATTTATTTACTTGCTTTTAGAAACATTCATTTTCCATCGTTTAGCCCATAAATGACTTAACTTATTTATTATCTATTATCTATTTATTATCTATATTGTCTATTAGAAGGGCAGTAACGGAAAGACCTTTGGTGTATTGTTGTACCACAGAAAAACATTTATAATTCATCATGAGTAATGCCTCCTCTCTGTCAGGACACTAGTCTCACCTTTGCTCCTTCCTTGCCAGCAGCACCTGGAAGGCCCTGCTCTCCGGGTGGGCCAGGGGGCCCCGGGTGGCCTCTCTCACCAACAGGACCGGTCTCTCCAGTTGGTCCCTAAAGTAACAATGATACCATGAATCATGTGAAGAATAATTAAAGGCCTATTTCATCAACACAAAACCATGAAGGACTGAGTGGGGGACAAAAATCCAAAAAAACTAATCAGTTTCCAAATAAAAGCTAAATGAACTCCAACAAGAGTGTTTTTATAAAATGTACTATTTATCCATCTAGCAAGATATAAATCAGAAAGTAAAGTGGTTAACAATATCTCATACAGTCTATTTGCTTTACATATACATACAGTTGTTTGTATTACTCTGAAAAGCAGATACAGTCAGTTGTGTAACATCATTAAATAGTGTTGATTTTTTAAAACAGTTATTTAAGGGATGATGGCTTCAAGACGTCACCTTCTTTGATAACAAGTTTATTCTTTAATAAATGGTTTATATTACCTGGGGACCGACGACACCTCCTGGTCCTGGGGGACCTGTTTTTCCTTGGAAACCCTAAAAATGATTGAAAAGCCTTGAAATTGGACTTGATCACAATGACAGAAATAGGTTATTTATCAGGTAGATAAAGCCTTTCTGATTCCACATCTGACTCAGATGATAAGATAAATGCATATTTGGTATTTCCTTGAGGTAACAATGGGAGGTTTTAAGATTGTATTCACAATCAAGGATGCAATCCATCATAAAGCTGGGTAGTGTATAAATGTCTGCAAAAAAAGCTGCCTTTATTTAAGAGATGTTGAGATTACTTGAAGCAATTTGAAGGCTTTCCATTAGAAAGACCTGCTCCAAAAGTCCATGGCAAGAACTTAACTATTAACTACGCTTTCAGCCACCGGTTAATTTTGTGGTTGACAAAGAAAAACAGTGTGGTCCAGATTCAAGCACTTTATATCAATGGTACGCAGTTGTTTTCATTAAACAGCCAAAGCAACAATCATCTGGTTGGGAAAGAACAGGAACAGCAAAACTCTGCTGAGATATCCGCTGGGAGATGATGAGCTAAAGACGAAGATGAAGCAGGGACTGCGGCTCCATGAGAGTGACGTCTGCTGAATGTGTGATTATGCGTCTGCTAGTTGTCAAATCAGCCAATCGCCTTCCTTCATTGAGTGTGATTGATAGTTCCAGTCCCACTCTGGGGTTATGAATAATAAATAGAGTTTTAAATTTATAAATAAAAAAAGCTTTTTTCATGATGAACCTGCTTAAATTTACAGCTCCAAAAACAAACATGACAAACAAACAAAAGCTACGGCACGTGTTTTATGACTTAATCTGAAGATTTATTTAGTTCTAGGTTAAATTATTATGATAATCATAATTGAATTAAATGGCTTCAATTATGGGTGACATAGTGGTGCAGTGGGAAGCGTTGTTGCCTCACAGCAAGATGGTACAAAAATGATGATGATGATGACGATGATGATGACAACTGTTATGTCTCAAGCTTTTAGTACTATGTTTAGTATTTAGCAATTTTTGTACGTATATGTTTGTTTTGTTTGAATTATTTAAACTGCATTTTCAGATTTTAATGTAAGTTTAAAGTTTCATGCAAGCCAAACATTCCCAGAAGTCAACATCTCATGCATCAAGTGCTGCAGAATGAATCAGACAGACTTCTGTCAGTTTGCAGTTGTCTTCAAAATAATTAATATAATGTGTGCAACAAATTTCTTTCCAAACATGGACATGTAGTATTTTGAAGCAGAATTGCTTGAGCGAATGTAGAATCTAGTTATGCAGAACGTGATCAGCATAGAGTGAAGGTATTTAACTGTAAGGTCAGTGCTGGTTATCCTTCCGTGTTCCATGGCCCTCCACCTCATCTCTGAATCCCCCGTCATCAGCCTCCACACATAACCCGACTCCACTGAAGCAATGTTTGTTTAACTGAAATCAGTTCTAACCTTAAATCCCAACTAAAACTTTTACAACCCATCTATCACAGAGTCAATCCTGGCTAACCTAAGACTCTGGGACTATTGATCCCAGTTTGTTGCGGTTAATGGTGATGTATTATTCAATGGAGACCCCCAAACAATGCTTACAGCATTGGGATACTGACTCAAATCTTTATTTGCACTTCCTCCAATTGGTGCGCCTAGGCTTCCGTGAGCATCTTTTATTGGTGTGATCTGTTGTCATATTGGATGCTTGTAGAGCCTCTTCATCAGCACATAAATCTATAGCAATAACATTTTAATGAAGATTCTATCTTTCACTTGAGCAGCACTGAAGCACTCGTATGTGGTGTGTGTTGCATTATCTATGGGAGAGCGACAGGCAGAAAGGGAAGCGTTAATGATAGAGGCGATGATCTGTCAGGTTTTTAGTAATATTTATGGCCCTCCTAGCCCCCGTCAAATCAGGGCGCGCTGATGCATAACAACAGAGGAAAGACTGAGAAGTGGGGAGTGCAGCACCATCAGCTTTGCTGTTTTTCCTTCTTCGTTGGCAAACAAATGTTACATCTCAAAGAATATGCCATCAATGCATCTTTACAGCACAAAACTAAACAGCCATTTTAGTTGTACCGTTGTTTTAATCTTATGATTGCCGAGCGATTTCATAGCAGACAATGTTATGCAATGACACCTTGCAACTGGGCAATCTGGAAATAATCAGACATAAAAGAGTGTGTCGACAATTGTGTGTGTATGTGTGTGTGTGTGTGTGTGTGTGTGTGTGTGTGTGTGTGCGTGTGTTTCTGTGTGTGTGTCTGACTAAAGCTGCAGCAGACAGACAACACACACAAGGGATTTGTCTTCAGAGTTTTGCTTTAAGCCAAACGTCTATCCCTTTGGCATTGCCCTGAGATGTTGCATCACTGATTGTAATCCCCCGCACACAAGACAATTGAGATAAGATGAGGGGAGGGAATAGACAGGAGATTGAATTGGAGTCCACCTCACTGATTGGGGGATCAGACCTGTCCTGAAACTGAAGAGATAATGTGAGGGGGCAGCTAAAAAGTCCTAAATGACAGCTGTAATTTGAAAAAGTACACAAACTCCCAACCAGGAAGCAGAAACAGTGTTTCTTTTGGGGTTAAATAAAACAACAGGCTGACCAATCAGAACAGAAAACATATGACCTATCTTGTTATACAGAAAAAGCATATCCAAAAATATCGCCACACATTGTGGTGGAATTTCAATGAGGATATTCAAACTTTATAACTCACCGTCTCTCCACGCTGACCAGGGTGTCCGGGCAGACCGTCCTTTCCAGGAGGTCCCTATTATGAAGAAAAAGCATATTCATCACCGCCACATCCAAATGAATAAACTAAAACATTTCATGAATGCAGTGTTATAATATCTGCAGTACAAATAGAATTTTCAGACTGGCACAATAGTCGCTGGACAACAGCAATGTACATAAAAAAACAGGTTTTATTTTATGTGACAGGAGGACCACAAGCAGCCGAGGATGAGGAGCCAGCTATGAATCTAGCTGAATCAATAGCTGGAAATTACCACTTGACTGGAGAGTGAGAAAATGGGTTCTGCTTCAATAACAGTTAGACTAATGATACCTGCTCAGGATTAGAGATATTGCTATGTATTACTTTACCACATGAACTGCTCAACTTCGATCAAACGAGACTCATAATCTCTGCCAATTGGATTAATTGGCAACTGGAACGGAATGGTAGGAAGAGTTGAGTCAATCTTATTTATATGGAGCAGAATCGCAGCAAACTTTACGTAAATTAAGGAGTTGTTTTTTTTTCCTGAACAGCCCATCCAGACATTGTTCTTGACTTTATGGAGGAGCCAAGCCAGACAAGAGACAGCGTCAGACAGAAAATGGGCTCCTGAGATCACTGATAGGTGTGCAGTCTCTAGAAAGTACTTACAGGAGGGCCCTTTGGTCCAGAGAAGCCCACGGGTCCCTGGGGTCCTTGGGGCCCCTGCAGGAGCAAATAATTGACAATTATAGCTTGATGTGATTTGAAAAAAGAAATACATCACAAAGTTTCACTAAGCCTCAGGAATAAAGCTGTTTTTGACAGGTATAAATACTTCACATTACAGTACCTGCTGATAAAGAGTACTGATAGAAATACTCTCATTTAATTAATTAAAGCATGCAACTATCATTCCCATAAATAGATTACTGTTTATTTACTGATGTATTTACTGATGTTCATCTACTGTATGATCATTGCATCTTAAAACATCAACCAACAGTTGACATTACTTCTTCTGTTCCTCCCTGCTGACCTCCACTTACTATTTTCACAAGTACAAGTACGTGAGCAAACATACTAATATTAAATGCACTCGTTGGAGAAAACAGGTGAAAAATGTTGCTGTCTGTTATTATTCTGAGCACAATGGAGAACAAAATAAGCTGGAAAAATGTATTTGGTCACCCTCCATCTTCCTCCAGCTTCAGAGAGAAGCAGTGAATGTAGAATTCTCAGCTCCTCTGACTTGTTATCAGAGATAATTTCGTGGCTCACTGTAAGAACTGATGTTGTGTTTGACAGGTGATATTTCCTAAAAGGGAAGCATTAAACTTCTAAAAGCTGGACTAGTGACTGTCAAACTGCTTCTTAATAAATTTAATTCCTGTCAAATGTCAAGCTGTGATCTATAAAACAGGGCAGTCATAATTTTATATGAACTTGACTGTTGGGAGTTACTGTTCTCATTCCACTGAAACCTAGGTGCTAAAGCCAGTAAAAGACAAAAAGTAATTACACATTATCAAATAGACATTTCATTAATAATTAAACAATTTCAGTACTTCAAGTCTGTGTTCCCTAAAATTTTCAAATCTGGTGGATTCATTTCAGACAAATCTGAAAAACAACTTCCCAAATTCTAAAACATACATGTTCAAACTGCACAAAAAGCTTTTTACTACCAGATGCAGAAACACTGCAGATGAAAGTAAATACAGAAATATGTTGACAAAGTGAAAATGTGTCTTTGGATAACACTTTATATTCATAATTCTTATGCATCCTAATATTAAAAGACCCCAACATATCTCTGCGAATCACACACATCCATCAGGTTTTAGTTTTTTGGTTGACTCAAATATCAGTTTTTCACAAAGAATGGTTTGAAATATGTATTTATTCAAGTCAAGATTCAGAAACTGTGGGGCAGGACAACCTAGACACTCACAGTTGGACCAGCAGGTCAGCTTTGAATCTTTCAGAATTGAATTCCACCCACTCAAAGTCATGAATTTCAGCAAGAGGTGTCAATCTTCAACATGCTGTAAAGAGCTTTGAGACAGCCTTATTAAAAAAGTCAGACTGTAATTCATTCTAGATATTAATTCCATCTTAAAAAAATAGAATTACGAAACATATTTGGGGTCATTAACTTCAATTGCTCTTCATGGGTAGAATTTGAGTAAAACATCCTTCAACACAGGAAACACTACCCCAGTGAATACTTTACTTCCTCTTTGTGGAGCATGGAAGTTATTTCTTCTTATCATGAAAATATTATTATTATCATGTAACTGAAGAACAGTTCTACTCTCTGATGAGGTCTCCCTCATTAAGCTTTGTCAGAGTCATAATAAAGTCCATTCCTGCCCCTTAGCCAAATGTTTGTGTGAAATACTCAACAGCTGAAGCCTTTAATGTCTCATGCTACATTTATGTTAGAGTCAACGTTTAACATTTTCTTTTTTGAAAAAATAAATTAAAGCACTGATGGAACTAACAAAATGTAATGATAGGTATAAAATAAGGTGGCAATGCTGGAAGCCTTTTGCTGAGCAGCATGGGTTTAACATTGCCCTGTGCAGCCACCCATGATAGCTCATTATTAATGTCTGCAAATGTAGATTTAGAAACATTGGCTTTTCTTGGTGCCACAACAGGATAAGGGATAAAATAAAAGCAGAAATGCTGTTAGATGGAGGTAGATGTATGGACAAAGGCCAACTATGATTGCGTTATAATGAGACATGAATGCCCATTAAGTTTTACCAGGGAAAACTCACAGATTTAGATGACTCTGAACCTATATATTCTTTATTATTTTCACTTTACTTTCATTTTACTCTTTTTTAAAGGAAGTCGGTGAGAAAATCCCTCAGAGTCAGAAATGGAATCAAATGCTGATGAATGTCTTGAGGACATTTTCTAACATACAGAACACTGATCAGCTGATACAAAGCTCTAACTGTCTGTGTGTGTGTGTTCACATGTTACAACTCTTCCACTCTTCATCTGTGTGACTTACTCTCTCTCCGGGTGGGCCTGGAGGACCATCATGGCCTGATGTGCCCTGCAACATACAACGAAAAACAAATTTGTTTTAAGTGTATCGACTGCAGACATTTGACATGGATCAGGTGGTTATAATGGAAGATGGTATTATTCAAAATCTCAGTGTGAAAGTTGTTTTTTATTGTGGATTGTGGCACTGCTCTACCTTTGGACCTGGCTTCCCAGTTGGACCTCTGGCTCCTCGACCCCCACGGGGACCCTACAGAGAAGCAAACTACAGTCAAACAGACCATTTGATTTATTTGAAGTATTTTTTATGTTGAATTCTCATCAGTGAAAGTACATACTGTTGGACCTCTTTGCCCTCTTGGACCAGCTTTTCCTGCAACACCCTGTTAGATAATCCAAGAATGAATTATTTATGGTACAAACACATTTTCTGGTTGCTGTGCAACTTCTGACCACATCTGAACTCTCTTCAGTAATGACAAAGCTTAGTCATTAGTTCATTTTCATCAAAAAAATAATCTTTCTGTACATCCCAGTGGAATTAGAACCATCTGCTGTGGGAACTAAACCTTATAAGGGGGATCTGAGCTCAAAATGATAGAAAATATCTTATTCTTAGAACAAACAATGGGTCATATATCAATCACAACAACAATAGATTGCAGTTCTATTTTTATGGCACATTAAGCATATTATGATTGACAGCAATGGCAGTTCTGTGTCCCCTGGCTGGCTGAAGCAGCAGAAATAGCCTTTCATGAATGCAGTGAAAATTCTTGTAGACACACTGGAACTAGTTTTCTGGCTCTAATTCAACTATGGACAATATTCTACTTTATTAAACCAAAACATGTTTAATTTTAGAAGATAGCCTTTGATTTTATGAGTCGGATGATGTAGCATGCTGCAAAATGGCCATTCAATGATTCTGATGCACTCAACAAAGAAAGCATCCAACTGATATACTTAAAATTATTGAATGGAATGAATCATTGAAATTGCATGAATCAATAGTTACGTCATAGTGAATGAAAGTGAATTGGGAATATTTAGGCTATTTTCCACACAAGCGTTGGATTAAACCTGTGCCTCAAAGAGTGAAACTAATTTGAGTAGCCCGGAGAGCATGGCTCAGTGAAAGCACGATTGTTTCCACCTCTTTTGTTCCCCCCAGCATTGATTTTGCTGCTTACATTTTGTGCCAAGTCACCACAGAGAAGCCTTTATAATAGGAATCAATTTGCCTTTGTCCTGGGATATGATGTCGTGGTGATTTCCATGCACAAACAGACACAGTGTGTTTCCAATAAGAGTCTGTTTTCTTACCCTGGCTCCTTTCTCGCCATTGGCTCCAGGGAACCCGGGGAAACCACTTGAGCCCTGACAATATGAGAGAAAGATAAGATGAAGCGGAATGAAAAAAACAAGAGAGACTCGGTGGGTCAAGACACGCATGCTAATGAAGGCTCATCCTATATTCATCTGTGCTCTCGTTGGATAAAATCTGCAGCGTAGCTTCAAAATGTTAACACCATAAGTGAACTGGTTTGAGTAACTTTGATCACATCCAAGATCTTAAAATGCCGATCCTTCCTGATTTTTAATTTTTTTTTAAGCAGGAAATGAGAGCTGGATTGAGCATCATCATTTACACAACGAGCATGAGAAAAAACCTTTACAATTCTGTGAAGAGAAAGTTTAACATAAACAACTTTTCCTGCCTTCCCAAGAGAAAAGAGAAAATTCACAGACTTTTCCTGTAGCAGAATCTGAACAGTTTTTACCAACCTGGCAGAACAAAGAGTTTCCAAGACAAATGATGTCAACTTACATGTGGAAAACACACACACAACACACAACACACAGCACCACACACTTACTAGGGATGAGCGAGTACACCACTATCTGTATTTGTATCTATTCAACCATTCTAAATATCTGTATCCGTATCTGTACTCGGGATTTGCGGGACTTGACACAGAAGTGGGTGTGGTTTGACTGGAAATGGGTGGGGCTTAAATCGGTACATTATTTTAAGTCTGAAATTGATATGGATTGATCAGAAGTTGCTATATTTATTGTTTATTTTAAAAATATTTACAGAACAGCCTCAAAATTAATCACAAAAGTAGGAGAACTATTCACAGAACAAGTTTTTGATGAACTCAGATCATGAAGTCCATTAATGAATACAACTCATGCAATAGGAAATTATGAATTACAAAGTACGCATGAACAAGAATTGTCATACTAAAAATACTTTATCATTTTTTTTAAAAATTAAAAAAAAATTTTTTAGAACGACAGAGAGAGAGCATGTGTGTGTGCATGTGTGTGTGTTTGTGTGTGCACACTATGTAACAGTTAAAATATCTATTTATCTATTTATATAATAGTATAGAAATTATTAAATTGAACTGAAGTGAGAGAGTGCAAGCAGGTGGTAAAAAAAAAAAAAGACTGGAGTTGAGGCGGTTTTCAGCAGTCTGGTCAAATGAACCCCGTATGTGCAGCAAAACAGAACAAGAAACAAGTTCACAAAGTAACCTTATATAGACCGAAATAGAGGCAAGCTGAAGAAATCATAAGTAAAGACATGCACAGAGAGATTAGTCAATGTCTGCGTATGTGTGTGTTAGAGTGGGGCAGCGACAGCTCTGCTCTAGCCGCAGTCTCTGTAGGGAAGGGTGGGCGCTGTGTGTGACTGGCCAATCACGCAGCGTGAAGACAGTCAGTTATGAGCAGGGGTCCGCAACTCCCAGGCCGCAGACCGGTACCGGTCCGTGGGTCATTTGGTACCAGGCCGCACAGAAAGAAAAAATAAGTTACATGACTTCCGTGTTATTTATTTCGGAGTCTGAAAGATGTTTTAATTTGAAAAATTACCCAATTTTTTGTTACATCTGTCTACGTCAGTGGTCCCCAAACACCGGGTCGCGACCCGGTACCGCGTCGGGCGACATTGGGCACTGGGAACAAAACGTTTGACTTTTTTTTTTTTATTGATTACCACTCTAAAGATATTTTATTTTGAAAAATGTCCGGAACACACTTTCCGTGACCCCAACAGCAGTCCCCCAACCACTAATTCTCATCATTGTAATTATTATTGTTTGATTGATTTGTTCACCCTTTTATTAGAAATGACCAGTATTTCTCCTACGTTGAATGCACTGATTGTAAGTTGCTATATTTCAAAAATAAACCTCATCAGTGCAGTCACTTGAATCGAGTTTTTAATATAATGAAACGAGTACCCGGCTCAACCCTAACACATAACACACACATTCACACACACTGAGTTAATGTGGCAGACTCTCCAAAGAGGAGATTTACAAAGCAGTTTACCCATCCTGAGGTACCTCACCACGCGACGCATCAAAGACATTCAATGAAAATATCACCAGTATCATACTATCACGCTTGGCTGTGTCCAGTATCTTAGTTCTAAGAAAGTATTCGATTCATGTTTCAGTCACTTGTTAGGTCATTATAATATGAGATTTTGATTCATTAACAGGGAGTCTAAAACCTCGACCACTGACATTAAACTTGTAACAATTCAATAAAAATATAACAGGAGACTTAAATAGAAATTCCAGCAACAGCGTAGCAGTTTTCTGTGAGCTGACATCCCCTCTCAACCCTGATTGTTCCATTTACAGGCTCATCACACTTATAGCAAAGCTTTGAATCCATGTGTAGAGGATAGTTGGAATACAAAGGTGAACGAGGGTTTGATGTAAACCATGTGATGCCATACGCACACAACAAGAAAAACAAGTGTGCAATGTCAGCCATCACATAGATCTAAGGTCCATGCCCTGGTAAAAAAAAAATTGTAGGATAAAAAAACTATACAGTTGCATTGAAAACATTTTTCAGAAATCAATCCTGCATAATCAGCACAATCTGTGAAGCATGCATGAGAGAAATGACAGCGCGTTTCCAACAACCAGTAAATTGCATTTGAGAGCAATTACAATCATGTCAAATTTGGATGCATTCTATTTGCATTTCTTTACAGCAACAACAACCAGAGGAAGGTGCCGTTCTTCCAGCACAATCACAGCTGGAGAAACCGGATTTATTGCTACATCTGAACAAACTGTTAAAAAAACTACAGATACCTGAGAAAAAAGCTGGTGACTAATCTGTAGCAAATCATAGGGAGTTAACAGGATTGTGTTTGTGTTGTCATGTCGTAAAGTATCCATTAATGCTCTACAAAAAGTGATAATCAAGGAGGAATTGGTGAGAATTGGTTTCTCTAATTCAAAGTTCTTCACTTAAAAATACAAAATAGTCTTTTTAATGGAAAAGATGATAAAAGAAAAGAAAAAATGTAATACTGGAGGGAGAATAACAAAACCGAACGGATTTCTCAATTTGGAAACAAAATAAGCTTTTCTTCACAAAGGGATATAAATCATTTATAAAACATTAAATATTTATTCTTAATAGCTGAAAACTTCTTTGCAATCTATGGTGTTAAACATGTATTGCACCAATGATCACTAACAACATTTTCCTGCCATCAGACGCTGCAAACACTAATCTGTTTTGATTGTCAGCGGTTCTGCTCTGTTTATCCAGAAGCCTGGTTTCACTACGAAAGGCATCTAGTGATTCTTCATACGCTAAATATCATGACATGATCAAGTCGTCCAGCGTGAATGGTTTTGTGTGCTTTGTTGTGCCAGTGCACTCTGATAAGCACGGAGCCTTGACAGTTTTGATAACAGAGCAACTGTTATCACAACTGTCAAGGCCTCTGGTGCAGATTCAGTCAGACGTTACAAAAGAAAACATCCCTCACTGCACTGCCAGTGACAATAATTTACCTTAGGTCCTTGTCTTCCTGGATAACCTGGCAATCCTGGAACGCCCAGTTTACCCTGTCAGACATTAATAGAACAGTCTGTCAGCCCAGCATCACAGCAGGAGGGAGGTGAAATTAAGAAGCTGGTGAGATGAAAATGAGGCCAAATGTGATTCTTCTTTTTGAGACCTCACACCTTTTCTCCAGCAGGACCGATAGGACCTGACTCTCCATTGGGACCACTTCTGCCTTTGGGACCCTCGGGGCCATCCTCTCCACGAGGCCCAGCCAAACCAAGTTCACCCTATGAGCCAAAAAGAGAATGTCACAGCAGTGTAGAGTAATCACCCCCATCAGAAAAGCAATGAACTGGACATGTAGATGGTGTTTCAGAAAGGCCTCTCACCCGATCTCCTTTGATTCCCATGTCTCCCTTGAAACCTGGGAAACCATCCTCACCCTAAATGAAAAAAATAAATGGTTGTCGTATTTGCAAGTAATTTTCTTTATTTCATTATATTTTGTAAGACAATTTTTATTGACTACTTTCTAAATTTCACCAAGGATTAGTTTCTAGAAATTTGATGCTTATTGGATACGTTAACTCCTTGGTCTTCTAATAGGACCAGACAGGATTGATGGTGCCATCTGCTGATCACATAGTGGAACAGCATACAGAGTGGACAGAAAATGCTGGTGTCTGAGCTGTACCATATTTATCTGTGAACTATGGACTGATTTAAAGTTTTATGATTTATTACTATGTATCATTACTCAAATAGACTTTGGTACTTCTCTCTTTGACACTATTATTTCCAGGCTGTCACCTGTGGATGTTTTTCAGCCCTTCCGATGCATTTTACAAAGCACTGAACCTGCCTTTTGCCTGACACTCATGAATACCACATACACAATAACACACAGCCACAAACAACAAAACCCTTTATCCACAATGTTTGGCTTTTAAATCTTTCTCTATAAATAATTCAATAAAAAACTGACATGAATACGTGCATTTCAGTAATAACAATACCCCTCATAAGAATCATGTGTTTTATTCAGGATCAGCACTTTGAATCTTAAATGAATGTCATGCATATTAACAAGCAACGTGGTTTGAATTCTACATGATGACACAAGGCTGAACACTTCAAATGTATTTAAGATGGGTTGCAGCATTCTTTGAAACCAAAGACTTGAGAATGAGAACTTTAAATTCAGCAGTGGATTTATGGTCATACCAAGAAAATAGTCACTATATTCATAATATACTATCATCTAAAAGACATTTTTATACCTTCTCTCCCTTTGAACCCTTGAGACCACGGACACCATCAGCACCCTGTGAGACAGGAAAGACAAAGTTACAGTCATTGCAGATGTAAGAAAAGAAAATGACACATGGAAAAGTAGAATAAAAAGTGTCCGCATGAAGTGAAAGTGTACCTTGACACCACGGGGACCAGGATAACCAATAGGACCCTGTGGACCTGACGGACCCTGCAACAGACATAATAATGCATGCTTACTGCATGATTTAAGGCTGTAGGTGTGAATGTCTTCAAGTGTAGACATTAAGTTCTCAGGTGCGATATCGTATAACTTATAAATGGACTAATATAAATACGTCAGCTCTTTGGTCACTTCATTACAAAGACAAAGCTCATTAAAATACCTGTAATAGTAACTGGAGTAACAACTATCATTTTCAATGCTGGAAAGAAACATTTTGATTCAAATGTGAACCACAATATTAAAAACAACTGACTTAATTTATATTATGAATAACTATGTTATCATTGGTGCTATTTAAATTCATATTTGGAGTTAAAAAAAGACTATTTTTATTATATAAATCTTATAAATTCCTTGTACAGTATAACTAAGTTGAGTGATGTCCTTGTAAGTCTTTGTGAAACACAAACCTGGGCTCCCTTCTCTCCAGGTGGGCCTTCCTTACCAGGATGACCCTGTCAAAAAGGGAACATTCAAAATGTTAGTGCAATCACCACTAACAATATACACTGTGAGCAATTCAGCTAACTGGTAGGATTTAAGGGTGCTGCCATCACTGACAAGCTAATCTAAGAATGAGCGCTAAAAGGAGACTTAAGGAACCAAAGAAAATCTATCAGCTGACAAACAAAAGAGCCTCACCAGTTTTAGAAACTGAAGCTGATCGGTGTTTAATCTGTGTGAAAAGGAATTTCCATTTTCTTTTGTGTTCAAGACATGCAAGTATTTTGTTTTTGCTTTTTTTAATACTGCACTGAATTAGACTTGTAATAATCAATTAAGGAGATAATGTGCAGTCTCACAGAAATGACTGTCAAGTTTCAGTAGATTCCTGTGAATATTGAAGCACCGAAGGAGGAAAACGAACATAAGCGTAATTGTTCCTGTTATGAAAGTACAAAAATAGACTTCCTTAGGAGCAGATTGAGGCTGATCGTCAGACAGTTTTGTGGCTACTGGAGGAGTCAGAGAGATGGGGCATGCTGATGTGCCCATGCATACATTTTGATAAACACCAACCACACACATATGGAAACTTTTGCCTGCAAACACCTGGCACTTCCAATTTAAGGTGGGAGGCTGAGGCAGAAGGCTGTAAATCACTAGGCTCTGGGGCCTGAGGGCAATTAAGGACTGCCTGCTTCCTGAACTTACACACCTCTTTTAGCAAGGATAGGAGATGTAGGATGACATGAAGTCTAGAGCAGCCAAATTTAAAGGCACATTATTATTATGTCTGCTGACGACAAGCACTGTGAAAGATTTTTGAGAAGCATCCCTGCAATATTTCACATGAAGGCTCGGAAATAAAAGGGACTGCAGAAGGAGATTGTGTTATGGGGATTTTTTGTTATAGCAAGATGAAATAATAATTACAGATCAATAAAAACCAACCGCATTGCATATTAAAGCTGAGGATAAAGTACTGATTCATGTGATTGTACTACTGGTGTACTGCATGTACTATGTGCAAACAGGTGATAGGAGGACATACAGGAGGACCGTCAGCTCCAGGCAATCCAGACAATCCTGACCTGCCCTGAGGTCCCTGGAAGAGAGAGGGAAAAAGACTGAGATTAGAGATGCGAAATAGCTTTCAGAATAAAGAGGGTTTATTCAGAGTATCTGAAGGATATGAAAAAGAATTCAAAGTTTATACAGGTCCCATATATGCTGAGAGGAAACATATTCATAAAACACAATGGCTTTGCTGCAAACCAATTTCAAAATTAAAATAAAAATGAACTAAAAGTAATTTATCTGAAAACCTATAGAGAGTAAAGCAATTTTACCAACCTGACTAAACCTCAAATAGTAATGATGGCGTAATTTCAAAATATAGGTAAATAAGAATCTTTTGATGAAATTGTATCTTAAATATTATCATCATTTTTTAATGTCAAGGAAGACAAGAAAAGATTCTGTACTTTTTCACCAGGTGGTCCGATGGGGCCTTGAGGACCAGGAAGCCCCTGTGGGACAGAGACATGAGTGAGAAATGAGTCTGTTGCTACAGCAATAGCAAACATTCTGAAACACACACACACACACACACACATACACACACACAGACAAACAATGGATGAACCGATGACTTTGTTGGTGCTGTAAATAATTGAGCTGGCAAAGGAATGCTAACCTTGTATGTGTGTGTGTGTGTGTGTGTGTGTGTGTGTGTGTGTGTGTGTGTGTGTGTGTGTGTGTGTGTGTGCGTGCGTGTGTGCGTGTGCTTGTGTGTATATGAGTGAAGTGAAAGGAATTGGTCCTCACATTAGCACACAGTATGCTTGTGGTGCTGCCGACCACAAAT
Organism: Antennarius striatus; assembly: GCF_040054535.1. Taxonomy (NCBI): domain Eukaryota; kingdom Metazoa; phylum Chordata; class Actinopteri; order Lophiiformes; family Antennariidae; genus Antennarius; species Antennarius striatus. The sequence goes on from NC_090795.1 coordinate 11,861,762, forward strand.
ATTTGTGCACGTGTTGCTATTAATGGGTTTCTAGGTGACTGCCCAATGTGCACAAAAGTGTGTGTGCATATATGTGTGTGCATGCGTGCTTGTGTGTGTGTGTGTGTGTGTGTGTGTGTGTGTGTGTGTGTGTGTGTGTGTGTGTGTAGCGTGTGTGTGTTGTTGTTGCAGGGTAATTTAAGTCACTGAAGCTTGCTCCGACAGGTGTGGAGACTGTGCAGGAATTCCAACATCAAGAATAAGATGCTTTCAAATGGACCAACCCGAAAACATTCCTCTACCAAAGATAAACCCCTATTTAGAAAAAAAAAAAAGTGTGTAAAGAGTGTGCAAATGTGTTTATTTCTCAGTTCACCCAGGAGAGCTGAGTGGAATAGAGGATGGAAAGCCGGAGGAGGAAATGAAAAAAGAATTAAATGTAGATGATCGTGTCTTCCCACACATCTCCTGCTTATGTGTCTCAGGGTTAAGTGAGTACAACACCGTCTGTTACACTTAAAAAGATAAACATCTCGCCACGCCGTCGGAATGAGGCTTTTCAGCTACACATAATAACCTACACCTGCATGCGGAGGTTGTGATGGAACATGGAGACAGCGATAAAGTTTGAAGGTAGTGTGTCTTTAGAAATGACGCCTTCATCCTCGCTGCTGTCTGTCTTTGGTCTCTTCATCGGTGTGTGATTGATTTACTCACCTGTGTTCCTGGGATTCCCTGCTGCCCGGGTGGGCCTGGCTCTCCTTGTGGGCCCTGAAAAAATGACAGGCTGTCACAATGAGACACTAAACTTGCCTAAATAATGCAGGTGGAACAAATCCGACCTCTTGCTCTTTAACAGTAGGAACGGCCTACTGTGGTGTTAGAGCACATCTTATAAGAGATGATTTTGGTTTTACAGCCTGAATATTGCACGGGATAGGTGACACAGATTTAGATTAGAATGAGAATGAATATATAAATATGGAACATCCATTTTATTGGTGGATGTACTGACAGGCTATTCGTAGCGTTAAACAACTGGTAAATTAAGAAGTTATAGCTAATATTAGTTAGTGTATCTACCCTGCTTCATCCACACCTCTAAGCTCATGCTGTGAACCTACTGTGAACACACAACATGTGATGTAGTCACGTCCCGTCGGATCCACCTCTGTGGATGTTTCATTTAATAAAAACTTTTCAAATAAGAAGCCGGTACTGTCTGACTACTATTTATTAACCTCATTCAGGCCCCACAGATCAATGACGGGCTTGTATGTGTGTATTGACCATAAAGCAGCCTTTCATTTAGTGCTTTTTTTCTTGAACATTATTACTGTAACTATCAATTAACATCCAGAGAAAGACAGCACTACAATCTGATCTACATAACCTTTTCAGGAGACTACTCCATCTCAGGTCGTCTGAGGGGAAAGGACTGACCTTTGACACCCAGGTGTGCATCTTAAAGGGGTGTAAACTACTTAAAACACTCACCTACAGAAATGTTTGAAATAATACACAGAGACAAAGCTGTAATCTTACCATGTTTCCTTTGGAACCTTGAGGCCCATCAACTCCGGCAACACCCTGCAAATGTAAGCCAGAAAACTTGAACATATGTATCAGTTACAAAATGTGATGTCAGCAAAAGATGCTGTAAATGACAGTACATACGGGAGATCCGGGGGGTCCTGGAGAACCACGAGGTCCCAGCAAACCTCGGGGACCCTATGAAGAATGAGAGGCAGTGACTTTAGGGAGTGCGACAAAACCAATCAGGAGTTTTGTCAAAGATCCATCAGACATCAGAAACCTCTGGAAAAGCAGGATTAAGAGTCTACATGTTGCAGTCCCATATGTTTGGGATTGCATGATGAGTGCAATAGCAGATCAACAGCCTTACACTCTCTCCTGCTAATCCCCTAGGTCCGATCTCTCCATCCTCGCCCTGAGGGGAGAAAAAGATTTAAAAAAAACATCACTGAACCGCTCATTCACACAACTGATGAAATCGGCAGTATATGTAAGCATCTTCTAATGAACATTAAATATTCACTGTCACCACCATGAGTGCAAAAGTTCAAAAGTTGGGGTGAAAGCAAAGCTGTCTGGGAGGGGAAAGAGTAATCACAAATTCTCCTCCTACACAATTCACTGTCTCTGACAGCTGCCGTCGCCTGAGGGTTGGGCTGTCGGACCACAGCTGATGTAACTGGACGTCGCTCACCTTAATGGGGTGTAATATTCTTAAAAGCTATGGAGGGCATTAGTTTAAAGACGAAACACTTACTCTCTGTCCATCCTCTCCAACAGCACCTGGGGGTCCCATTGGCCCTGGCTCCCCCTGAGATTGAGAGAGGAAGAAAATTGACTAAGCCTGAATGAAATCCAACATCCCTTAAATACATTTTCATTCTGAACACATTCTGTGTGTATCGCCTTTGATGCTGCTTATTTTATTTTATATAATGTTATTTATATATTTATTATTTTACATCTGCAGGAGCCACAACATTATTTAAGAGGATTAATTCACTACATGTTCACCACAAGAATGAAAGACTGCATTTTATGTGACATAAAAAATAAATATTTATATATTTCAATGATTTTTTTCAAACATGGTTTGAAGTAGTGAAACTCACCCTGTGACCCTTTTCACCAGGCAGTCCGGGGAGACCATCAAAGCCTCTGTCGCCCTGTGCAGACACACAACAGAGAACGTGACAGGACAGCACAACACGACATCACCACTTCTGCTGCTCAAAGTTGGTTCTGGTGTATTTTGAGCATGAAAGGTGTTGTGATGCTACCTTGCTGCCTGGCTCTCCAGGCATCCCACGGGCCCCATCAGCACCAGCACGGCCCTAAAAGACACCAACAGAAAAGGACAAACACATTGTAGATGTGTAGAAATGTTGATGATGTAAGGTACAGCTATGAAAATGAGCTTAAATTATAGTAAACTATAACATTACTGTTCCTAATTTTTGACATGCCTCTGTTGTAACATAGGGACATTCATATTCTGCATATTGTTTACTTCTTTGATACCATGGCAACAGCTTCTCACTCTCTCTGGAGCCTAAATGGCCTAGAGAAAATGAGATTTCTTAAATGTTTTTATGAGATAAGGTCATAGGTGTTAAGAGTATTTGAACATGATATTAAAATAACTACATTTTTTAAAAAGGCAGTTAAAATGGAGATACCCAGCCATGGAAATCACAACTGTATTTCTTATGTTCATGCAGCAAAGAAGTGTCATCCAGTCTTTTAAAAGTAAAAATGAACTTTTGCTACATTTCTTTATCCAATATGCTCATGGATAAGTCGTTTACACATTGCTTATTTGACCCATGAACTGAGTCTGTATTAGTAATCTGTCTGTGCCTGGATTATGTATATTAGTAGCCAATTAGGTCAAGCCATTTTGCCCTGAGAGAGACACGCCCACACCCACAGCCTTTTTTGTCATTTGGGCATTTTCAGACCGATTAACTACCCGGGCATTGATCTGAGGATTGGAGGCAGCACAGGCATTAAAGGACATATCAAACCCTTGTTTGCTGCACTGGAAGCGTGAGCAACAAGCAGCCACAAGTACAAACAACCACCCAACAACAAACTGAGCAAGCTAAACACAGAAAGGTGTTGAGTGACAAGGTCACTGAGTTCACTCACTCTCTTGCCAGGTTTTCCAGCTTGTCCTGGGGGCCCTTGAACGCCTCGGGGCCCCTGCACAGATACACGAGAATCCGCTTAGTAACAAGCATTGCTAGATAACTGGAAAGTCACCAGTGAGGGATACTTTCCAAAAGCATTATTTAACTCATCATCATTCACTTACCTGAGGACCGTGGTCTCCACTCTCACCTTTGAGTCCAGAAGGACCAGGTAGACCCTGGAGTGAAAGAACACAAACCAAATATAATTAAAGAAATACTAACGGTCCAACACAGGAAAGGGTGTTTCAGGACAGACGGGGAAGTTGAATATATTGTAAACAGCAGGTGGCGATGTTCAGCTTGATACACACTTTCTGTTTGTGCGGTCATTTACAGACAGATGAGTCCACTGCTGTCAGCACAGACAATAACCACCGCAAAAACAATGATCCTTTAGATCCTCATGAATTCTATCATTTTAGTCATTCAATCATGATTATTTTCAGCGGACCGAAACATCCCTTCTACTGTTTTCATCTTAGGTTATTAAAGTCAATTTAAAAGGTATGTGAATATCTGCCATTAAAAGACACACAGGGACATTAATGCAACTTGTGTATCTTTTGGGATGAGATTTCAAAAGCAATGCTTAATTGCTGGTCTGTGCAGAAATTAGGAGTATATGTTGCAACCTGTTGTAATCTAATTTGGAAATTAGAGAGACATAGAATCAAAAAAGCTTAAAATGTTTGAAAAGCTGTGTTTTAATGTGGACACCTTTCAGCAGATTGAAGCCATGCACCACTGGTCTTTACCTTATTATCTTCATATCATTCGTGATCATTAAGTTTGACATTTAGCTTGAGAACAGCAGATTTAACATTCTTTGTGTCTTGTTTGCAGTGTTTTTTCCTGCACATAAACTGCAGATCGTGCATCAACAGGCCCAAGACAATGAAACCACCAGGTAATGCAGCTTCTAAGCACTGATGCAACAGACATGGTGCTGTAAGTCTGATGAAGGCATATAGCATTTTAAAGACATCATCTTTAGACAATGTAGAAAGAAAGAAATAATAACTTTAAGTAACTGTGAGATTGTCACACATGAATGTAAGTGCATATGGCAGCTTTAAACGTTACATTTGCGCAAAATATGTATAGTAATAAGATAAGTGTAGGAAAATAAAAAAGACATGCAAGATTCCAGCAAACAACAAAATAAAAAAGAAGCAAAACAAAGCAGAAAATCTCACCACTGGCCCAGATCTTCCTGTCAAACCCATTGGCCCTGGAGATCCTCTCATGGCTAGCTGCAGGACAGACACACAGACAAACACAGGCTCAGGTTTCACCCCATAAAAACTGAAAGAAAAATTCCATTTTGGGTAAATAGAACATATTATGTGATAAAGCCACAATACAGCTATTTCATAACCTGACCACATCTCATTTTGTGTGATTCTTTTGGGCGCTATCATGCACCAAGTGCTTTACAACTGTGTAAAAGCAAGCTGACCAAGTTTTATTTTCACACTCCCATATCTTTCTCTACTGGAGGTTCTCCCTGTGAAGTTAATATGAAAAAAAAACAAGACTCCTGGAGGAACTCGGTGATCTCGATATGAAATAAATTTCATAATTTCCTTTTCCCTCCAATTCCACAAAAATATGAAGCACTTTCTACACCTGTTGCTTCAGCCCACACGCAGGTCAAGAGCCCATAAAGTATTTTTAACAGACCCTCCAGCCTTCCCATCTGTCCAAAGGGGTCTTTTTATGTTGTTGCTCTTCCGCCAACTCGGCATGTCTCCTTTTAACCTTGCAATGCCAATGCAGTCCAGTGTTCTCCCTTACTCTCTCCACCAAAATACGGTCTCCTTCATCATTCCCCTTCTTTCCTCCTACAGCTGTGTGTTTGTGGAGCAGGGTGGGGGTGGGGGTTTGTCCACAGTCGTCTGGCTTCCCAGTGGTCTTTTCTACTTACTCTGGCCTGGGAGAGGATGGCCTGTGCTTGGGCTTCTTGAGCTGACACCACCGGACCCTTCTCGCCATCCCCACCGAACCGGAACTGTACAAAACAAAGAAAGTGACCCATTTATGGGATTAAATGGTCAAAGATGGCTGGAATACTCTGTGGTGCTTTGGTCGTAGAACTTACCGGTAACATCAGCATGGTACCAGGTGGCCCTGCCAAACCATCAGCACCAGGCAGACCAGGACGACCAGGAGGACCCTGTAGGACAGAAAGTAACCAGCTGATGATGACGACTGATTTACACAAATCACAATACATGTGATAAGGGTACATAATGTTTACTCTCCTGTGCAGTCTTTGTCACATGTGTAGCATATGCTCTGCTGTAGTTTACATCTGGGTTGTATTTGAACGACTCATTCATTTGTTTTATTTAACACGGCGTTAAAAGGGGCAGCAATGTCGACAGAGACAAATACTGATCACACTTTCAAATGCACACAGATGGAGGGGTGAGTGTTTGTTTGGTTTGATTAGCATGTACTCCTCCTCCTCTTCCTCCTCCATCACACATTAACTAGTCCTGTGCATCTATAACCCGCACTGCTACCAGCAGTCCAAAAGCAACATTCTACACCATGAATTCTGGTACATATTGATGTGTGTGTGTCTGAAATCTAGACTGGAGAGTCTAAAGGTAAAGCGTTAAATATAGATGCTTCTTACCAAAGAAAGTTTAGACAAAATATTATTTATCAACCATTAAAAATACAAATTAGTCAGAATTTATTCACTGACTGGTTAAAACCAACTAACTAGATACACATTTCAGTTACTACAATATTCAGAAATTATTACTTCCAAAATTTGTTAATAATCAATGTAAGCAAGAGATGGAATTTATTGTGAACATATTCTTTGTGCGGGTTTGTTTAATTACATGTCTCAAATAAGTGTCTAACCAGGCATCATTATAAATTATTATTTTAACATTTATATGATTTTTGAGACATAAATGATTACACACCCTCTCGCCAGGATCTCCAGCAGTACCTGGGGGTCCTTGTAGACCGGAGGGCCCTGGAAGACCCTAAAAAGACAAAGTAATGTCAGAAGAGCACCAACAGCAAGTTTATTCAATTTTGACAACAATGCTGATGATATATGATAATTTTCAAGATTTCCTTTGGAACAATCTACTCACAGCTGGCCCAGGAGGTCCTGGTGGTCCTTCAATCAGCATACCCTTTAAAAAAGACAAACACACTTTTTCATCCCACAAAAAACTGTCCCGTGCAGCTTCCACACAACAGATTAGTGCTGGGAACATTCTGCTGTTGAAGCATTGATTTACAACGGATCCTTAAAAGTGGGTCAAAACAAATCACCTGGTATGTTATAACTAATGAGAAAAATTAAGAGAATCATTCTGGACCTAAATTTATATCAACATCAACATTGTCTTACGGGTTCAATGACAGCTGGTTCTCCTTTTTCTCCCTTCTGGCCAAAGGCTCCCGTAGCACCAGCAACCTGCAGTTGCAAAGCAGGAGCAGAGGTGACATTCTTTACACAGCAACTACTTTCCACAGGTAAACAAGAGGCAACGATGGACAACGACAACCTAAGAGGCTCTTCAGGCAGCAAAGAGTGCGTGTTAGGTTTGAACAAATCTGAATCAAACAGTTGATATTGTAAACTCTACCATGGTTGCAGCCACTTACATTAGAGCCAAAGAGTGAATCAAGAATAACACAAAGTGAGATTGAATAACAGAACAAAAATATGTTAGTTGTAATGAGGAAGAGACTTCGGCTGAGCTTGAAATGGAGCAATGCTGTCATTACATTGCCACCGTGCAGCGTGGCTAATGATGACTAACATTCTTTAACACGTTATCATGCAAACCTGAACAAATAACACATACACATCTGTACACAACAAACACAGAAGAAGAAGACAAATGCCATGTTCTGAAGAATTTAAATGTGTACCTTTCTAACCTCCATGCACCATTACTAAATGTCACAGCTGTAATGTCATTAGTGGTTCTAATTTATTTCAGATGCAATGTGCGTTTGTGGCTCATTAGGGGGAAGTTCATGGAGGTGGGGAGGGTCCGTAAGTCTTTTGTAAGGGCTCTGTCTGATCAAAAATATAACTCAGAACCACCAAACCCGCATTGGAGCCAAAATGGCTCAATATAATCAATGCAACAAGAGACAATACTGTAATCATTGAAATCCATGTAATAACTAGATTATAACAGCAAAGAGGGACGTAGGCTTGTTTCATAATGAGAGGATGGGGTATCGGGCAACTGATGGAGATAAAGAGGGATGAAAATTAATAGAGAATGAAACAACATGTGAGTGATAATAATTTCTTTTGCTTAAAACCAGCTGCTACATAAAGAACTAATTAAGACCATCCTTTTTTGGGTCACACAGATGCAAGAAAGACACCACACTCAACATGTCAATGACACATTGCCAAGCAACCAACTAGGAAGGCGTGCACTGGAAGAGAGAGTGAGTCCATAACAAACCACCATTCCCCGTGCTGTTCATGCTCACACCTTCGGTCAGAGGGTCGCGTCGCGCTACTTACGGTGTTCTCAGAAACGTCGGTTTCAGCAGCAACCCCAGGCCCCACCTCATCATAGTGGGTCTCGGTGTGCTCAGAAGGGATTGTGCCGTACTCATCATATGCCCCGTAATCATACAACCTGCCGTCAACCTCGCCCAAGTCGTACTCCTTAAGGTCATAGTCCTTCAAGTCATACACATCTGCACCAGTGTCCAAGTTGTCCGCTTTTTCTGGGACAACGGTGGGCTCCGGAGCAATGGGAATGGTCTCGGTGACATACACACCAAAAACATCCTCCTCCACAGCCTTTCATGGGTTATCCAAGCAAATAATGAGGAGGTTATGAGCAAAGAAAGAAGCATTTTAGTTCAGCAATTGAGGCAAATATTTTCATTTAAAATGTTACTAAAGCAGAACATTATTTCAGCATAATATGCAGAAAACATTTGATGATGGTAGTGGTAACAGTTTATTTATTCCAAGTATAATATCCTGAAATTAGCTTGGAGGAACTATTATTATAAATAGAAGTATTGTGTGACTGTAATGTTAATATAAATGGCAAAATTATTCACGGAAGATAAATTTATTGCAAATTAATTCACTGAAGCCAAGAAGGGCGCACATCTGAAAATAAAAATGGAACTAACTTTTTATGTTTTAATTATGTACCTGAATTATAAATACTACAAAAACCTGGTGTTAAATGCTTTCAAATAATAAAAAAACAGTACAGCTATAATACATGGTAATAAATAAAGTGCTACCATAAGGAGCGAATACAATCACTAACTGTTAACTATACATTTCCAGACAGAATAGATTTTATCCCAGTCTTTTCTGTCTCATCATACCACCAGGTATGATTCAGACGGTAAAGAAAGTCTGGAGTAGATGTCTGAAATGACTATAGTAATAACATTGGATTGGAAAAGCTGTGCAAAAATACAAAGTGCATCAAAATATGTATAATATATATAAGACATACCGTATATTAATTATCTACTTATCTACTTTGTGTGCACTTTGTATTTGGCAGATTTTTTATAACAACAATCATTCGGTTTTATTTTAAATTCCATCAGTGCACTTGAGCTACAGTGAGCAATAGATTGGATGCAACAACACTGTTTAAAATTGTATCCATTGTGTCAAACACTATGGCAGACCATACTCTCTCATAGCTGGCCGTGAGGAGATTGGAGCTGCAGTTTAGATCATAGTTCTAACAATTATTAGAACAAGTGATCCAAACCAAGCTCAAAAGGTGATGGACAGAACATATATCGTTTAAGAGACATGTCAAAAGTTTTTGCCAATGGGTAATAAAAGTATACCCAATATCAGGAGACGTAATGCAGCTCATGGTTAAAGAGCACATGCTGCTTAACTAAAGGTTGTGTATGTTCCGTGTTAAAAAAGGGCACGTCTGCAGGATGAATACCCTTTTTGAATCATATTTTTGTCATGCTATTAATCATTATTACCACACTATCAAGTAAAGCTGTAAACGTAAGCATACTGCAGACCGTCCATGTAGCCTCATGCATTAAAGTCAGACCACTTCCGTGTGTCACATAAACAAAGATCTGAATTAGGTTTCAGTATTAAATCAAATAGGTTCAGTTTCAGTTTCCATGTCTATCATCTCTGCCACACACCAGATCTCTGTAAGCCAAATGACACAACCATTCGTCTGAATGCTTGTGTCTTTGTCTTTTCATACCATGTACTTCCTCGGGTAAAATCCTCTCAGCTCACATTTCTCAAAAGACCAAACACTGGATTTAAAAAGTGGTTGAGAATAAAGATGAACATTACCTCATTGGGTCCGCTCGTGGCAAAGGGAGACTGAGTTTGAGAATCATCTATAGTGCCGTAGTCAATGTCTGTATTGTAATCTCCTTCTACAATGTTTGGCTGAGTCATGTTGAAAAAAGGAAAGAAATATAAAGCAAGGGTTAACACAAAGGCTCAGACCAGAAGTTATTTTCTAGGGGTCCTTTCAAGCTGGCCACAGACTCTGCTACATCTACAAAGAAAAGGTTAGGGAACTCTAAGTCCACCATCATAGATTTTCCTCTCAAGGCAAGAAGATCTTGATGGGATGTGGTCTTCTATTTACAGGATCGTTTACCCTAAAATTGCCTCTTGGTCGCGCTGGCGCTGTGGCCTGGTAGCCAGGCATCTGTCGCTTCTTCTTAGTGGCAAACTTTTTAGCTGGTGATTTTTTGGAAACCAAGAAGTTTAAGGGCTTGGCCTTAGTTTTAATGAGCGACTTTCTGCTCCTCTTCTTTTTCATGGAGACACTACGTTTCTTTCTCTGGAAGAAGTGGCGGCGACAAAGAACACCAAGACAAACATGGAACATTCAGAAGAGGAAATGATTTAAAGGCACAATTCGCAACAGTTGTACAGAATCTTTTCCAACCCGACGATCAAACGTTATATGCTCCATTTCCAATGTTTTTACAGTAGCTGATTCCTGTAGATCAAAATGTTGACCACATGCACCAATGACAAGAGCTAGAGATCTTTGGGAAGAAAAGTTGCTGCACAAAAATGGTGAATTGGGCCTTTCATGTGAGAGTTTAGGACACATTTACAGGTAAGTATTTAATTTGGACAGATGCAAAAACAAAACAAAGGATTTGCCTTTCAGCAAAACTTTAGAGCTATTGCAGCAGTACAATAGCTGCAGCAACTGGATTGCCTCCCCTTTCATTGGATAATATATAATGAAAAATGTTGCATTATGCACACAATAGTTTTAAAGACATGCTGGAATGCAAAATACACTCAAAGCAGATGGCATTTTTACAGTCAGAGTTGACAGCAGCCTTGTAAAACAGACACAAGGAGGGCTGGCACACTGAGTGTGTTTACGTGCACACACAAAACCTCCTAGGTCATAATCAGAGTAGGCTGAACCAGGTCAGGATATCCAGATTATTACTCACTGGGGCAAAACAGCACTTCTGCCTGGTAGAATCAGAGAAACACCTCATCAAAATATTATAATGAAGCTGATTACTCCCATTTACTTGGGTATTGGTGTGCACATAAAGACAACATCGAGACACACAGACAGAGCACAGGAGTGGTGGATCACTGACAGATATTACAGGAATCACATCTGTTCTCTGTTTCCTTTTTCCATTTACCTGTGGTTCAGAATAGTCATCAGTTGGAACGATGTCTGTGTCTCCCTCAGAGTAATCATAGATCTGGGAGTAATCCAAATCATCAGTAGTGTACTGGGGAGCGACAGAGAGACGGAGAGTGGGACACAGAGGAGAAAAAGTAGGATGGAGAGATCTCAGTGTTGATATTAGCAACAAGGATGCACAGCACACTTTCAGTAAGAATTTCATAATTTCCCATTGATGAAGAATTAGATCAATATTTATGCATTGTAATATGAATGTACAATAATGATAAGATCAATAAGATGTTTCTGTATTCCATGTGCATTTCTGCAGCCATGAGTGCTTGTATAATATGAGCCTATTATTATCACACATGGAACTATAAATGTTACAGGACACAGGGTATTGCTAAAGATACTTTTTTTTTTTAAAAATCATGTAAAATATGTATTAATATATTAATATTCAAGTAAAAATGAAAATTTCATCTTTAAGCAATAAATACCAAATGTTGCTAATTATGTTGCATGTAATGACCTTCATGTACAGTATTTGACAAATTGGTAGATAAATGCTGAATCTAGCCATGTGGGTTTTATCAGACAAAAACAGAAGCAGATGGACTCATAAAACAAAGAAAAGCAACAAAGAAACCTTCAGCAAAAATCCCAGCTGCGTCTCAGGGATATTGTGATGGAACATTCTTACTGCCAGTATGTAAATTTCATGCTTTGGGCGCTCTAACTCTGGCTGGAATAAAGGTGTCTCCTTTAAAAGGACATCCTCTTTTAAACTGTCTTAGTTCTAGAGGAGTGTCATATTAGGGTGTCAAAAATGAAACTATGCAATGCAATAATATCCGGAAGAAGATCAAGGAAATTGTAGTCGTAAATCTTTATCACTTTATGCTCAATTTTTGACAAAATAATACTAATGTTTTACAGATCATGGCTATAGCATTTTGGCATTTTTTTCCTATTTAAACTCATCAAGCTGGATTTCTACAGTCAAGCTAGTGCTAATTGAAAGTTCAAGATGATTCACCATGCTTCTCACATGGTGAATCATCTTGAACTTTTAATCACTAATGAGAAAATTCAAGTTCATTGGTTTCAATTAAGTTCGATCTCTGAGAGAAGTTTAATTACATATCAATACATGTATATCTGCATTAATTTCTATTGATATTCCTATTGCCATTTGTACTAAAAAACCACCATGTTCATATTATTAGTGGTAAATTTTACAGTGGTTATGGTATATAGAGATCACAGGTCAGCAAACCTCCGCTGAATTCCATATGGTTTAACACAGTCTAACATCTCTGTCACACAGCAGGTATTTAACAGCTGATTGGGCGCCCCTGTTTTATCCCTGGCTGGTGTGTGAATTATTTCTGATGATGTTAAAATTGCACCTGTGTTTTGTCATGAAAAGTTTTTAAAAGGCTCGCCTTTTCTATTTTTAGGCATTAACAATAACACTTCATTAACATAATTGAAAACATTTAATTGTTTTTGAGCAGCCACTACAGCTGTGGAGTGTCTGCCTCCAAACTGTGACTAATCAGGGCGCTTGGCTGGGTCTCCCACCCCTCATCCCTGGATGACTGACCTCTTCCTCTGGCTCCTGGGCCTGCAGGGAATCAGTGTGGGGCGTGTCACACTCTGGATTGTAATGTTCACAGTAGTCATATGCTGCTTTGGGATCAGCCACGATCAGAAGTTGTTGGATGTCACCCTGGAAAAAAACCACACAAACTGGATTCAGCTCACTATCGTCATACAAGAATAAAAAAGAAGATAAAAGTCACTATTTCCGAGGCTTGATGGAATCTAATCAACAGCAATGCATGTCAGGGCTAGAATGATGGTCATGTCACATCTTGCTCATCCACTCACACATGCTGGGTGTAGTGGTGTAAATGCAAATCTTAAATTGCAGATGGGTTCACTTAGGTTCTCAAACACTTACAGAGTCTGGCAGACTAAATACACTCCCCCCTATGCGTATGATTAAACAGTCAGACACTCACCCCACAGCGCACAAGCTCACATGGCACAGGGAGGAAACTAAGTTCAGACGCTGGGAAAATTATTATTATCAGCAACAGGGTTTACCTCAGGAAATCAAATAAACATGTATCATCAAAGCAACACCTGGCATGGCCGAGTGTGTACACCAGTAGTCAGTACAGCATGGGATGACTTCAGTGAACCTCCACTCAACACGGATTTTTGAAGGAATTATGCATGATTTTACAAGACTTTTAATTCTTTTTCCAAAACATTTATTAGGATTTTTTTTAATTTGAATATAAATTTTAATGACGTTTACTCTTTGAAATTCACTGTATGAGCATGTTATGTTGTAGTTTTAGTTCAAACGTAATACAACTATGACCAGTGTGTAACATTGCTGTAAGTCTTCACTGTTGAATTTGTTGAAATGCATTGAATGTGTTAAAATTTTTATCAAAATGTATTTAAATGTATACATTGTAACACAAAAATAAAAATATCACTGACCACAAGTCAAGCTTCTCATCAAGATCAACTTTTAATTGTAAGACTAGTCCCACCAAAGCATGGTGTTCCACAAGGTGTCTGGTACAAGGAGAATAATGACAGAAAAAAAGGAAAAAAGGAAAACAATCAAAAATAGCTCACAGGGGTGAGAATGAAGATGAGGCATGGCAGCATCACTGACGCCATAGTGTTTGACATCATTCCACTGCTGTCTTGTCTGGCTGACAGCTCAACAATCAGAGTTCTGCAACTCTCTGCAGGTGAACTGATTGGTGAAAGCATTGGGATTTTTCTTTCCATAATTGCTTGACTTTCTGTAGGGTGGTTGGTGAGTCTTTATACACATTGGAAAAGACAGTTGTTGAGGAGATTCTTAGAAGGCAGATGAAGCGGCACCTGTCTGGCTTTGGTTTTGGCAGGCAAACAAAATGTGATACCTGAATCCAGAGCCAAAGTCCTGCTGCACTCATGTCAGCAGGATGTCGAGGAGCAGAAGAGATGATTGGCTGTGAAATGCAGGAAAAACGAAGCAGGCTGGGACTTGTCAGGAGAATGTGTGTATCCTCCCTGTGTTAAAACTGGAGCTATGGATCCTTAACATTTACCTCCATATAAACAGCCATGTGCTAAGGCTTGTCCTTTGGGAAAACAAGCAGCGCCACTTCAAACTTTCACTGCGTAACCATTCATCATCATGTCAGTACACAAGCTTTACTTCTACAGTCCACAGATTCCTCTCAGGGCTCTTCTCAGTGGGCTGAATGATTCTTTGACTTGATGTCTCCCACTGTTTGGATGCAACTCTGACAATGTGAACCTCGTTTAATCAGAAGCAAGCTGCAGCACATGCACATCAAATATCAAACAGCTCCTGTTCCTGTCTTGCTCAACCAGGTACAACATCCATAGGGGTTTTGGCAAATGCATCTGATCACCAAACACTTGATCTTATCTAACCACTGTAGAGCCTGGTGTACGCTGAAAATATCTGAAACGCTTTTTGCATTTTCAACTTCTGCACATGCTTCAATCAGAACAGCAATTACCGAAAAAAGAGGCAGAGTGGAATCTTGATATGATCATATTAAGACAGAAATGTACACCAATGAGATAACATTAAAATCTGGTTTGAATTGAATTAGGTCATGTTAGCCAAACTTTTCCTCACTCTCACTCCTTTGGAACTGTAATGACAAAGTTTTAACCCTGAATGGCAACGACCACCAAACCAACAACCAGGGCATCAAGTCACTTTTAAATCTTAAATCTTAACCACAACTGGTTAGCTTGGGTTAGCATTAAGGCTGGAAACTGAAAGAAACAAGTGTGACATTCTGCTTGAGGTCCACCATACCTCAAAAGGTCACTAATATTTCGATCTATCTTGAGTCATTAAATTAAGTCACCATAAACAATCAGTCATTCATTTTTTCTAACCACTTCATCCGCTTGCGCCTGTCGGGATAACTGGTGCCTATCCCAGCTGTCTTGGGACGTGAGGCGGGGGAAACTCCAGGCGCGACGCCAGTCACCATAAACAGTTACATTTCATTACGAGCAGGCATGGGTAGAGACAACCTAGCTGCCAAGTCTGTAACCATCCCACTTGAGGGCTGTGTTTCTGAGTCAAGATGACATGCAATACCACATGTGTCACTCTAAGACCAAAAGTGAATCCTTGAACCCAACCTAGAGTCAGCTTTAATTTGTCAAAGTCTGAGAGCCACCCGTCTGCACTCAAACAGATTGTGGAGACACGGTGCCTGACACCGAGCCCAAATCAGCACAACTGGGAAGGTTTTGACTGTTTTATGGAAGGACAGGAGCTACAAGATGTAAAAAAGAACATGTCATCAGATAACATCTTCACTCTTGCAAGAGGATGTGGGATTTACAGTATGAATCATTTTTTGATAGAAATGTCACTCTTATGGGCAGAGTTCCTCCTTAAATTGTGCAAAAGAAAGTACAAAAGATAATAAACTGGTGTCAGGTAAGGATGGGAACACCATAAGGGATGGAAAGACATACAGAAGGGGATTTTGAGAGAGCAGCTGGGATATTAAAAGATGTTTTGTGCTGGCAAACACCTGGGGAGAGTCATGCTGACGT
Source organism: Antennarius striatus (assembly GCF_040054535.1). Lineage (NCBI taxonomy): Eukaryota > Metazoa > Chordata > Actinopteri > Lophiiformes > Antennariidae > Antennarius > Antennarius striatus. The sequence goes on from NC_090795.1 coordinate 11,877,768, forward strand.
TACAAGCCTGTCTTCCACCGTAGACTGCTGTGATAAAAGACCCTGGCAACTTGGAGGTATGCCAGAGCTCAGGAATACACCTCTCCTGACTGCAGCAGAGCAGAGGGCAGCCGAGAAACCAAGTCTACACAGCTGCATGTTACTTACTACTTTGTTAAAGGTGAATGAGAGAGAGACATAGAGCAGGAGCAGTGAGGGCTCAAGATAAACTTTTGTATCCTTGAATAAATTTCTTCTCGCTATATCCGCTGTTTTGCTGTGCATTCTTGGCACTGGTCAACAAAGGAAGAGTTTATGAGTTTATTCAAGTTTTTGAGTCTATCATTTGAAAAACATTAAAGTGCATGACAATTTTCAGAACCAGGGGACGGCACACACCGATAAAGAATGAAGTAATAAAAAAAAACCTCCAGTCATATGAGTGCAATGTGTGTGCATGAAGGGATATGTGTATTTAGCTTTCTGCAAGATTCTTCAAGATTTCTATAATCTGAGTTTAAGAGTGAGTTACCTACTCATGCAGAGCTCTGTGATGTAAACACAGACAGAGAAATGATAGTGACAGCACAGAAACCCTTCCCTGTAAAGCACTGCAATGCACTGTGGTATATAAATACACATAAAGGGGCCATAGGTTAAAGCAGTGCACAGTGGTTGATACCCTGAACTGAGGAGTATCATCAGCATAAAGCAATGTTTTGTTTGGTTAATTCACTCATTTATTTGATTTCTATTAAAACTGCACAAGATGTTGTGATTAGAGGGTGACAGAAGGGTATCATATCAAAGCACAAGTAGTCATCACCTCTGGTACTTTGACATACCTCTGCCCAGGGCAAAATACCTTTCCTCCAAGCATAGCTAACCATAATTAGTCTACCCCTTGCAATCATTAGACACCCCCCCCCCCAAAGTCTTTAATACAGTGTCCCAGAAAAGACACAAAGAAAAGCTGAGCATTGCTTCCATAACAGAGAAATGGAGGACAGCTGTCCAAACTGACACAAGAAAAACACAGAAAAATGTGATGTGTGGCTTTTCTCATCTTATAATGATCCAATTATACAAAAACCATTTGATGAATAAATTCAGAGGACTCTGCTAATTAATGCGTCTTTGACTATTAAGGCTAAATGACTCACTAAGTACTATCATAAGGCAATAAAAAGCTAGTTTGTAAGATGAAGATGACGTGGCATCCAGAACAACTCAGCTCCATCTACTCTACAGTGAGAATTATTGGGCCTTGGTAACTGAAAAATACACAGAATAGGCAAGTAATGTCAGCCAGACATGAATACACAGTCTCATGGCTTTGGTAAGGAATGGAGGCCTCAAGGTGGGTAGGGTGGAGATGGAGAAAGAGGTGGTGAGCAGGGAAGAATATGCAGTGAAGGGAGGAGATGAGGAAATAAGGAATAAGGAAAGCCTGATGGGCCAGTGAAAGACCCCCATTCATTCAGACCAGGTCCCTTAGCGACAGTGATCGCCTCCAACCTGAGGCAGGTATGGTATGAATAGAGGTTTATGAAAAATGCAGGTCAGCTTGCAAAAGCACATGCTGAGCCTGATCTTTTTTCTTTTTTTTTCACCCAAGGAAAATATTTTGTTATTAGTAAATTTATAAGTAGATCTACCTCACAACTGGTTAAGCAGGTTAACTAAGCTGTAATTATCTGATATAAACTACAGTTTAATTAAATCTAAGTAAAATAACAGTTGGTATGTCAAAGAGTTTGTATTTTCATTACATTCTGAATATACTGTAGTTTGTATGCAAATTGCATATATTTCTTCAATCTCTTATATCCCAGCATGCATCAGAGTAGGGACAGAGAACAGACAAGAGACCTGTTCCAAAAATCACACAGAGAAGACCCTGTTAACCTACTTCCTATTTTCGGCCATTCCACAGGCCGACGCCTGAGTGGACACTCTGTTTCATAAACGGTGGATTTAATGTCCTCTCATAAATCTAATCTAAACTAAAAGCAAATATGTTTATGAAAAATTGTACCACAACAAGGTGCTAGGTCTTTTGTACTGAATAATATGAAACAGTAATCGTGGTCCATATCCAATCAGATGTCAGCAACACCCACACCACAAACTGATATGTAGATTGAAATTTAAAAGACTCTAAGTTAAACATTAAGAGGATAAAACAATCCTAATGTAGAAATTTTCCTTATAAAACATAACCAATATTTCTTCCAATAGTAATCTGACAAATAATCAAACTAATAATGTTTATTTAACTCTTCATCATTGAACAACTGTACCAAATAAACCAAATGACCTGAGTGTAACACGCAGAGGAAACAGTTCAAGAGAAGAAAAATCAAAGATATGACAACCAGCAACAAACAAAAAGGCCCCAAAACATGCATCCCTGTGAGGATGACAAGGTACATACTTATACTCACTCATCTCTAGACTAGAGTAGCGGTATCACACATTCAAACATGGTATCACAAACATTCCTCATCATTCCTTCAGCTCATTAACAAACCAGCGCTTCAGTGGCATTTAATGACCTTCTACAGACGAAGGTAACATGAATTCCAGACACCAGTCATAACACAGCATAAAGCCAAAAGGTGTAAATTTGCATAAGTTAATTTTATCTAGTACAGCACTTCATATTGTGTTTTGGTTCTGTGAATAAACTTATGTCTAAATACACCACGTTTTGCCTCTGGCATGGGGTATGTAGGACAGAAACTCTGCCAGGGCAGCAATTTCCTGGAGCCGCATCATGATCTAGATCTAATCTCAAAATGTAATCGTATCTTTCCCATTCTAAGAGAAACTTTTAAACAGAATTTTGTTGAAATCTATTAAAATATTTTGATACATTCTGCAAAAAACAATATACAAGCTGTCAGGGAAGAAAAAAATGACCTCCTTTGTAGAAGAGCTAATGCATAATAGTCTCCAGCTGTTCCTCTGTAAGCAATGCGTCAGGATTTTTAATTCTCTAGGAGTCACATCACACCTCACAGCATGGAAATGATGTGTGGTACACAAGCACTCTCTTGAGCCATCTTTACATGATCATAACTTTTTTCCCCCCACTAATATGCTTTATTCATTTAAACTAACGATGATCAAACCATCAGAAAAACAATCAATCTAAGAGGACATTTTAACAAGACATGGTTGTTTTTTACCTAAACATGTGAGGTTCCTGTGGCACTTAGTGTCTCTAATTACAAGGTAAGGAGAAGCTTTAACAAAGGATCAGAGGAGGCTGAAAGGATACAAAAAAAAAATGTATTCACATACACACACGTGTAAGGATGATGAGCATTGCCTGGCTGAGGTTAACCACAAAATATCACAAAGTACAGTCACCACGTGAGGTGCATTTAGGTAGACCTGATGAACCTCAGCTAAATCACATTTATAAGCCTTAGCTTCTGCTATTATGACTTCTTATGTATAAGTTAACAAGACAGTACGAGCAACAGTAGATATAATGTAGGGAAAAATCACACACCAGCGCATCACAATCACATTGTTTAACAGTTAAACATAAGATAAGCTAAAAACTGCCAAAGCTCTTCTACATTGTGATATAAAACACATGAATGCAAACCTGCTCATGCATCAAAACAACAGAATATCTCCACCCCGGACAGGATTTCTGTCATCTCCATTTTTTTTTTTTTACTACGTTGTTACATCTAATGGCTCCAAGCCTAATTTAATACAACTAAAACTAACACTCACTTGGAGAAATTACTTCAGGCATTTAGAATCTGGAAAATCATTGATGATTACTGATCAGTATTCTGATCAGTACACTAATATTTACCCTAGCACATGCACCAATACGTCATTTAAGCAACTGAATTACTAGTTCAAGTCTTTACCTGGAAAACCTCTTCATCCAGGAGTCTGGTGCCGAACACAGTGATGCCTTCGGTGCTGATGGATGCCCGATCGCTCCTGAGGAGAGGTTTGGTGATGTTCTTCTTGCAGTCTAAGATGATGGTGACCGTCTTCTTCTCCACACTGATGGCCACGCGGTGCCACCTGGATAAGGACACAGCGAGGACAGGTGAATAATTAAAAATGTTTTCATCAAAATTTATAAATAATAGATTTATAAAACAAGAAAAGATTGCAAAAATCGATACGTTATGAGGAAAGTGAACACTGAACATTTTGTGGAATATATTTGTTTATAGTCCTTCTAATAAGAAAAATAGCATAACACAATCCAATTTTAAACATTTAAACATACCGAAAATACAAAGACACTCCTTGGGATTCATTATAGAAATAAAAGGCCCAAATAAAAACAAGGAGATCTCAGTTTTCCTTTCTTTGTTTTGATGGTCAACACCCTTATATGCGGAGGGTTAACCGAGGTCACACGTGAGTCTGACACCTCCCTCGCCACTGGTCCATTTAGCTACTGCACTTAAGGGCTATTGCATACCAGGCAGTGGTGGACCACATTCTTGCCCCCACACTCTGGCCCTGTTTAACACGGGATTACACTCATTAAACTCAAAACTTAATCCTCCTTCTGGGTTACTCGGCATGACAGACATGGTGAACATTGTGGAAAGTGAGTGTCGGCATCCAGGAAGGCCTGCCCTGGCAGCGCAGGAGACACACAGTCATAACATTGTTTTGAGGTGGAAGATGAGAACCAGCACGACTGTCATAGTTCAAGATGGTAATGTAAGAAATATAGGAAGCAAAACTTCTATCATCATGTCAGTATGTGACAATTTAACACAACATAATGTTTGATTCTTATTGGAACGCACATTTGCTGGCATGCAGTGGAGATTAGGATGAAAATAATGTTCCAAACTAGCTGGGTTTAGGGGTACATTAAGGAGGATTACTTTCATGGCTGAAAAGCAAAGTTGACTTCAATAGCTTTAAACGTGTCAAACTTTTGAGGCGTATTATAATTAGAACATAAGCAGTAACAAGGTGTAGGAAAAAGCTAACATATCAAAAGCTCTCATTATGTAAAGCAGGAAGTATAAAATATCAGAGATCCTCCCATTCAGAGGATAATACTCTTCTTCACATAATAAATAATCAGCGAGCTTCTCTTTTCGAACTCGGTGTGTGCTTCTTGGTGAGGATGAATACATCCACAGGAATCACAGACTACACACAGCCTGAGCTTTAGGGAGTGGAGATTTAGACGAGGCCTGCAGTTGGAATGCATTCAGATCGAGAAGAGTTAAAAATCTTCTACAGGGAACACTGCTTCTTAGACAACAGGTCACAAAAACCACAAACCGGACAAAACAACCCTGCAAGACCAAAACAAAGCTGGCTTTGTTGCAACTTGCACATGAGGCTAGAGTTATTGCTGACATGAGACTCTTGAAGGATTTTAAAAGCCTCCTGTCATGATAAATGTGTACACAATAGCTCTCACTAAGAAAGTGTCTGTCATAAAAATGTTTTTTGTGACTTCTTCAAAATCCTCAGAAAACACATTATCATAAACATGTCCCAAAAAAGCAAAATTAAAATAATATTTCAAACAATACAGTCTGTCTACATTGTGTCTTGTTATTTATTCCCACCACACACTGGTTCATTCCAGGTAAACTGAAGCTCTCGGTGGGAAAGGTGGGATTTCTGAACCTGGGCCCAGATAATCAGGTTCATGTGAAGAGGTTAGGAGAGCTGTTTCTGGTTGGGTGAGGTAATCCAAAGGGGTAAAGAGGAAGTTTTGGTGACCCCTTTACTCCTCCTTCAACCCCCGCCTCTCTAAAATAACAGAGCCGGTGAGTTCATGGATGAGGTCAGATTGCCCACAGCAGTCCCTGCTGTGTCCTAATAATCCAGTGTCTCCCTGTCTCTGACCTGTCTCTGCGCCCAAAGACCCCCGATGAGCTGAATAATCCTGTCATAAGTTTTCTTGTTTTCATAAAGTAGAATCACAAGAAATGAATGCTCATCTTATCTTCACCATAGATTAATAATGAATAGACCAATAACATAAAAAAAGCCAGTGTGATAAATATAGCCTGGCTGGTACTGTCTGACCTTGGCTCATTCATTTGAACCCAGACTCTTAGTCACCTTCAACAACTTAACTCTCCGCATGCCACACAATCCATTATTTTTCCAAGCCAGCTTGAGTCTGAGGGTGCATGGGTGTGTTTGAGTGTGTTATATGAAGTGAATGGATCTTTCAGGACATACTTTCCATCTGCAAGGTTGACAGTACGAAACAGAGGGTAATCTTCCGGTGCTGGCTTGCCGGTTTGATCCTCATACAAGAAGACAGGTGAGCGTCCCACTTCCACACCCAGCTGCTGGACACCCTGTTCATTGTAAATGGACAGCAGGAAAGACTGGAGGCCAGACTTTGGGCGCACTGTGGTCAGGATGGAGAAGTCCTCAGGAAAAACACCACCTACACAACCAAAAGGTGAACATGGTCACATGGTTAACGTCATTGTCATGACAGAGGACAGGAAAGTTCATAATATTTTTTTAATATATATTATGATTACTACCCTTGCACTTCAGTGCAACAAGGCCTCAACTTCCATTTTTAAACTATAATCCATTGCTACTTGAATAGTTTTAAATTCTTTTCAATCAAATTACAGTATACATAAAAGATACAACGATGTATATCGACATAATGAAATAACCCAAATTTCACAGAGTAAAAAACAATAATCTTCTCAAAGGCTGAAAGGAGGTAAAAGTAGCAAAATGACACTTACCAGGGAATAACTGCCTGGTGGGGGCGCTGCTCTGGATCTTATTGGCAACTCTATAAGCTGAGTCTGGCTTTGAAGCTTTTCGGTTTGTGCAAAATCCTGATGTTTTCCTCACTCCTTCAGGGTAATTTTGAAATTCTAATACTTTTAGCACGTCCACTGGTTCTGCTGATTGGGAGAGCAGATAAAATAATGGTGAGATCACAGTACTGGTCATCATCTACAACAGTCAATCAACACATGAATGATGGATGACAAGCATGGACAAACGTCTGTGGCATCTTATTTTCGATTGGTTACAGTTAACATAGTCTGTGTAACACTCAACAGAAGTGTTCATTAGAACCCTTCCATAATAGTGCAGAAGATTCACTGTCATCAAAAGGGCACCATGACATTTACGACAGCCTCACTGAAACACCACACCTTTTCTTTGACTTATATATGCTTTTGAAGGGCAAATTCTTCAAAATATGGTCAGAAAACCAAAAATGTGTGACCAGAAAGCCACCAGATTAACCATCAGCAGATACTTCAATATCTTATTGATAAATATTTCACTGTATAGATAGATTTCATTAGTTTGGATATCCATAGAGCCACTGGTTTAACAGACCAAAACGTCAAATTTCAGAGTCACCAATGGCAATAATGCTTAACTTGATTTGGCACAGCAATGGAGAGTGGTGGAAACCAACTGGACAATAAGGGATACAGCTTAGAGGTTATTCACAGAGGTTCTGTATATACTGGCACCCAATGATGACCTCACCTAGTTTCACTTTGTCTGCTATGAATATAAAATTAAAGAAGCAGGACAGGACCGCTGGACATTAACATGTCATGGATCATCTCCTGCCAAAACTAACCTCATGCAACTACTGTGAAATGTTTTAGCTCACAGAAAACTAAAAAGGGTGAGAAAAAATAACCTGAAAACAGGTGTAAGGTGTATTGTGAGCAAAAAAGGAAGCAGTCAAAACCCCAAAATCCTCCAGAGGCAGGTTTATGTATTTGGGCACTCATCTATTACTGGGGATTTCAGTCAAGAGTCTAAATTTAAACTTCAAAGTGACAATGAAGGGAAAATATTCTTGATGTGTTTGTATTATTACACTATGACTAGACCTAAACTGTACTGAAAGGATAAAATCAACAAAACCTAAAGTTGAATCATGACACCAAGCAAGCAAATGGTGTCTAAAGACTAAAAAAAATGATTCAGGTGAGATTTAGTTCATGATTTAGTTTATAACATCTACAGTATGTTGCTTAGTAATCAGACTAGTGACTCTAATGACATGAAATATTATCCGATTCATTCAAACTGGACCTTTAACTAACACTGAATAATAATCACTCAGTAAAACACTCATGAAATAACACATCTCTAAAGATTCCAGCTAGGAGACACCGTCATGAGGAAGTCTCTCTCCTTGACAGTCAAAGAGCAGACTGAACAATGGGCCGACGGAGATCTAGTTCTATAATTCCTGGATTGGTTTACCTCAATAAGGACCACTCTCTGCAGTATAATGGGCTTTACACATAAAAGGGCCTGTGTGGATCAATTTTACCCCTCAGAAAGCATTATTATACAGTCATTTATTCATCTTCTTGTCTACAGTCGCTTATCTGAATCTGTTTCAGAGGTTACACTGGACCCCATCCTTGCTGACTATGGGCAAGAGGCAGGCACCCTGGACAGGTTGCCAGTTCATCACAAGGTCACACAGAAAGACAAACCCTCACTCATGCTCACATTCCTACCTACAGACAATTTAGAGTGATTACTTGACCTAAGTTGTATTTTTTTGCAGGTGGAAGAAAGCCAGCAAACCCAGAGAGAACCCACACAGACACAGAGTACATGCAATCACCAAAATGGAAAGTCTCATGTGGAACCAAACTAAGGACCTTCTTTCTGTGAAGCAGCAACACGACCCACTGCACCACCATGCTTGGCAGCATTATAATTACGCCTCTTTATGAAAAAACCTTCTCAATATAAACTATAATAGCTATGGAAATATGATGGTAGAGACTTAAATGCTGCAGCATAATGACTCTTTGTTATTTGGGTAATTTAGTTGCCATATGTTTTACTATGTTGGGTCCAGTGACAGAATAAATTTGTACAAAATGCAACATAATAACCTAAATTTCTTTAACAAAATCCATACCCAACAATTTGCTTTAATGGTTTGATGGACATATACAAAATGGACACTGCAGCTTTAGAGAGGAGAGATTTCCTAAAAGAGGCAGAAGCAAGGCTGACACAAATAGAGAAACACTGGCAATCAGTTACTGTTGGGTAAATAAGGATTTCAAGATGCCACAAAGTCTTGACTGGCACCTCTAAAGCCACTGTTTGGTTTGGCATGAAGAGGTCAAATCACACAGGAAGTTTATTCAGCTAACTGATCCAAAAAATCTGCTGTCACTCACTGCTTTCTGGTTATCTTCCAGCTTTGTTTAGTTTGATTAATTGTGTTGTTTAGGGACAGCCATTATTTTAACAACTGAAAACATTACAAAAATGGTGCAAACAGTTCATCAGACAGTCTGTGCTGAATCTAAGGATCACTGATTTTGGCTTTGTTGTTTATAATGGAAGGTAAGCAACAGAAGATATTGAGTGAAATAGTTAACATGTCTGAAACACTGTATAATGCTGAATATACATTCAAGGGTTTGGATATCATTTGGTGTCTTCCTGCCTATGCACCTTATACAGCATCTGCAATGGATCAGATGCACCTCACTGTGATAGCAAAGACAGATGGTCAATGGCACGAAACACTGAACTGTATACAATCCAAGAATGCAAAAAGTCTGAATGAAAAAAACCAAAAAAATATACAAGCTTTACTCTCACAAAAGCTGCCTGAACTCTGTGATCTGAAATCACAGGGAGATTCAACATGGATCATGATCAAATAACTAGTCAGCACTTAAAAAATGTATGTCTTATATATGAATTTCATGCTGGATTATTGTGGGTGTCCTCAGTGTCAGCAGACTGTCCCCCAATAAAATTCACTGACCTGTTTCAACAGGATGTAAAGGAGAGATAATGCATAATTATACAAAAACATCAGGAGAAAAGGAAAGCTCAGAGCAATATCAGCAAACCGCCCGTAGGAATTCCATCACAGAGGACAACTCTGCCCTTTTTCTAGCTTGGGAGGATGAGGATGAACCACCTACTTATTTTGGACGTTGAACTGAGGACCTCATTGTGAGTTCCTGCAGAGTTGTTTTAAGTTCAAACTTTGCGACTCATATGTTCCAGATGTGGCATTTTGGCCAGGCAACGACCTTCGCAGACAGGTGCCAAGAAAACGTCAATACTGACCAATCCATTAAGGTGGTCAAATGAGTGTGCACAAGTTTTAAAAGAGTGCGTCTGATGAACTGGTGTGACTTTGCCCTTGGCAACTGAGCAAACAGACCAAAAAGCTCCAGGTAGAAGGTGACATGGTTGGGACTGACTTTCTTTAATTTGGAACCAAGACAAACAAAAACACTAAAATCACACCAGACAGCTTCTACGGCTCATATTTTGAACCCTCTTTATGCAAGTCACAGAAAAAAACATAGGATGAGAAGGGAGGGTGATGACTGCACTACCCTAAGAAGTAGATATTATCTATTTCATGTTCGCAGGTGTTCCAGAAGATAACATGACACCATTCTTTGGACACAAGCCATAAAGGTCTGACTCAGCTCATCCTCTTCTGCATAACATGAAAGCCTTGAACACACTGACATTATAAACTGGTCCTGTCCCATTATGTCATCTGCAGTCCTTACATCTTTACAGTGAGGTGAAATTGGTCAGTAAACGGAGGAGGGCCTTTTCACCTGCAGCTCCCTGAGACTCTAATAATATCTTCAGCCAGAATTTCTCTCTCTATATATCCCCCCCCTCCCCTCCTCCCCGTCTTCCTCACTCCTTCCTTAAAATTCTACCACGCTGCCGGCTAAAACAAGACAGCTTTATGCTGGTGTCATACCAGAGAAACTTCACTGAGACCTACCCAGATTTTTTTTCCCTTTGCTCTTCCCCTTCCACATTTCCTTATTACTTCTACTGTTTGCTTCCACAACATGAATATCGGCACAGTTTATTATATAGTGCAATGCCTATTTTTATCCAAATGGATCATGTAATTTAAAAAAGAGATTTCTTATAAGCTATAATGATCATGCAGTTTTGTGGATTATGTCAATAAGTTAATAAATTTCAACTGTGTGGCGTCAAGAGGTGGCGTCAAAAAAAGCTTGCCACCAAATGATCCAGCTATAGGTGACAGCAGATTAGCTGATGTTCCTGTTGAGCACATTAGGGAGAGGGTTCTGAAAATACTAGCTTTGTTTGCTGGAATGCACATCTGAGCCTGTGCCCCGGGGGCTGAGAAAACGTGTCTGTACACTGCTAGATGGAGAAGGCACCCTGCAGAAACAGCTTTGACTGAATGAGACAGTGGAACATCGAGCCTGCAGCAGAATATTTTAGTTCTAAAAAAAAAAAAAAAGCTTGGAATCTTCAATCTGAAATATATTCTAGTCAAGTAACTTCTGAGCGACTAGGCTTTAATCTTAGCAGAAAACAACAGGCAAGAATGAACTTAAAGAAAGCAAATGAGGGGAAAAGTGGCATAATCTGATTTGTGAGGCTAAAGTAAAATAGCACTGACACTACATTAATAAACATCACATGATTTCTTACGTTAATATCATTAATAGAAAGGATTTCTCATCCTTTGGTCCAAAAAGCCTTTTTAAGACTCAAAGCAAGTTGAATTTCCATTTTGGAAAATTGCCGTTATGATACATGTTGTGTCCAAAAACCTTGTATTCACCAGTAAATCTCTAGAGCTACCTCGAATGGGTCAAAGTGTGAGGCCTGTGTAATTCTGAACCCTGTGACTTGTGGCTATTATGGCTGCAGGCTAGTCCAGTATGCAGGCCAGCTCTTTGAAGGCTCTGAAATCATAGGGAAGTGCAACAAGCACCATCATCAAATAACTCCTCAGTACTTAGAGGGGAAGCATTCCCACCGCTCACACAACACAGCCTTGTCCTGCATTTGACTAGACGTCTGAGTGCAAGATCGAGGGGATGCGGTGGGCACCAGGGAGGTTGCACAAGCCAGGTTTTGGGCTTCAGTGTGGAGCAGGGCAGTGTGGAGAAAGGGTGAGCCTCCCTGTCCACTGAGCCCCCTGCAGACCAGCAGAGAACCCTGCACTCTTATTTGACAGGTCTGAGATTCATTGAGGCCTTTGTAGACTACAGGTTGGTAATACAGTACATATATGATCACACTAACACGTTAAGTGACAAAACATCCAAAATGATATGTCAAATATTCATTTTGCCACCTAACCTAGAGAGTCTTTCCAGGTCTCATGGTAGATAGACATCTACATCTTCTATATGCCTTCTTTATAACAACCAAGTCAATCTCAAAACATTACAGCACCAGTTAATACAACAAAACTCGACACCCCATCAGCCTGAGAAGAAATGCAAGATTTTCATTGAGGGTCATCGGTTGTTTAGAACTCCCAACCATTTGTTAGTAGTGTTATTAAAAAAACCGATGTGACAACTGTCCAGTGTCCCCTGGCCGAGGAAATTCACCCTGCTATCCGCGTCAACATCCACCCTGAGGACCCCACGCTCCACACAAACACCTGTTTTTCAACCCAAATAAATATTAATAGACTTGGAATTCTGATGCGATGTGGTGATCTCTGTGAGCGCATACCAGCAGTGTAGGATGAAATAAATTTGGAGAAGCATTTCATCCTCGGGGTGGACGCTCTCCATTCATGCGTAAAAGTAACTCGCGGGAAATTTTGTGTTCATGAACTTTTTTTTTTTTTTCCAAAAAAAAAAAATCACCTCAAGTCATTTACCCCTGAGAACACGTGGTGTCTAAAGAAAAAACTCTAATCATCTAACACAATGAACAGGGTACAGGTTTACTGCCACTAAACTGTGTTTGGTGGTTTCCACATTGTGCGTAATCGGACATAGATTTCGATTTTAACGTGATAAAACTCGTATACCGTTAATTCAACTGCGCAGAAAACACGGCGCCGCCGTGTCCAGGTGAATGTGTTAATCCACCAATCTCCATCACCAGTTAACCGAATTTTCCCAGCGGGTCGTGTCTCCGTTCCTTCTCAGTCAGATAAAAGTTTTTCTACAGACCTTTGGTCCCTAATAATCTTACCTGCTCTGACACTCGTAGCCTCTAGAACCAGGATTAAAGTGATGAATGCTGTTACAGTGGAATCCATAAACCACCTTTTCGTTTTCCACCTTGTGGACCACCTTTGCATCTCCATGATTGAGCGCCCACAAGTGAATAAAACTTTTGGGCGACTTCAGGTGTTTCTTTTTTTTAATGACGTCCCTTCCACAATCCCAAAATGATGACGGTAACTGTCCTACAGAAAAGCCATGAGGAGTTTAGCCTCTTCTTTCAGCTACACCGAGGCCCCCGATCCTCCTCCCCAGTGCCCAGCCTTCACAGTGAAGGTAGTCGGGCTTTAACCAAAACGCACAAAGTGCAGTCGATACACTTGGTGCGTTCACGGACAAGAGGGCTGGGCAAGCTCCACGAACCGGAGCTACGATTGCAGGGAAGTGACAGGAGAACCAGCCCCCGATTAGCAAATCACGGGGCTTGAAAGTCTCCTTCGTGTCCTCCCATTAGTTCTGTGAAGAAACCAAAGTCTTTATCGAGTGCGCCTGAGGAAAGAAGAGAAGCAAGTTTAATGACGATCTCAGAATAATGAAATGTAAGAAACGTATATGTAGAGCTGTTTATTACTATTTAGTATCCCGACTTGACAGCAACACCTGAGATCAGTTTTAATTAGCTGCAAGAAAACAACAATTTTGTATGAAGTGTTAACGTATAGCATCGCGTTCTATTAATGAACTCCAAAAAAATAATGAAAAAATCTCCTTAAAAATTAATTTATTCATGAATGAATGAATTTTGAAGAAATTAAACAATTATCAGTAATACAACAACAGAATAAAAAAACATGCAAATGCCATGTGGCTGGGCATGAGAAATTCGTGCAATATGTCACTGTACAGGTGGTTGAGAGTTAAGGCTCACAAACAGAATAAATTTAATGAACATTAACTGGACAAAAGTGAGATAATTTTAATTTTGGAAGTCTTAAAATGAAAGGAATCAAAATATGAAGCAAAAGATCTTTTGAAAGAAAGCTTTTGTCATATACTTTCAGAGATGTGCAGAATGTCATTGTGAACCGAAGCCTTTTGAGTTCTCTTTGGCTTATTTCCCACAGGAACTGCATGCATATCAGTGACATATTATGTGAAAACGTTAGATATTTTGACTATCTAACGGTCAACCACGTGATACAATTTCCAAACCCTTATTTTTATAAGCACAAGACAGTCTATAGGACAACCAGCATCTGTCATGACTCTAGTGAGGGCATGGATCCTGACCAAATTCACTGTTATCCAATTCTTCCTTCTTAACCAAACATAACCACACATAACACTTAACTTATTCTACACAAACAAGATCAGATGCTCCACCCTGAAGCCCAGTGCCACTAAACAGAACCAGTTCTAAATGTCTGCCTGAGTTTCATCTTCCATTTCAGTCTCTCATGGTTGAATAAGCTGGGGGCAGTCATTCACGGAGTGTGGTTCAGTATCTCCCATGGGTTCCTGTGGAGGTCTGAGCAGTCTAGAGTAAAGTTAGAAAAAACATTTCTTCACTTTATGGTTTATAAGAAATTATTACAGTGAAATCAATGAAGGAGTGCATCTCAGTGCTTTGTCACTGAGATGCACTAGGAAGTTTTTCTCTATTTTCAGTTATCTTCCAGGCACCAATCGAAAGAATAATTCGTACAATAGAGCTTTGCTTTATGCAGTCACTTGTTACAGCCTCCATTGGGTACTGCAGTTAAAAAGTTGCTGCAGTGGCAGATGGCAGCCTCAGGGATAGAAAAGTGTGCTTATGATTTAAAATTTGATGGTTTGATATCCTGTCTGATGGGGAAAATCTGGACAATGAGGAAAGTCACATTCCCATGTCATTCTGAAATGCTGCCAGGAAACTCACCACAAAACAAACCACAACTTCTGTGTGAGAGGTTCACTGGACCAGAAGTCCAATACTGTAGTATCACATACAGTACAAGGAAGATTTTGGAATGTAATCTTTTCCCAAATAGACAAAGTACTAATTTACTCGAGTATATAAAGTAATGGAGCAACTGTTCCTACCATGTAATTCCAAATAGAAAGAAAGCTTAAATGGATACGTGGAAAGTTTCAGTTTAAAGGAGACTTTAAGACAAATGAACATAATTTTATTTCATTTGAAATATTTCAGTCTTTTCAGAACTTCAGCATTGTGATAATTAAACAGGTTTTACTCACTTACTGTACGATACCGTTGTCGCGCAACTGAGCAAAAGAACATTTTTAACCAGAAAATGCAAAACAAACTATAACGGACTATAATAAAACTATAATCCCTTTCTTTGTGAACAAAAATCAATGTGTGTCATGAGGAATAAATCACATAGATAGATATAATAAAAGGTAGAAGCAGGTAATGTGTTGGATGAGGTAATGTGCAAACTCAATCATGATATCGGCAAATTATATGTTGAGATGTCGATGTAATATCATTTACACCTTGCAATAAATACTCAGGTTGTGATCCTTCAGCAGGATCTAAAATAGGTGTAGAGAGACAAAACTGGGAGGACAATGACATTTTTTAAAGAAAAGGAGGCTGTGAAAAGATCCCAAATCTAACCTCTATGTGCATTTCTACATGTTTACTGTATAAATGTTAAAATAAGAAAAGTTTGTCTATTTTCTCTGAGTTTAACCCAACATGATATCAAAATAAAAAGTCTTTTGCAGGCACACTCGAGCCAACCACCCGCCACAGTCACTGTTTACACACCACACAGACGAGAGTATAAAGAGCTCTTTCTCTACACTAACTCCACTCCTCTGTCTAGCAGAAGCATGAAAACCTTCCTTCACTTCACCAACATCATCTTTCACCACCACAGCTTTTCATAAGTGGAAAGAAATACTTTGTAATCATGTATCAATGGATAAGTCAACCTAACTTGATTTTTGGTAACTAGAGCCAATAGGTTTAATTTGTTTGGAGTTTTTAAGTTTTTGTGGTGTGTCTTTTTTTTTTTTTCCGGGGGGGTGGGGTACTTTTGCCACTGAAATGACTTTTCATTGTCAAACATAGCACTGTTAGTGGCAACCATGTATTACGTGGTCAACCATGTTGCACTCCAGAAATAAATGCTAAATACTCCATTTTCAGATGTCCCATGCAAACCAAAAATGTACAGCTTCATGAATAAGCTTTACATGTTTATTTTCAACAGAAACACAAGAATGTGATATAATTCCGTGCATCCGCTGCAGAACTGATATACAGGGCTGAGATCTAATTTTCAAAGGATTTTAGACCTTCATAATAAATTCATGTCTGAGTTATGACCTGTGGAAAAGATGCAACCTGTGACTTTAAAGCATGTATGGTCTTGTTTAATCTTAAAATCAATTTATCATTTAAGCAGAGTCAGTTGTACTCTGACACATGCAAATGTTTCTATTTACAGTAAAGCTGCTGGAGGCATGTTGTTCACACTGATTGAACTCACATATCTGTCTGAATGAGGAACAATCTGCATTGTGAGCTGAAGTCAGCATGGCATGCGTTGCAGGTGTTTGTAATGGGACACAGTCTGATTCTGATTCACATTAGAAAAGGGAAACAGTGATCTTACAGCCAGGCATGCAACAAGCTGTTTGTGTCTCAAGAATGTCCTTCTGTCTGACACATTGAAGCTCTGAGTCATCTTTCAGCTGATGTTATGTCATGTTGTGGAATAAGATTATCTTAGAATAAAGGGCAGAAATAAATCCATATATTTTTCATTGCAGTTAGGGTTAGGGTTATGTTTAGGTTTAGCCACATTAAAAATATATTACTTGACAATTTTCAGCCGTCATATAAAAATTGTCTTCATGTGAAAATGGAGCTGTTGCAAAATTGCTTTTGAGCACAGCACAATAACTGTGTTTGCTAGCTCCATCAACATTTTGATTTCTGCATCAATTTCCCTACTTTACTGAAAAATATCACCTGCTGTATAGCTATGCTGTCAACCACTCATACAAGGCAGTTTGTTTCCACCACCTGGCTAGGGTGGATCTTCAGCAAGCCCTGAGGTCAAAAAAGATAGTCTGATGATTTATACCATCTTGGCAGTCTGTCTGTTGAGAAGCTGCAGTAAATATACTAAGCAACTTATTGCACTTGATGAGGTGAAAGTAGACGGGAAATTGATTATTGTAAACTAAGACAGAGGCTTAGATTGTTAAAAGGCTCGGTGACAGGAACCGTGGTGGTGAATGCTGCCTGTAACGGAGCGAAGAAAACAGGAATCACCTTGGCTGCTTGGAAAGATACAGGAGCCTGTGTGGGTGGGTGGTCTCAATGAGTCTGTATGAGTGTTTGTGAGTTTTTGACATAGGTTGACTTAGAGGATAAATTCAGATCAGATACCTGAGGATAGTTGTTTAGACTGGGAACAAAAAACATTTCCCATGTTAAACAAAAGCTGACGTGCTGCTTCTGGTTTAGGAGTGAGGAAGTCTTCTGTTATTGATGTAGTCCTAGTGTAGTCCTAACGTAGTGCAGTCCGATCTGCTATCTCCAGAAATGACCTGAATCAACGTGGTTTAACAAGGCAAGCTGTATTATTAACAACTCTATGTATAATTGTAAGTGTTTCACCTAGAATGGAACCAAAGAGGCATAAACCTGGGGAAGGCCTCCAGCACATCATTTACCCATGCCTATAACACATCCACAAAGTTTTGTGAGAATCAGCCTATAGTTGTGGGGTTTTTTTAATTAGGGAAAGTATTTAAAAAATCTGACTATCAGAGAACCTAAAAGCCCTACAGGATCAGCCCTTTTATCTGTATCAATTCCAGTATTCACTGGGATCTTTGCATCAACCTTTGACCAAATTTCATGGCAGTGCGTCCAGGAGAAGGGAGAGAGAAGAAACAAGCCACACAAACAACAGACAAGAGGACAGCATGACCTCCTGACCTCCTTGGTGGAGTCACTAATGTTTCACATAATGTTTCTACCTAATTACTGCAATAGCAAACAGAATACAGTGCACCCTCGTTCTTTTGCGGTTAATGCGTTCCACGCGATTAATGAATTCTGCGATAGAGCTACTAACTATTTATTATTATTTACGGTAATCTTAACGTTTATGACCCTCCCCATACTAATATTAAACAACCTTCTACCTTTATTACCTTTTCCCACACTCCTATCGACTCTTTAAAACAGTTTTGTGTCTCACGTAAGTCCAAGACTCACGGAACCGAGAGCAAACCAGATGCCGTCAGCCAATAGAATGCTCGTACGGTATCACGTGATTGCCTACCAAAAATCCATGATGAGTTGAAGTCGCGAGCGTTGATGCTCGAATGCGCGAGGGCGCACTGTATTTGGAGTTTTGCAAAGATTATCAAAAATAGTTTATCAGAAATTTAAGCAGTCTACTAATTAAGTGTGACCCTGCTATGTTACAGTTTTACGCAAAAAAGTGTATCAGCAGCACACATGGTCCCATTACAGTTGCTTCTCTAAGCAGTATTAACTAACATCTCTTTTCCTCCCATTTCCCACTTTGCTCAGTGATTTCCACTCACAGAGCCTCTTTTTTTAAGTCACTTCAATTCCCTCCCACCCTGTTGCAGGGCTGTTCTGTAACAGGCAGTGTGGACCCACGAAAAACTGAAGCCTCTAAAGTGGACGCCTACAAAGCAGGGCTCCAAGACTAGCTGAGTGATGGATATATACACTATTCATTATGCAAAATGACAGAGCATACGCTACTGAATGTATCTGATGTGGTCGTATTTGGAGGCATTTTGGTCACAAGTTTGTAATTCTGTAACCGAAACATAGCTTTTAATTGTAAGGGAACATAGGAACATAAAACATAAAGAAACACTGTCCATTTAATAACAAACTGTCTAAATAATCATGAATGTAACTCTTGTATTTGAAAATGAACTCATCTGCTTCCTACTTTTGCTTAAAACCGAAGCATTAGTTATATATATATTTCTTGAAAGTGTTACAGTCCCATATTGTTGATGCAGACATGATTTGAGCTGTTTCATGACTTTTGATGAACTGCTGTTCTGTTCTTTCAAGAAATCTTGGGTGAATTTTGGACACCCTCATTGACCACCAGGACACTGATAACATCGGGATAATTTAAAAGTGACACATGAAACATGTATCAAATAAACACAGCATCCTAATGGCCCAGTCAGAAGGCTGCTGTTGCTGTAAACAGCTCCAGGAAGGGATTGCCTCAGTCGGCATTAACAACACACAGTATCGTTCAAAAAAATTCACATTTCTCACATTCAGAAGAACTTCAGATGTGATCACTACCTCCAATTCCATCAAGCAAGTAATCATGTTTAAGGTCAGCATGTTGTGGCTTAACAGGTGTGACATTGAGAAAGACAACTCACACTAGTAGTGATGGTTTATACAGAAGAGGTGATTTTATTCCACATGAAGTTTTTAACCAAGCCGATAGTGCTTAATAAATAGAAACATCCACAAGCTATGTACATTTCTGTGTGCAGCTGCCCTGTTTGACCTTTGACCATTCAGGGAGATTGATGAAGAGGTCAACACAGAGCTCAGCATGTGTCAAGTACTGAGTGCTCAGCCAAAGCTGCCTTTGCTGGTTCTGCTGTCTTCTGCCTGGTCAGGCTCTGGCAAGTTATCCAGTGCTCCCCCAAGGCGAGTTTCCAGTCCAGGTCCACGATGTTCAGGTATGTTATAGAAAAACATGTTGGAAAAACATGGACAGAAGGGAAATATTTCTTCAGTGTCAATTAACCATTTAATGCTGTTGTTAATACAAATTCTACATTAATAGCACATTATTTTGCTGTTTAATCATAGTTAGTGAATGAAAAGCTCTGTGAAGCTGGCAGTTATTATTGGCTGCATATTAAAGCCATTCTGTTCGTGTATAATAAGACACAAAAGGAACAAAAGGACATAAATATGATTTTGACATGGGATTTTATTCCCGTAAGTGCAATTATGACTGCTTTCAGTTTAGACAGTGCTGCCTAAACTGAAAGCAGTGTAATCCTAAAGTCCTAAATATTCATTTAAAGAGTTACACCAGCCTTTAGTAAACCAGGCATCACTATGGAAATGCTCACATGTAGATCTAATTTCATGTAAATATACCTGACCCATTGTTCTGTTTTTTATAAGACACATTAGAGCCCCACCAAACCTGACACGAATTCATCCCACTTATTATTTTAACAATTATTTTTCTAATAAAAAAAACTTGTTTCTAGAAAATTTTAATTTCTTCCGCCATCACGGATAGGCCGGAGTCTATCCCAGGCGACTGAAAAAACAATAAAAATGATTTTCTCCCCCCCCATCTCTATAAAAGTTGTGAAACTATTATGAGCTTGGTGACAGCAGTCTGCCACTGAAGGTCCTCTTCTCCCGTCCTGTCTCTAGAATCCAGACTCTGACTGGCTACAGAACCAGCTCTGCGGAGGAGTCTGTCCAGACGGTCCATGTCCATTTTCCTGGCACCCCCATCCCAGCACACAATAGCACACTGGACACGATGGATGGAGGAGCAACTGGAATCATTTAGGGATGTGAATGTGCTCCATGTGTGCAGTCTTTTGTTTGGTATCATGATAATGAGGCTGAGATAATTCCAGAGAAATTTTTTACCTTTATTTATTGTCCAGATTTTTTTTGTTACAAGATTATCATGAAAACCCAATGAGATCCAGTTGGAATTATGGGAGGGGTTGGGAATGTAAGATTTGAATTTAGTTTGAACTGTTATTAAGTCGTGAACATGTTTAGGAGAAATATTTTCCGATTTTTTTTCATAACGCATTGGAAATAAAACCAGATCAAATGGAATTATTGTCTCACATGAAATGTTCTTAGTTTCGCTTTACTTTCAAAAACCAAAATTGTCACATGCATGCAGAGACTGATCCTGAACCCAAGCCAACTTCAAAGGAGCTTTAATGTCCTTGAAAACATAATTTTCTCCAAAAAGAAAAGTGAAAGATGTCTGTTGTCCAGCTGTGTGCCTCCATTCACTATGTATTCCTGTCAAGCTCAAGGGAGGTGCCTGTGTATTAGGAAGATAATTACCCGTCTGGCTGAATGAGTGGCTTGAGGTCCCGTGGATGGATGAGACATCAAACAGGGTGGCACAGCAGATCGTGAGGTATAAAACTCTTTAGAAAAACTGTGATATGTTGAAACTGAACAGCTACTTCTCAGAGAATAAACACAAGTGTTTAGAATGATTCTCCAGTCATGTTGAGGTTAGAGGGATATCTGTGAAGTTAGGTACAGCTTTTGCACTGGGTTTCCCTGGCATAAATACTAATTGATATTGGCGATGCTCTGTTTAAGCAGATCTTGAACTCATTTATTCTGTGAAATATTTCATGGAATCTTTGGTACAGATAATATTGGCTCACACATGATGAATCCCAAAGACTCTTATGATGCTCTGACTGGTTTTATTGCCTACCTGAGTTACCAACTAGAAGAATGCAACTGTTACCATTAACCATTTACCATTAAAATAATCCTGCAATAACTGAGCATGATGTGTGCATCTGAACCAGCCATTAAAGCACAACAGGTACATGATCACCTCATACAAACCTCTCAGCAAGCTGTTTAAGAATGATTTCATTTTTCAGGTGCTTTTTTTTTTTTTGCTGTACTGTGTTCACTAGTTAAATCACTGCCTCAGGGGATCCAAAAACTTGACAATGACAACAATTTGGAACTAATGAGAATGACCAAAAACACCTAAACTGTAGCCTGGACATTCCATCAATAAGTATACTGGCTACAGCCAGCCAAAAACGGGAGAGACATGAGTCATGGCTAGTAGGCTGATAATGCACTACCACACAACCAAAATAGTCAACAGGGGAAACAGACTACCTGCTAAACTTGATTTCATCATTCCAATCATCATCATGCCAAAGCACAGACTCACAGAAAAGATAGGATTCTTAGATGTAAAACTAAGCACCAGAAATTAAAAAGAAGGTAATCCACCCTGACAGCTATTAATAGTTTTAGTCTAAAACCACACACCATAAGCCTCGTACTAGAGTCTAACGATCGCCACCGAATAAACTCAGACTTTAATGGTGTGATAGAAAGCTGTTGGATAAAGACGTGGTTTTAAGTACTCATTCATTATTTGGAGTAATGAGCTGTCATGGCTCATGAAAATAATGTTCAACAGATATTTAAACTGCAGAGCCAACCAAATGGACAGCATGAATTTACTTTCGTTCCTCTCATGAATATCATTTATCCTGTAACATTGACCCTAAGCTGCAACTCTGCAACCCCATAGATGGTATCTCTCTGTGGCTGATGGATTTCAGCATTGAGGTCTAGAGGTAACATTCTTTGCATTCTGGCCTTGCCTGAAACCGACACTCTCCTTAACACACGGGAAGTTCAGAGTTTGTGACACCAAGTTTGAGTCTTACACACTTCTTGCCTTTCTACACCAAAGCCTTTTAATATTTGAACAGGAAGAGAGCGGATTAGTCTACAAATGATCTGGTTTACTCTTCCTTAGTGAGGGTGCAGGCTGCATTAACTGGAGGACCTCACTATTTATCACGGAGAAGGGTTAACGACAGAGGTGTGTGCAATGATGTAAATCATCTCTTCAGTGAGAAGTGTTTTGTTCTTTGAATATAGATGTACCATATTTTCTGTATGTTTAGGTAATTCCTGCTAGTCTATATGCTGAATCCATACTACCTGAATTTCACCTAGTGGGCACAATGTAGCCATTTCCTTTACACAACCATCCACCAAATGTTTGCTGGGAAGTGCTGATTAAACAGAGACTACACAGAGTTCATGGTATTTCTGTCTCTGCAGGCAAAGACAGAAATAAAGACTGATCAGCGGATGGGACTGAGAATTAGAGGCTTGGTAACTGAGATCTACTGTGTGCCATCATTATCAACCACGGGTCTGTAAGCATTGTTTAGCTTTAGGCACAAAGCAGGAATTACTTTGATTCCCTTCCAAGAGTCATTCTGAATACCAAAGAAATATAACGCAAATGTGAAAAAACAAAAAGAACTACAGATAAGCAGCAAACAATAGCTTTTGTACAATATTACATTACATTAGCACCTTAATGCATAAAAGACGGTCTGTCTTTAGGTACATCTCTTAAGTCTGTTGTGACTGGTTGACATAGTAAACACACACACATGCATGCATGCGCGCGCGCGCGCACACACACACACGTATGTGTATATATATATTTTTTTTTTTTAAATTTAAATTATTTATTTATTTATTTATTTATTTTTGCCTACCACAGATTATTATTATTATTATTATTATTATTATTATTATTATTATTATTATTATTATTATTATTATTATTATTATTATTATTATTATTATTATCATTATTATTATTATTATTATTATTAGACTTGAGTGTTTTAATTAAGCTGAGGCTTGTACTATTATTGGTTCATTATCACTTAGTTGCAGTGCATTGATGGCGCTTTAGCACTGGATAACCTTCTGTTAACTGGCTCAATGACAGCTGGTTCTGGGGTCCAAACTTTTAGGTCAACTTTTGTTTATTGGTGCTGTTTGAAAACTCAATATAGTCGATAATATTCAATATACCCACAAAACACTTTTACTATGTGAATTAATGATTGAGCCAAACTTAAATATGGTAAACTATCAGTGTGTACATTAGGATTTCTAATCCTGCTGTCTTCTTTCATCTTGATTTTCCACTAGCACCAACATGAGGTGGGTATGAAAGGTTAAGAGTGAAATATCTCGATGTCTTTTAAGTCGATTGCTCAGATGTATTTAAAGAGAGACCAGCTTAAGAAAAATAAAATAACTTCAGTCATAGTCTGACAGTAGTGTACCCAGCAAACATCAGCATGCTGGCATTATCATTATGAACTTGCTCTCTTTCAATTGAAAGTGACATTGACTTTACATTACATAAATTTTGGTTTATGTACAGTTTATCCAAAGATTGACTCATTACTGGGAGATCTACTGTCTGAAAAGATGTCTTCCACTTTTATTTTGTAAATCTTGACAATTTAGATTTGCCACCAATAAAATGAGTCAATCAAAATGGAAATAAAGCTCAATTTTCATGAATGTTTCTGGATTTGTGTAAGTCACTGTCAGCAGAAGCTTTCATTGTGTAAACATAAATAATCCATTTGAACAATTAGCTTTGCCTGCAGGCTTTCGTAATCATCAAGGACCAGACTAAAGGATCACTGGCTCCTAAAGGCGGAGCAGTCACTCTGTTCTGGCATTCCACACCAATCCGACAGTTAGGCTTTGTCAAACACACACACACAGACAGACAGACAGACGGTGTGGTTGCCTCTTCCTGATGCTATGAACAGCAATGATACTACTGTTAAATGAGCTTTATTTTCTTTTTATCGATGCACTGTTGGTCATCTGTTCTTTCAATCTGAGACTGTAGCAAGCAGGGTTTTAGCTTAGCGTTAAAAGAGGAAATGGGCTGATAGCTATATGTCAAAGAACCCACCAGTACCTGTGAAGAATTTTTAAAAAACTGTGAAAATACATAAATCCCCAGTAAGAATAACACAGTTTTTCCTCTTAAAATCTCACATACAGTGTGACATGTGTATAGAGGCACAATGAAGGTGGAACCAGTTTAGGACCTCCACTTTTTTATTCACTTTTCATGCAGACTGGTAGAAATACACACAATCAGACCACAGAGCCCCCCACGGCCCCAACCTTGAGTCCATTTAAAGCCTCGGAGGCTGGGCATGAACTGAGCTTACTGTCTGAGGTGCATTAACCTTTCCTCTGTGCCGTCAGGGAACACACAGGCTACAGGCACTGCAGGGCCCTGTTAGGCTCAGGAGATCCTTTAAACCCCTCAAAGATAATTTTGTGTTTCAAATGCCTGTTATTGTCCAGTGTGTGTTTGTTTGTCTCCAAATGTGCAAACAATTACAAGTTTATTGGGATTGGTTCATTCTGTATTGACTCAAAAGTACCAAACCATGAACATTTGACAGTTTTTCTAAATGGTAAATTCCTTACAGACAGGACTGCATGTGTCTCCTCTGAGGCCGAAACCTAGCTGGAAAGCATTTCTGTGGAGAACCGCGAAGATGAGATGAACTGAGATGAAAATTTTAGTGTTGGCCTTATTTACAGTATGTCAACAGACAGCGTCAACAAGCTTCCCACTAATACGCAAAGTCATTGTATTTTTTTTTAATGCATCAGGCTCTAAGGCTGAGTCCAATATGAAACATATAAATGTAAAACTGTAATTTCTACTTTGACATCCTAAGAGTTCATTTATAATGGGTGAGGACCAAGCTACAAGCTTTCTAACTTCTTTGTTCACCCCTTGCCTCCCAGAACAAAACCATCATCTGCTGCTTGTTTATCCCATTTTCCCAGAAACAATCAAAAGAAAGATGCAGCTTTTGTCAATTATGGCCTAAAACTATGTAAAACAGTCATCTCTTCACTTTAGGAGTGGGGAAGCTACTTTGCTTGTAGAAAACTCTTTTTAAAAAAAAATATCGTCCTCATTTCATTTCTGAATGCTATCTTGCAATATTATTCTTTACTTTGATTTTCGTAGCTTATTTGTTTTTATATTCTACTCTCATTATCTAGTTTACGTTACTCCAAAATTCATCTGATATATTCTTTGCATCTTTTTTATAGCATTGATTCACTCTGAAGCACTTTGAGCTGCATTTCTTAACAGAGACTCTTGAAATAAATTGTGTTCTAATCCTAATATATATTTATAATGTATATTCTTGTTCTCATAATTTTTTAACTTGGTGTTCTTGAGTTGGTGGACATTAGTAAATAGCCATAGAGACAGTACATTTCCCAGGAGGACAGTCGCTGACAGCAGATAAATGCTCCCTGTCTGCTGTCTGCTTCAGCTAAATCAAAATTGATGATATGTCAGTGTTGTGAATACAACTCTGTGCCCTGTCACCAAGTGGCCACAAATAATTAGATTCCAGTATTTAAGCTCAAAGGGTCAGGCCATTTTTTTCTCACCTGAAGCCATGGCTTAAATATTCTACTCCATACTCAATTTGTATTAGTTTCTTCAACAGTATTTTTACTTAAAAACTACCTACAATATGATGATGAAGATTAGATTCGATTTTGATGGGGGGTTTCAGATCAAGACACAAGCATCAGTATGTTAGCAAAGAACAGTTATGATGCAGTTTGTTGACATCAGAGTTTAACAGTATTTATTAATTTAAACCGTGAGATATTATTGTACGTGTATAACATAAAACTTGATTTTAATCCTAGGTTTTATGTTTTCTTAGCACAGATTCATGTTATATTTGTCCATCCATCCATCTTCTGAAGCACTTTATCCACTGCTGCGTGGGGGGGGTGGAGCTTATCTCAACTGACTGAGGGCGTGAGGCAGGGGAAACTCCGGGCGTGACGCCAGAGCACCGCGGAACCACACAGAGACACAGACAAACACGCACGCAGAAAACGCCCGTAATTACTCAGAAACTATTAAACTGATTTCCACTAAACATAGTGTGGGGGTGGGCAGGGCCTTTCAAGTTAAAAAAATGTGCGATTGTTAAGTCTTTGGAGAAATGTGCTGTACTGCCATATTGGTTTTGTTAGTGACAGAAGTTATCACCACTGTCAGAAATTAAAAAAAAAATCTAATGTTTACTGCTCCTTAGTCCCATTCAGGTAAAACTCTTACCAATTACATGTGAACACTTTTACTGTGTCCCTTTAGAGGTCTTGGAGTGATTTCAGGATGATCCATGTTTTTCAATAGTCAACTGAAACTTTAATATGAGTGGTCTACACCCAGATCAGCAAAGATTTCAGTGTTTCCCTGGAAATGGAGCTCATAAGATCGCCACCTGAGTGAAGCAAGTTGTGCAAGCCATGTTTGTAATGAAAGTTGTTTCAATTTTTTTTCCAGACTTCCCTCATAAAATATATGTAAAAATAAATAAACCACTCCATCACACGCAGCTCATTTCCCCCTTTATTACCCCAGCAACCACATTCCCAATCAGCATCTTCCACTGTTCTCCCCCCCTTTCCCTTCAGTCTGATGTGCTACGTTGAAGGGAGGAAGGAGGATCAAGTGTCTACCGTTCCTCCCATCACCTGTGAAATTCAGAGCCAGGCCATGCTGAAAGGGGGTATTGTGTCCCCCTGATGAGGAATGCCCTTGCGTCGTTCGTCAAAGAAAAGGCTTCATTTGCCCAGGAATTTGGAGGAATCTCGAGAAGGGAGATTTTCTCGGGGGATGGGGGTGAAAAGCTGAAGGCCTTCATAAATCTGGACAGGAGCGGGACAGGCCTTAACAAATTACACTCGTTCTCGATAAATTAGTATTCACCCTGCAGAAATTCACCTCAGTACAAGAGGTGGATATTTATCATTTTCTGTTTCCTTTGAAAGTCTTTCCATCAACTATTTGACAATTTTTATTTCTGAAGACCCAAAACTAAACATGGAGGACATTTTATAAGTAATGATACCATACCTATTTTTTCAGTAATTTGTATTTTAGTAATATATTGTGGCTGAAGAGAGAAGCCTCATTTTTAGCTCTAAGGTGGTTGGAAAAGTCACGTCCCTCTTGCCACAGCTTGTGTTTCATGTGAAGAACCTGACATCTGCTGGTGAAACACAGAAAAACTAGGACTATATTAACTTTGCTCGATAATCCTAGGAGGCTGGGAAGTTGTAAAAAAATAATCTTGTTATAATTCTTTTCAACAGATGTGAAAACAAGGCAGAGATGGTATAGATAAGGTTTCACCTCATCAGCTTAATTTATTTTAGTGAATATATGTGCATTTTAAATGTCATAACTGCATTGTGTTTCAAACAAGTTTGGGCATGAGCAACAAATTGACTTGGAAATGCCCCAAAAGACACCTCTTAGCTAAATTCCAAGGGTAAACAGGTTAATTTAAATGACTATGAGGGGAATTTTTCAAATACTCATTCATTCGTGAGCAAGAATGAGGGAAGGCATTTTGTGAAACTTGACTGAATGATGAATATTTCTGCACTGCCTTGACAGTTCAAACTGTTAGAAGACACAGTTTGCTCACAATTACTGTACTTTACTCTGTCTTAAAGTTGTACATAATCTAATCTCTTTAATTTTGGGGGCCCTCCACACCGGGAGTTGTGTCTGGTCTGCCCACGGGGGCGTCGCCCTGGGGATCCCTCGGCCCGGGGGACTGGTGCGGCTCTGCAATAGGTGTGGTGTCTGCCCTGGTCTGTCGGGGTTGAGGGGGGGGGGGTCTCTGTGGCGGTGCTTCCTGTGGCTGTGGACTGTGGTGCCTCTTGGTGTGGATGGCCCCCATGGGTGGCTTCTCCTCACCTGGATCCTCAGTGCCAAGCCATGTTAACAGTCTGCTTACTGTATGTGTGACTGTGTGTGTGTGTGTGTGTGTGTGTGTGTGTGTGTGTGTGTGTGTGTGTGTGTGTGTGTGTGTGTGTGTGTGTGTGAATGGGGGCGGGGGGCTATATGTGTCACTTCTTATTGTTGTATGTTTCATTATTTTATCACGTTTTATCTTGTGAAACACTTTGAGTTGCATTTTTTATGTATGAAAAGTGCTATATAAATAAAGTTTGATTTGATTTGATTTGATTTGATTTGATTTGATTTGATTTGATTTGATTTAATTTAATTTAATTTAGCACGGCAAAATAAAAAATAACAGATTTTCAGTTTTTGTGTCCACAGTAAACATAAAAAGTCATTTCAACTCCTGTTCCTCATATTCATATCAATATACTTACTACCATGAAGGAGATAATGTTACAGAGAACTGAATGTAAACTTTTAGACAGTACACATAGTAGTACAGGTTAAAATCAAAACTGATTTCTGGTGGCCAGTGTCTGATTTTAAAATCGGAAAGAGACCAGCGAGTTGCTGTGATGATCACAGCTTTTCATTCTCAAGAGTGTAAACTCTAAGCAACATGAACCAAAATATTTTGATTGTTGCTCTAACATTGTTGCGAGGTATTAGAATTGCGTATAATAAATGCTATTAACATCATTCGAATGACGATCATTTACCTGTTTTATTAATTTCAATGAATTCCTGAGAACAAGTGCACTGCTATCTGCAACTAGATCCTTCGGTACAGGAGGTGGCAGTAGTGAGCACTACTAGAGTCAAATGACCTAAACCAGCGAAGAAGAACGGAAGACGGAAGTTAGTTGGAAAAGCACTACCGGTTGCTGGGTGCTGGTGTGCTATAACAAATATCCCTTCAATTTAAATGTATTTTTTTTCTTGAAATTTTATTTGCATATGCTTTTGACTATATTGTCTGTGTTAGAGTCCAAAAGATTTTGTAATTGGTCACCGAAAAGTAAACATAAGGATTTACGAATTTGCTACATGCTGGCTTCGTTCTATAATCCCTATTTCATAGGTAGCTGTAGCATTTTTCTGCAAGAAAATGGACACAAATGAAGAGATGTCGGAAATTAACGGATGCAAAACATTGCTTATCCGCCACTTACCAGCTGAGCTCAGCCAGGACGAGAAAGAAGACCTCTTAAAATATTTTGGAGCCGAGTCAGTAAGGATTTTTTCCGGCACTGGTCGCATGGTAAGATGTTTCTCACTGCCAAATAATAAATGCTTGAAATTTGGTTAAGTCTTATTCTCATTTTTTAACAAGCATTTGCGTTTCCACAGAAACATGCAGCGTTTGCAACATTTAGGAGTGAAAAATCAGCAGAAAATGTAAGTTATTTTCTTTATCAGATTTAGGTTTGCACGGATGTGATATGTTTACAGTTGGACGCAAAATGATTAAACTCTGATTCCATTTTAGGATTTGTTGGAATGTAACAAACAACCCCTTTTCACATTCAGCACAAAATATTGGTTTTATTGTCGACTGTAATCTCATGATTATTCTGCTCTTTGAGGAGCCTCTCTATAAGCAAAGGATTACACATTTCCAAATCAGACGTAAAACTTCATAAACTTACTTAGAAATAGATTTTCAAGATTATTTCTGTTAAATCCTTAACTTAGGTAAGGACTCCATGCTCAACCTTCCACATGGGACACACATGTTTTGGCGTGCTGTTCTTTTAAGTGATACATTTTGGGAGGTATGGATCAGAAATATTTACCTCATTTACCTAAATGAGGCTGTAATAAATATTCCTAAATACTCCCTGATGGTGGTGACTCAGTGATGCTGTGTGGCTTCTTTGCTTCCTTACTGGTAACCTATAGCTAATGAAGTATAAGCTAGATTTAATCAAGAATCAGGAAATCTTAGAAGAGAATGAACCCATTTGTGAGAGAGGGAAAGTTTGGGGAATCAAATTCCAAAAGAAAAACAATCCCGAACAAATGTCAGTGTCCCCTAAAATTTTATTTCAGAACATTTATTAAATCCTAGAAAATAAATATGTATTGTGCCAGTAAACCTATTGCACAGAGGGCAAAGGAGATTAATTATTTTTCTTTCCAACTGTAAATAAATCTAACAAACATTTTTAGTCTTTTTTTTTTTTTTTTTTTTAAACTGACCTGTATGATATGAAATCCCTCTCGCATCTGTTTAGGCTCTTACCAGACTACATCAGTTAGAGATTCTTGATCATACTCTTATTGTGGAGTTCGCAAAAGGTCAAGATCATGTGACAGAATTGAAGGATCCACCAGTGTCACAAAGGTACATTTGTTTTCATTGTGTTACTTAAAAACAGAATGCATTGACTGTAACTGCTACAGCTCAGTGTGAAAAATTCAGCCATTGTCTGTTTTTCGGACTAAGTCCCTATCCAAAGCTCCACAGATCAGATGTGACTTTTCTAAAACAGGAATTTTCATTTATAATTTAATATGAGCACAGTTTCTATTGATCTCATGTTACAGTGAAACTGATTTTCTTATAAGCCAGTAAAAGTGACTCACTAGCACAGAAATTATGTGAAGTTCATAGTGGTGTGTAATTAAGCGTGAAAGTTTGTAGTTGAATCTTTGTTGTTAAATTTTTTCTTTGCAGCAAGAAAAAAGTTCAAAAAGAGCAGAATAAACCGGAAGCCAAACCAGTAAATATTCCCCTCATACAAACCGGCGTCGCTCCGAGCCTTGGGTGAGTGTTGCTCTGTCCATAAGCAGCTTTTACCATCAGGTGTTCTAAGAGCCAACATTGATGTGCTGGATGTTGATTCCTAAACTACTGACTTTGGATCACGTAATTCTGTTGTTGTGATTTATTATTTAGATACATGCCGAAGTGATTGAAGAACAAGAAAATTTAATTAGGCTATACAGAATAGATAGATTAGCAATGTCCTAACATTTTTTCCTTGCATGGGATTTTGTGTTAACATTCTTTTCATCAATTTCTTGGAGTTTACCAGTAAGTCGCTAGACAAAAGATACCGCCTACACCCAAACACAAATATATGACCCATGCTGTCTAAACCTGGTCAAAGCTTTGTCAGTGTATGTGTGTGGAAGCTGCCTGAAAGCTGGCAGACAGCAAACCTGAATGGAAATCTTGAGCACCAGAAATGAGCTGTCAGCAGCCTTGTGTCCAATTAGATGGCCAGTCAGTCGTTGAGCACCTGACAGTCCGTCTGTGCTTCCAGTCAGTGGCAGGTATTTAATGTCTAGCTCTGCTAATGACGTTTTATCCTAGATTGTGGGTAGGTCTGAAAGAACCTTACATGTTTCCTTTATGTAGCATAAGCCAATAAAATATGCTGCTTTTTAGCTTGTAGCTTGAATTCTCTTTCTGTATCAGTGTGAAACCTTTCGCAAGTTTGAATGCCATTAGGCATTGAATCAGATTGACCCAGCAATGTTTACAGGCAGATGTCACATAGAAGCTGCTCCCATTGAGCACATCAATAGGAGATGGTTCCACTGCAATCTGTCAGGACCACTGTGACTTTCAATTTTTCTACTACTCACCTAAAATTTTCCTGTAAGTTTATCACCAAATAATGAACACAAGACTTGACAATAACGCAAACTCAGGACAGGGTAAGAACCTTGCTAGTGTTTCACAATAAAATATTTCAGCCCAATAAAACTTTGTTTGAAAAAGAGCTAGAAGTGTTGAATGTGTAATAACAGCATGACAGTATTAAACAGGGCATGAGGGAATGTATCAAAATGAGCCTTTTTAATGAAATATTGTGTCTGTGTAACATAATGTTGGTCAACTAAGCCTGCAGCAGTTAATTACTGATGGTAACATAATCGCAACATGGAAGAGTTTCCGTATAGTGCTGAGCTACTTGACTGTTCTGGCGCTCCTGATGTCTAGCTTCATGCTGCTAGCTCTCTCCACCAACACCTGACAGTGACAGTTCAGTCAGTTTGCATCAAGTTAGTTCATTTAAAGTTCATGCACCACACATATAAAAGCAGAAATGTACCCAAATGTATCCGATCATGGTCTATGGAAGTGGAAGCTTTCTGTGTTTTTTCCTCTTTCTGCACATTGCAAGAGAATTCTGGTTAACAAAAACAATGGCATCAGTATATCTTTTCGCTTCCCTCCATTGCTTGGTCAAAATAAATCAAATGCGGAGGGTTTGTCTTTCAAGGGGCCATCATTTTGCAACAAAGCAGTCTAATAGACTGACAGATTTTTAAGGATCTCATATCTCCAACCCTGAAATCTGAAGGATAGTCGTGTTTCTTTCTTGTCAAAGTAAAAAGAGAGGATGTATTAATGAAACGGTAGTAATTCCTTTAACTGTGCAACTGCTGACTAACCTAATCTAGTTCTAGAGTGTAATGGGGAATTTGTCAATCAAATGTTTTACCATTTTGTCGATCATTCCTTAAAATTCAACAACGCAGCTGCATAATTTACCCACGAGTCCCTCATTAACAAACTAATGCCCCAAACATTGAAAATGGGGTGCCACCTGGGACGTCACTGAAGCTCCAGATCGGATTATGCTGGACCACACAAACCTTTGAATCAGATGCAGTTAAGCAGAAAAAAACACTACAAATGTCACTACAGCTGAGAGTAAAATGTGCAATTAAAATTAAATAAGTGAAATTAATTCAAATTACATACTTGATGAGATTCCTTGTGTTCCTGTTCCTTCTGTGTCAGGATTGTATTGAGATAGTTTTACCATGTTATTTCTTTTATCTGTTAAATTACCCTCATTATTTGTTATGGAGTTAACTTTTCCTTCTTTGCGTTTAAAGAGGATAAGGCCATTCATTAAATTCAACTAATTGACCACTGACTAGTAGTTTTGATGATTCTGTTCACTGGTTTCTTCTAAGTGGCAGATTAAGTTCCGTGCACAGTAAGTAAGTCATTGTTTATTAGGGCTGTGCAGGTTTGTTCTCTGCTGCCGTGCTGAGTCTCAGTTTATAAAAGCTATTATTACACAAGGACAAGCTTTGGTGCTGACAGGGCATGTTGGTTTCAATGTCCCTTAATGGTGAGAAAAAGCAGCCTAGCTGAAGCTCAGAGGCTGGGCCACACTGATGTACAGTATGAAGTGGGTTGTGCACAGGGGTGTGGGGGTGGCGGGTGTTTTTAAGGCAGCCCATTGCAGCTTTCCTTTAAAGTATTTTTGTCTTTTCCTCTCTCTCTGCCCTACAGGTTGAAATACCAATCGAATCCTACTTTGAAATATTTATACCCACCACCTTCTAATGGCGTTCTGACAAACATAACACATGCCCTCATAAGTGTGCCAAAGTTTTATGTTCAAGTGAGTAAATCCGGCTTCCTTTATATCATTTGATTTTTTTATCCAGTGCCTTCATGTCTTTGATATGCAGATGTTGGTCATCTGTATGTGTGTGTGTGTGTGTGTGTGTGTGTGTTTGTATTTTTATGTCTTTTCATGCTGCCCCTGTGCTCACACTTTCCTTTTTTAGCAAGAACGAATTCTCGCAAAAAATTCAAATGTGACAACATTTCCAGTCTTCAGATTTATTCCGCCAAAAAAACAAGAAATATGTTTTTCAGAGGTATTGAACTGCATCCAACCTCTTAAAGATCAAACGGAAAACATTTGCCTTTTAAATTTCAATTTGGAGAGCTAGTATTAATAATAAACCATAAGTGGGAGGCATGAGTTATGGGTTTAACATTTCCCCAGGAGCTCTGCTGCCTGGATTTTCACCTCTGCTATTTCTGATGTTGGCATCTTGGTGGTGCTGGTGTGCTGTATAGAAGTTCGGGGCCGCCGCTGGTTTCTCACCTTAGTCTCAGCCTCAGTCTCACTTTGATTCTTGGGTGTTGGAAAATGCAAAAGACTCACAATCTGTGTTACATATGGAGCCCAAGTTACACGCTGCCTGTTTGGGAGCAGCAGTACATTTCTATTAGCAGGCTTCCACTTAACTCAAAATTCGGATCTTTGAATTCACTTTCACTGCATTAATGCTCATGTCTTCAACTCTACAGGTGCTACATCTGATGAACAAGATGAATTTACCGTGTCCCTTCGGCCCCATCACTGTCAGACCCCCCATGGTGAGCTACAGTATTGTGGATGGAAAAGAATGGGCTAATGATTTTGAATAAAATTAACATAAATTATTTAATATGAATTTAGAAAATAGCTGGACAGTGTTCAAATATAAAGAAAATGTTGATATAGAAGTTTGTTTCTCAGTGGTAGAGTACTAATTTATCTGATGGTCGATTGTTTAATCCCCGACCCAGCGGCCAACATGTCAATTCCGTCAGATTGCTCCCAGGGGAATGTTCCACTGGTGTTTGAGTGATGGTGTGAATGGTTTCTGCTCCTAAAGAGCAGGTGGCGCCTGGTAAAAATGCCACCGCTGTATGAATTCTGGTGTGTGAAAAGGTGAATGCTGGTTGATATTGTAAAATCTCAGCATTCAGTCAGACGAGAAAGGCTCTGTGCAAGTACAGTCCATTTAAAGCTGCAAATTCAGGATATAGAACATTTTTCTTCGGAATTGTCAGATGCGTTTTGATAATTTCCCCAATTTTGTAAAAACTCCAAACCAGTGCCAGACTTCTTGAAGAGGTGAGACATCTGCTCGACAGACATACAGATACAGAATTGCTCAGCCTTGGCAGAAGTATGTGCTCCACTGAGTTTTGTAAAGTGTCATAATGATTTAGTTGGAAGGCTGAAAAAGACACTGAAGTTTAAGTCTATGAATTTATTATAATAATAATAATAATGTCATAGCATGAATATTATAGTCATTGCATTTTTAATTTTTGTTAGTTATTCATTTTTGTGTGGGAAAGGGCATAATTATCCTGTTCCGGCTCCTCAATCTGGTCAGTCAGAGCTTCTTGAGCTTTTCCACTGCTTTTCTGCCCAAACAAGGCTGTTGAGATTCTAACCCTGAGCTCTAGCCTTTGGTATCTTTTAGTATTTTCTGCCATTTTATTCATTTATTTAAAGAAATTACTGCTGTTGTTTACATTATGGTATGATAATCGTTGGCATTGGCAGTACAAAGCACTTTGCATTATTCTCACAACAATCCGCAACTTTATTTTCTCAGTTTTAGAACTTTTTTTTTTCCTAACATCTTGTTACAGATGACACCCATAAAATGTTTTCGTCAAACCAAGAGACGGTTCATTTCTAAATTGATCTCTGTTGTTTTGTTTCCTGCAGTTTGAGTTCCTTCCTCCTGCTCCACCCATCCCCATGCCTCCCCCCTTCCCTCCCAACTACCCCCCTTTACCAGAGGAGGAGATGGAGCTGTCCAGTGGAGAAGAATCGGAATATGAGAGCGGGGATGACGAAGACAAGGAAAGGTGAGGAGGAAATACTATACTTGTTTTGTGTTTTTGTTAGTTCCAGTCATTCCAGCTTTTTCTCATTTAAACCAGAAGTAATAATGACTCAACACACAAAAGCCTTGAAGGGAAATGTCTCTGAATTCCACTGGGTAGACGTTTCTTCTTTCCTTTTCCCTTATTCCCTATGCTTACTTTATTTCAGGATTGTTCGTCTGATGGGTCTGGTCAACCAAGCATGCAAGAGACCTCTGAGACCAAAAACGGCTTCGAAGAAAAAGAAACCCAAGATCAAGGATCTACTCTTTGCTCCCAAGCCAGACTCTCAGAGGTACAGCAGAGGCACTCATGCATGTCACAGCCCATACGCATAGCTCATCTCCACGTAGTGTTCACAGGCAGCCAAAACGGAGTAGAAAAGCTCTCGACAGTAAGTCTCCATAAAGACAGCCTTGTGTGACTTACTGTTTGAGCACACGCAGACGCTCCCTCAATGACACACCACAAACTCTGTCTCGACTATAAATACACACTCACCACAGTGTCTCTCAGTTTCATGTTTGGAGACTGGGAAATATCTGCGGTTGACCAAAACAAAGACCCCCAAACCTCAAGCTGCTCAGGAACCAGGTTTATTGTGGGTATTTTTAAAGCCAGGGGTTTTTGTCTGTGCTGTCCCCAGCGCTCCAGCGCTGCAGCCCTCCGACGTGTTCGAGCAGCCCCTCCCCGCTGGCCAGAGGAAAATTGAATTCCACATTTCGTTACCAGAAGTGGTGGCCATGGTGGAAGGGAGTGGGCCTGGTCATTGCAATGATGAAAACAGAGGTAAGGACTTTCTGAAATTTTTGTTTCTTGTCATTGTGAAGTTCACCAGAAATTTTTAGTTCATAATTGTGCAGAAACCAGGAAATGGACAAGTCCAACACACGTGAATAAGTGTTGAGCATTTGTACGCCAAATTAGAAACATGATAACTTGTGTAATCATATCATTTGTCTTTTGTAATGTTGTCCTCCATTACTGATAAACTGTAGAACATAAACGAATGGGTTCAGGCTGTCCATTACCCAAAACATTCTGGCAGTAATGTGCAAGTACTGCAAACAAGGTGTGCCTTTTTCCTGTGTATCTTTATGTATGTTTTGTTTCTATGGTTACAGGTTGATTTTTACATTCATGCTCTGAGCTTCCTTTTTTCCTGAATGATGTTTCCTGGGGCACGACTCGTAAATTGTGTCATTAAGTTTGTGCACACATTTGTCGAGTACTGCAGGGAATGCCTCTTGGTATTCTTTAGGAATCTTAAGCATTTGTTGTTATTATTATTTATGCACCACCTTAATCACAAATATCACAGTAGTGGTCACAAACAAAATGAAGTTTTCCTACAGGTAATATGAAATCAAACATTAAGAAGTAAATCATAGGCCTTGTCAGATCAAGTTTGCTCTTACCTGCTAATGAGAGACAGGATGTCCATGGTAGGACTACATGTTGGAACCAAAGCTTTAACAGCTTCTAAGATCATTTTAATTTTGTTAATCTATCTTCCATGTGTCTGACAGTTGCTCTCAGTAACCATTTAATTGTTTGGAATCAGCAAATATTCACATTTTCATGTATCCATTATTTGATTGATCTAGCATTCAAACTTGAATTTCCATTGACACTGTTATTGTTTCCTGACACACACCTGATGTTGCTTACACACGTTTATGAGGGTTAGCATTGGGACTATATTGATAATAGTAATGGATTTGAGGAACATGGATTAAAAGTGTTCTGCCTGCTCTTCATCTATGTATTTGGTATTATGATAAAGAAATGTAAGATATTATTATAGTTTGATTATTACTGTAGAACACATTTGCACCACACTGAGGCAGGACTCGATGTAGGTTTGACATAGGTTTAAGTCAGATCCGAGTGCTGCACAACAGCGTATCACAGCAGTAACACACCAGAAAGGTTTTCCTCCTATCTGTATGAGCAAAAGTCATTGGGGGCACCGTCTGTGTTACTTGACAGCTGTGCAGTTCCCTGTTCGTCTTATCTCCCTTCTCTTTAGTTACAACTTCACTGCCTGGCAAATCCTGAGAGGTAAAACAGATCTCAAAGTCAAACAAAAGATTACCTAAAGATAGGTGGAGATAAACTATGACAGGTGGCTTTTTGTATTACCATTCGTCTTGTTTTTAGGAAGTCAGGGGGGGAGCCCCGATAAACAAGCTATTTGAATGAAAAGTGGAGGAATGGGATAGATAAAGATAATTTTGAAAGCAGCGATCTAGTTCTCTGCCGAGTGTATCAGAAAACCACCCCAACACTCTTGCACCAGCACACACACAGGCTCACACCGTATTTGGTTTGACAGGCTTGCTTGTTTTTTTTGTTTTTTTTGTCATTGGGTTTGTACAGGTATACTGCTCATGGTAATTCCGTTCGTAGTGTGTATGTGTTCAGATTCATGCACCTCTCAAAAGTGTGCCAGACTTCTCCTTCCCACCACCCGTCGAGTTGTTTGTTAAACAGGAATAAATGTAGATTTGATTAGTTTTTTATTTAACATAGACTGTAGGTGTTATGGCTGACTGTTGACACTGCCAACAATTATATGCAATTATCAGCAATCATTTCTAACAAAGAATAGCATTCAGTGTCAACCATTAAAATGAAATCATTATATTCAGAACTGCTTGCTGGTAATGAAACTGATTTTCCCACCCTGAGCTTTTTTTTAATGGAAAGGATAAACATGGAGGAAGTGATTATTTCACCATCTGCTATTGAATGTCGCTGTGAAAACTTCCATCTGTGTTTATGCTGGATATGGAGCGTCTTCCTCCTGCTATCTATCATAAAGCGATCCAGCAGATCCATCCTGGTGGTACATGGTAAACTGCTGTTTAGCTTTTGCTGGCGGTATTACCAGACTGAATGTAGCAACAGCTTAACATGCTGAAGATGACGTCCTCTGTCTCGTTTTAGAACAGGACGAAGCAGAACTCACTCCCAGCAGCGTCCAGGAGGCTGAGGGTTTTGGGAAGCTCTACCCCAGTGCTCAGCTGTCACAATCACAAGACGACCACAGCGACGATGAACAGGATCTTACATCAGATGTTATCTCCAGGAAGGAGCTGGAGAAGGGACGACTA
The DNA here is from genome assembly GCF_040054535.1 of Antennarius striatus. Lineage (NCBI taxonomy): Eukaryota > Metazoa > Chordata > Actinopteri > Lophiiformes > Antennariidae > Antennarius > Antennarius striatus. Next base: position 11,916,703 of record NC_090795.1, read on the forward strand.
TCAAGAGATGGTAACCAAGATGCTTTTAAGAGCAGGGGCAGTTTAGTAGCAATGCCATCCCTTCATGGGAAGGAAGGTGCTGGATCCTACCAAGAAATTTCTGTATGGTAAACATGTATCAAAAAAGTGATCATTTAAACCCAACTTAAATCCATCTCTGTTTATCTAATAACAAAGCAAAAAAAAAAAAAATTGTCCTTAAAATCTCAGGAACGATTCATGTGAACTACCTCACACACGGCATGTCAATGTCCTAAGAAATCAAGAATGTGATGTCCCAAATTTTGCGCAATTTGGATACACGACATATTAAAGGAATGTTAAATATTAATAAACTTTGATTATTCAAGTGGATAGCACTTTACTGGAGTAGCAGGAATGGTTTTAGTGCTACTGAGTTTTAGACTCAACTCAGTGACAGATGAGATGACGGGTCAAACAGAGACATAGGTTGAGTGAGGTTCTGAAGAGCAATATTGCGTATTGCTAAAATCATGTCTTCACTGTCTGTATTGCTTCATTTACCTTCGTAGTTACTTTTAAAATGGGATGTCTCTGTGTTCGGTTCATTTGTCCCTCAGATTATCTTTGAAGTCACTCTTTCAAAACAGTCCGTTTTGAACAGGCTGCTGTAGTAGTTGATGCAGTCGCAGGAAGGGACTGAACTTTTATGTTTGGGAAGAGCTTAAAATAACCACCAGCCATACTAGGTTCAAACATGCTTTTATATTTTCAGTTTTAAGCAGCTATTACTTAACTTTTCTTTTGAATCTTAGAGATTCTGCTTGTCAATAAGTTTTTTTAAAATGCACTTCAGAAATATTTGGTAGTCGGTTTGTATGACCAAGGCTGATCGATCTAACTTGTTAAATGAAACTTGACATGTCAGGAGACTATGATTTAAGTCCCCATGGGATGATCAGGACTCAGGAGTGACCGTCACAGTAAGGAGCCCCTCATGAGGAACTCACAGATAATATTGACCACCCCCCCCCCCGCCCTAGCCCTACTCATTATTTTAGCATCTTTCTGCTCATTGTTGTGGTTTTCCTCACATGTTGCACATTAGAGCAGAATAAAAGCACCTAACCAGAAGAATTATTACTGTGTGATAAAAAGAATGGTAAGATGTTAAAAAATGTCATGCAATTTAAAAATATATATAGAGACACAAATAGCAGTCAGGGGTATATGAATGTATACATGAAAAAATAAAATAAACAAAATGAAATTCTGAGCCTGAAGTTAAACGGTTTCTTATGCTAAACGGTCTGCATCATAAACAAGCAGTTCCTACCAGTTATTCATTCAGTCCCCCTTTAGACATTGCAAAAGAATGATTTGTTTGCAAATCCAACATCCCAGGAGTATAGTTCCAGGCAAAAGTGTAAATATACTGTGTGGCTAAGAAATGAATGATGCTTATAGTCAACCTTACATACGGAATAAACATCTAGAGTATGGGCAGTACTAGAAATATGAACACACTATTGACACGGTAGAAAAGTATGGAATGCATGTCTATTTGTGTATGAAAGCATTAATATTTCAGTTAAGCCAGTACAGTTGAAAAGTACAATCTTATTCAAATCTGATCTCTAGAATGCCTTCTAGAGGGGAGAGGTGTCCGTGTCAGTGCCTGTAGCTCTGTGAAGTTAACCCAAGCAGTCCAAATTACATGTATGGTCTGCAACCTGCAGATGGACATATATGGACAACAAGATGCGTTCCGCTGACGTTGATGGAGACAAAACCAACATAAAACAACAATAACTGTCGACATACTTTTTTTAGGTGACCTAGAAGTATTTGCCAAATGATAGCAAACGCTGGGCTGCAACGGTTTGGACGTGTTTACCATTCAGTTTCAGCTCACAGCAGCTGAGACGTGATATGTGTGGGCATCAAACACAGAATCATTCCTGTTATGCTCCTGCATGTTGTAGTCTATTCTTCAATCCCAGCTGTCCCAAACTAAACGTGGAGTGGATGGTATCGCGTTGTAATGAATTTCCCTTTATGTACGTACAGACGGCACCGTGATGCTTTGTACCACATTTTGAAACAGACCTTCTCCGCTTCTCTCTTTGAAAACAGAGATAAAAAGGATGTCTGTGTTTAAAAGTTATGAACCAGGAGAGCCGACCTGCAGACTGTACGTGAAGAACATTGCGAAGCAGGCGGAGGAGAAAGTAGGTGCATTTATAGCACATATGCTGGTGTTGTTATGTATTCTTTATGTTGTTTGTCACCAAACCTCACGTCTGTTCTGCAGAAGCAAAGCATTTATGTTCTTATCTTGACTGTTTTTCCTGATATTCATCACTTATTTTCCAGGACCTGAAGTACATCTATAGGAGATACATCAACCCTTCATCAGAGGCAGAGAGAAACATGTGCGTAAACCTGAATCCACATGAGCATGACTTTCTGACTTATTGACTGGGCTCGCGTGTCGCTTCGCCCCTCATCCTATCTCCAGGAGCTATTTCTGACTCTTGCAATTTGTCGCTTTCCCCTGAGAGTTTTTAGTAATTCATGCTGACTGTGTGTTTTGTTATTAATAAGTATCCAACCTGACATAGTGATCATGAGGGACATTTTATGTTTTTTGCATCAGCAGTACTTCAAGTAAATATTGCACTTGAGTCATCAAAACAAGCTTACGTTGAAATGTATGCGATAAAGATGCAGCTCTTCCAGAGAAACAGTGACTCCGGTGGTAAACAGTGATTTTTTTTTCTTTTTTCTTTTCTTCTGGGGTTACTGCAGTTCATGCCCATGGATTTATTTAACCTGATCTAACCTCTGTTACCCTAACTCAACTCAATTGTCTGCCGATTTTCATTCTGACCAAATGCAACAGCAGATGACTTATACACAGAAAGAGTTTGTTCACATTTAGCTGATTAAATTGCACCTTTTTTATTTTTCACTCTTCAAACCGCCCAGACTACACCCACTAAAGGAACCCAAAATGTCTGGAGCCTGCATAGGTCTTAAAACAAGGAACAGACTATTTAAGCGGATTGGGGATGGGCAGGAGCGGTGAGGCAGTGGGGAAAAACAATACTTGTGTTACATCAAACTATTGCTAGGATTGTCATTTAAAAAAAAAAAAAAAATCAAAACCAAAAAAAAAATTCAGTGGCTTAGTCTGTAGCCGTCCTTCAGCTTCAGCTCCTTCTTCTGCTGCCTCTTACTTTCTTCGCGCTCAGTGACAAATCAGGGTTTCCCCCACACTGACAATAAAAGTGGCACAATTACAATTCAGAACAGCACAAACAGGTTTCCATACATGACTGTTAGTCTAAAGGGATGTAGTGAGGGGATGGTATTGTTTTGTCAGGTGGATAAAAAAATGTAATAAAAATTGCTTGTATTGGCCGCTAAATATACTTGGCTGTCCATTGAAAGTCTCTGGGGGCCCACACAAAGGAAGTCTGTGTGTGAAACATGTGATTTGTTTCTGAGAGGGGTACAAAAACTCTTCTGAGGATTTACAGCTCTTGTCCCATGTGACCACAGAAGCAGATAACATTTGCTATGTGACACTGATTTCACACCCCCACCGATAATGACGTGCCCCTTCTCTCTTTTTTTCCCCTCAGGTTTGACATTGTGTTAATGAAGGAGGGACGGATGAAAGGGCAGGCCTTTGTCGGACTCCCCAGTGAGCAGAGCGCAGAGAAGGCACTGCGGGAAACCAACGGCTATGTCCTGTATGACAAACCCCTTGTTGTTGTATCCTTTCATCCACTTCCACAAGACGAGGTAGAGACAAGGATGTAAACAAAAAAAAAAAGGGAAATCCGGGTGTTTAGTGGCTAATTGGTTATTTGGTATGTAGAGCGAAGAACAAATATGCAGAAATTGAAGATGCCAGTTCGGTTTACGTCAGAGCTTCTTGTTTTATTAGCAAATGATCTAGCTGTTAGCAGTGACACTTTTGAGTAAGAGAAGTTACGGGTTTTATTATGAACGAGTAGTTTGCCTAAAACACACAAAATATTGTTGATGTACGTGTGGTTTCATTTCCATCTCCTGTTTCAAATCACAAGGCTGTTCATTGACACAAGCCGTTTTGACAGTATGTTATGTGGGCCAATGGATGGAAATGAAAAATGAACTTTAAAATGAGATATAAGCTAAAGCAAGGATGAGATTATTACACAGAAGTACTTTCAGAAGTGTGAGGATTATTTAGGGATACCTTCCATCCCAGATGAGCTGCTGGCTTTGTCCTCAGTGCGTTCAGGAAGATGAGGACTAATTTCTGGCAGCCTTATTCCGTCTGCTGCTCTTCCTCAACTCACCACTGATAACTGCACATCAACTTCTGAACTTGTCTAATCGAACAAGGCTTTTGATTTTAATGGTATTTTAATAAGTCAAGTTCAAAGAATGAACAGCGACAGCTGCAGTGTAATTTATGTCCTGTGTGTAGGTGAGGTGATGGTGTTGGAGTTTATACTGCTCGTCAACCTGCTCCTGTTGTGCATGGTATTCAGTCCTATAAAAGATTTATTTTAGTCACTCTTTTAAGAGGGGGGGTTGAAAACTTATCTGACTTGATTTTCTAAGGATTTTTAAAGGACCCATATCATGCATTTTTTAATTCTTGTCATTCAGCTGCCAGATGTCCAACTACAATGTATTTGAAATGTCTTGCCCCAAAGTGATCCTTGGTCCTCAATATCTTTAATTGAATATTGATAAATCCTCTCAAAAGGTCTGTTTTAATGGGGCGTAGCTCTCAGCTCCCTAGTTCCACCCCTCCCCTCTCTGAGCCTTCCCTATCTCCCTCCCCCCTCTGAGCTGCCATATCATCACTGCAATCCCCCGCGCGTTCACGTGCGTCTGTTCACTTGCGCCACTCGGAACGCTCCTGCATTACAGATTGATCGATTGGCATAGTCTGGAACTTTTTGAAACTTTCAATAACTTCGCTGCTACATATTTCGCTCTAATTCTTCTTGTGTTTTGCACTCTTGTTTTTCATCATATAACGGTCGATTTTTCGGCGCTAAGCGTGGACCTGCTTCCTCATGTTGCCCAGTCTTTGCTGAACAAAGACTCATGGCTCAAGACTCATGGCTCATCATCATGGCAGCCAGTCTCATCTCATGATGAGACTGGCTGCTCAGATAATTACATTCCGCTTCAAAGCGGTGATGTGTTGTGATTGTTAAAGCTGTGCTTTCCAAAAATTGTCATGGACAATGACAGATCACGGATAACACGGGAGCTAAGGTAACGCAAACTAATGAAACAGGGGATTTAAACAGTAAGACCAAGTTTTTCTCTTGTATACTCTAGCAAAATCCAATCGTTTGGATTCGGTCAGGGTCATGAATTCCTAAAACACTAAATATTTATTGATGCAGGAAGCATTTGTTTCTCAGATTCTAGGAGTTGATCGGGTTAGGGAGGACCACTATGTATATGTAGAGACCTGAAAAAGTGTAATTTTCATAATAGGAGCCCTTTAAGCCTTGAATGCTGATGGGTGTGCAGGAATGGCAGACTTGTTACAATTGCAGGTAAATCCGATGAGAGGAAAGAAATGAAACTTCATTTGTGGTTTTCACTGAACAGGAGCTCAACATGTGGTTAATAGTTGTACCCCAAGTGAAACATAATGGCCTTTGATTATTCTTCAAGTTTCATTCTGTTTGTAGCTTCAGAATGTGGTGCAGATAGCAGCAGACAGGACAGCTGGTCCTGTTTGTGGTTGTCTTGTGATTGAGTCTCGTCAATCCTTTTTTAGCACTACTCTAAGACTGCTCAATTAGTCATATTAAAAAAAAAAACTTCATGAAAAACACGGGTAGTTAAAATTTAAATGTTGATAAAAATTACATCCCCTCACATATAGATACAGTAGTAAAAATACAGTGTAGGGACCAGATGTAGGAGCAGTTAGCGTTGACCATGTAGGAATAGATTAGTTTGACCTACTTAAACATCCATCCAGTCGTTTTCTGTTACCGCTGTAGCTGGTCACAGGGGACTGGAGCCTCTCCCAGCTGGTTTAAGTCGTGAGGCAGGGGAAACTCCAGTTGCGATGCCAGCGCACCGCGGAGCCACACACAGACTCAGACAAGCATGCACGCACACACTCACACCTACGGTCAATTTGGAACGGCCAGTTAACCTGAAGCGCATGCTTTGGAGGTGGGAGGAAGCCGGAGAACCCACGCAGACACGGGGAGAACATGCTAACTCCACACAGGGCGAGACTGCTCTACCGTGCCACCCCTATTTAAACATCTTTTTCTTAAACAATAATAATACGGTGAGAGTAAACCTTTATCTGTTTGATTCAGTGTGCTGAGCCACAGTCCTTAAGTCTCAATTCACAGCAATTTGCCAGATCTGCAAGACCAAAACCAGAAAACACGGATTCTAAAAGAGGACCAAAACAATGATGAACTCAACAGGTGAGTGAGATGCTAAAGCCTTTGGCGATTTACAAGGATGATGTGAAAATAAAGTGTTTTTCATCATGATATAGTGAATCTATTCTCTATGAATAAAACAAGCCTTATTATTCCTGTTATGGTGTTTTATTTTACATTTGTTTTTAAAGTTTATTCAAGATACCGAGGCTTGATATTGTGGCCCAGCTGAACCATTTGTATCCTTATTTTGGCATATCCTTTGGAAAAAAATGTTAAAGAAAATGGGGGTAGTTTTTTTTATGGAATTGAAATCTTTAATGACTAAATTTAAGTTCGATGCTTTGTTTCTAATTCTTTTTGTAGCTCGCATCAGAAGTAATTTGCTTAGATTAGCTTGGAATCCTGTTCTCATTTGAAATCTCAATATTCTCTACCTTTTGATTGAATTTCAGGTGATGGTCTTCTGATGTCATCGTCTTCTTACATTACTAAATAAATATTTTTTATTAAAATACCGTTTGTTGTGTTTTCTTCTCATCCCATACTCAAGCATATGTCACATTTGTGGGCACACTTCAATAAAAGATATGGTATATATTTCCAAACTTTAAGTCTTGAATAGACGAGTAAAAACAGACTTAGAATGTGTAGGAGACCTGGGGTGGCTCAGCAGCAGATGGTGAGCTGTCAACAAAGCAGAATACCCGTCGTCCTGAAGAGACGGCAAACAAACCACACTGCAGTCTATGGGAAATTGCGGGGCCTGGGTTAGCTTGCCTTTACAAGCCCTGGCTGGCCCCATCTGTGTGATTATAGAGCCTAAACCTTAGAAAGAGAGGGTGAACTTCTCCCCTTAGCAGCCATAATAACTGGAAATCAAATTAGTTTTGTGTAGGCAGTACTGCAAAAAGCATGGGGCATGTCAATCACAGCTGAAGTTTAGGTTGTCTGATCTTTAAGCCATTAAAAGAGGGAAAACACTGGTAAACAGCTGCCCATGTGGAGTGCTTTGGTCATAATAGTTGAACCTTTTGTGACACTCATGTCAATAATACAGCGGGAACTTCCTCTGTTTATTCCCAGCCAATTCCTGATTGTGTAAAAATTTGCTTTGCTGATGTTTTTAGTGTTTTACATCATTGCTGTTTTAAATTAAGGTAATAATACAAAGTTAATCAGGAACAAATCCTGTGTGTCGTTTTTTTTTTTCGTAAAACACAAACAAAACCTGGTGCATTTTTAATCCCGTGAGTGCAGTTTGCACCTGCATTAATAGCAGAGAACACAAGGTGCAACATAATCACAGCCGATGCAAGAACTTTATCATCTTGTGGATGTCTTCAGGAGTGCACATTAAAAGTAATTTGTGATATAAATGATAACCCTGTAGGATCTGTACGCACTGTTCCTTTAGTGCAAGCATATGCAACTAAGTAACGGAATGTGATTCTAATCAGATTGTGATACCGTTTTTATGTGGTAGGTATAAATGTTGCTCAGTCATTTGACTAAAAAATCCTCCAGACACTTGTTTGTGTTTGTAAATGTTTGAATGACAATATGAAAAATTTACTGTACAATGTCTTGAATTTGCGGTGCAAAGTGTCTCTGTTGTTGTAGGATAAAGATAGTGGGACAACTTCAAAATATATTTGAAGAAGTGTGATATGGTTTATTTCCACTCTATCAGCTCATTTTTCATCCAGCAGACTTCAGTTCTTCTGAACCGTGCAGGTGTGTTTCAGCTCAATGATTCCACTGTTTTAAAACCAAACTAACATCTGCATTTTAAGAAGACTGTCACTCTGGATCCCTGTCAGAATACCTAAATGACATTAGTAACAATAATAATAATAATTAAAAAGCAGGTACAAAAAAAAAATAAACCACTTAAATCAACCTCTAGGCTAGAAGTGTCACCCTCTTGTGGTGTCACGTTACCTACTGACGGAATTTAACATCCAAATTGTCTAAATATTTTATCCTCCTATGCACACCTTTCAATATCAAAACATGTGCCCACAAAACCATCCGAACGGTATAGTTAAAAATGAGTGTGTCATTGCAATTTTTCAATAAACATATTTTTTTTTTTTTTTTTTAGCTGCGGACATTCAACAGGCCCTCAGACTTTAGTTTGGGGGAAGAGTGGAGATCTTAGTGAGTGTGCAACTTCAAAAACATCCCATTCATGCAAATTTTACTTTCATGGAACTTTTGTTCGAAAATCGGTTCTGGTATATCAAGTCCCAGACCTGCTCATGACTTCAGCCTCTCTGGTTAAAATCCAGGAGCTCAGGGTTATCAATCACATCTACTCATCTGGTTCAACCTGAAGCTCATACTTCAACGCCAGAGTGAAGGAGGAGTTCCCATCTGTGCCCTACTCTGCCCGCCATCGCAACGATGACAAATGTGCCACCCGCAGTGGAAATATTGAGAGTTACCAGGACATTTATCAGGTAACATTTGAGCAATATGAAAGATAACCTTTTATAAGTGGACACAGATAAAGATGTATGTTCTGCCTCCTCACTGCATGGGATCCGTCTCCGGTTAATACTGCAGCTACCCACACGTGTCACCATGAAAATGTTTCTTATTTTGGGTTCAACCAGGTGTGAAGTCTATTTGCAGGATGGATTGTCCTGGTTAGTTGGATTCATGTACACGGAACTGGTCGTAAAATGTTAGGCGGTAGGTCGTAAGGACACTTATTTTTCCGGTTACCTTCCAAAACTGCACATTATTTTCTGTGCAGTATTTACCCATGATCCACAGTATTCTGCAATGTTAAAGAAAATATCAGGAACACTCAAGGCAACATCAACATGCCCCAGGCTGAAAGGTATCCCTAGACACCACATGTACCGTATAAATTTACCCATGACGTCTGTGCGGTATTGTCAAGGCTTTGTCGAGACTGGTGCAATTCAAGTTTCTGTTTTCACCAAAAGTGAATCTAACACAAGTGAGTATAAATCACCGTGTCATTCAGTTCATTCTGCATGCTGCAGGAGTGCTGAAGCCCAGAGAAACTTCTCATGGGAGAATTGAACAACAGCAACTGGCAAAACAGATTTGGTGGAAAAACTTTCTGTTCTTTAGCATTTCTGAAGGAATCTGAGCGATGATGTTATTTTTGGAAAACTAAGCCCTGCCTTAACACACATGCACATGCCCTGCCTTAACACTCATGAAATACTTGGTTTTAAAGCTGGCATATAAATAGAAATGATGACTTGCAAGTAGGATTTTTTTAAAAATAATTCAATCTACAAAACAAAAAAAATTCTCTTGCGTGTGATGCTATTAGCAGGCAGGCAGGATGACACTGTAAGACTAAAAGCAAGTCATGTAACTAACAAGACAATGAAATTTGTAGCTGTAAACTAAAGCAGGTTAATCTGTATTTTTACCCAGATCCATACCAAATAGCTCATACTTCTAGAGCCCAACCTTCCAAAATAACTGACAACTGATTTTTCCAAAAAAAAATTTCAGACAATTTTTGTATACTGCATTTATAAAAATTGACTGGATTTGTTAAAAGTTGTAGGAAAATGTCTGCATGGGTTCTCTCCGGATTCTCCAGCTTCCTCCCACGTCCAAGAACATGCGCTTCAGGTTCATTGGCCATTCCAAATTGTCTGTAGGTATGAGTGTGTGCGTGTTTGTTTGTGTCTCTCTTCCCCCGCCTCATGCCCTCAGTCAGCTGGGATAGGCTCTTGCCCCCACAGCGGATGAAGCGGTTAACAATGAATGAATGAATGTATGAAAATATGTGCTTGTTTTCATTTTTTCCCCCGCAATAGTTGCATGCAAACCAAACATTTTTAAAGACTCACTAACTTGTAATTTAAGTAGCTCTGCCACATTGGTAAAACTAGGAGAGATCTTTTTTACCTGATGTCTTTTGTGTCAACAACACATACAAACATTTAAATTATGTTTTCTATTAGAAATTTTAATTTCCAGTTTAATAGACTACATTTGTCAAGTTGCAAAGAATTACAATTTGCTTTTAAAACCTGAATCGTGGGTTTCCAAATGTGGAACATTTGGATACTTGCATCCTTGAGCCTTTTGTCAACACTGGAGCATGAGGCACATAATAATCAATTACTGAGCAGATGACAGCTATTTTTCAGAATATTATATAAACCAGTAAGGAGCAGCCCCTGCCCTGGGGACTGAAGCATTTCAAATGAATAAGTATGTGTATACTGTGTGCAGTCGATACATAAAGTATGCACAGCCCTTCTGTGGCCTGAAATATGTATAAAAAGGCAAAAGAAAGTCAATCTTCCTAATGAGGCTGAAAACAGCCAAAATCAACAACCCCTTACTTTTGATCTTGAATTAAAGATGGAAAACTAAAACACCAGGGTTGAATAATATGTGCTGACACTTTAATGGAATGCAAACTTTAAATGCATTCGGCACAAAGGGAATGCACACTGAAAGTCAGCATATTGTTACTGAGAAAATAGCTGTTGATGACATTAAAACTGATACTGAGCCTTTGTTACCAGGGGTCGCCTGCCCTGAGTGAATTAATGTTAGTGATTAATGCAGCTAGTAGAGTTCACATGCAGCGAGCGATAGGCTGGAGCTGTCAGGGGGGCACAGGCCTCTTGTGGGTCACAGCTTGATTTACATTCATCTCCAAGAAAGAACAGGAAAGGAGTGTTCTTGCTCAGTTTTGTTATATAGTCATTATTTTTACAAAAAAACAAAACAAAACAGTTTCTCTTTAACAAATTTGTTCCCAAAATCCAAATTCTTCTGATCGTAAACTTTATTCAGTTTATAAATTTTACAAGACAGTTTCAATTTTAGGCTAAATCATTGATCAAATGGACATGAGAAGACTTTGAGTACAAATAGAGTCTCAACTCTATATTTAGGTAGCAACAGTCCAAAATATCTCCAGGCTGCCTTATAAACATCTGCAACAATTAAAACTAGATAAATGTCTGTCCAAGGAAACAGATAGCCATTAAAACTGAAAAAAAACAAAAAAACAAAACATGTTATAGATTACAATGTGAGCCTGAGCATATGCTTAAAAAATATAAAAACAAACGAATTGGAGAAATCAACAAAGCATGTCTGATACCCATTCATGGATAGTCGATTGTTTGATATTTCACTGAGTTGTTCGACATCATATCAGAACGGGGCAACATTTGACGACTACCAATCTACAGTGAATTAACGATCTCGTTTCAGGGTCAGTGTTTCCAGTAGAAAACGTGCTCCAGCTCCTTTTAGTCATTTCTGTACCCCCATCTGATGTTATCCCCTTCTGATGATACCTATCAGGCAGTGGCACAATTACCCTCCTCAACAGATTTTCCAATAATTATCTTGTGTTTTAAATGAACAACATGATTGTAACCTTTCTTGTACATTGCAATATAAAATAGGGCGGCAGTGGCTTAGTGGAAGAGCGGGTGGTAGAGCGGGTCATCCTATGATTCAAGATCGGCGGTTCGATTCTCACTCCCACCCAGAAAACACCCGGAGTGTGAGCTGACAGTGGGAGGTGTCAGCTTACCTTTGGAGCACTGCCAAGACGCCCTTGAGCAAGGGACCGCCCCCTTTACAAAGTGCTCATGAGGGGCGCACCATGAAGGAGCTGCCCACCACCCTACCTCCCTTTGCATGCCTACAGGCCCCCTTGTGTGTGCGCGTGTGTGCTACAGGGACCTGTGCGTTTGAACCACTAACTAGAGTGTGCTTTCTTAATTTCTCTTCAGGGTTTAAATTAGTATCAAATTAGTAAATAAATAAAAAAATCTCTCTCTTTATATATATATATATATATATATATATATATATATATATATATATATATATATATATATATATATATATATATACACACACACATACACACAGTATATATACGGTATATATAATATATATACTGTATATAACACCATTTTCATGATGTGTAGTGTATTAGCTTCATCCCCAACTCTTACGTTGCCGTTAATGTACACTATTAGTCCGGAACAGACCAAAGGGAATTTTAGAAATGTGTCGATCTGCATTTTTTCCACCACTAGCAAGGCTTACACAGCACAGTGAAGGTACAATTCTCCTACCAACACCTTCATCCATCCATCCGTCATCCATCCATTCATCCATCAATCCATTTTCTTGTAGAAGTGACGATCACCATCCTGAGCAATCATCCTATCTTCACCTGCTTATTCGCCTTAGGGGTCAAGGGTTTGCTGACCTATCCCAGCTGGCTATGGGCAGGAAGCGGGGTACACCCCAATTATTTCACCAGCTCACCACTGAGCCACGTTCATGCACACAGGGATAACATACAAACTTGGTCAAACCTGGGTTTGATTCCTTTCTTTGCTGCTGTCACACAGCGCCTCCACAGAGAGGCTGAGGTCCTCCTTCGTACCCTGTGCCATCAGGGGGTACAATCACTCTGTCAGGAAGAGTGGGGGGGGGGGGTGGCGAGATCAGCACGTGGTTGAACAGATTTAGTTTAATTTTATACTTTTTATATTTTAATTTAATTTTATACTGTTTATATTTTAATTTTATACTGTTTATATTTTAATTTTATACTGTTTATATTTTAATTTCATGCTGTTTATATTTTAGTTATAGTTTAGTATATAAGTCCTGTTAGTGCTGCATGTGTCTGTTAGTGTAGTGTATGTCTTGCAGTATGTCCTGTGATGTCAGTGTTTCTTTTTCTCTATGTATCTATCTATCTATGTATCTATCTATGTATCTATCTATGTATCTATCTATCTATCTATCTATCTATCTATCTATCTATCTATCTATCTATCTATCTATCTATCTATCTATCTATCTATCTATCTATCTATCTATCTATCTATCTATCTATCTATCTATCTATCTATCTATCTATCTATCTATCTATCTATCTATCTATCTAACCTTCTTTCTATGAGGAAACACACTGCGCCACCGTGCTGCCCTATAACTCTGACTTGATTAGAATGAAAATGTTCTAATCCAATCCATATGCTAAATCAACCAGCTCATGGCCATAGCTTCATAGAGCATCAACATAAGAGATAAATTGATCATCTCATCTAGCACTCAAAAAGAAAGCAAACAGATTGCTTATTTCCCCCTCTAAAGAAGGAATCTCTATATTAATGTAGATATAAAAAAAACACCACCACCGCAGGCGAATAGATTCCATCATATTCTCAACACTGCAGGCTTAGATATCAACCAAAGCTATTGTTTAACCTTAAATGATAATTGCTCAGTGTGTCATTCAAGCACATTCAAGTCTAACCCGTATTTCACCAATAGAGCTCATCTGTGGTGACTGACTGAATCAAAAGTGGACCATAATTTGTATTCATCATTGATGATATTTAAAGCATAAATCTCTTCAGGTCAATAGCCTGCTGAGACATTTATCGGTATATCCTTTATGTAATTGTTTGTGCAGTTCATCAAGTTTTTGTCTCAAAAAAAACCAAATTAAATCTAAGCAGGCACAACATGCTGTCTGGCAAGACAAATTAGATCATGGCATATGCATGAGCTCTTTCTGAAACAATCACTTTGTCTCTCAGGTTGACCCCAATTTGAACTGAAACCAGAATAAACAATTGATGTCCCTCATTGAATTGTCTTCCTGCTTTGACTTAACTTAACTTTGCTGACTTTGACAAGGCAAATAGCTTGGAAACTCGGAGTGCTTAGTCAACTCTGTCGTGCGTGTATGTTCTTCAGTCCAACTCGTCTTTCCAAGAGCAAATGTGTCAATTCGAAGGTATGCTTATTCATTATAAAGAGAGTGATGGCTTGCCTGTGCATATTTTATGTTTTCAAACCTTGCAACTTTTATGAAGTTGTCTGAATGAGAAGCATTTAAAACTGAAGTGAAGTAATGTGCTTGAATAATTAATCTGTGAAGTCTTTGATGAGAATTAAGACCAAGGTCATCAGTTTTATTTAAGCCAGAATCTTTATTTATTAATCTTAATTCCATATTTAGCTTGTCCATGCTCAGAACCTTATGGATGGGGTGTCTGAGGTACATATAGGGTAACAGAAAAAGTAATCTGGTTTTCCCACTTGGGCTCTTAATGGTCCAGCTTTGTCAGAGGACGATACGTATGTAAATGTACACCCAGCGTTCCTATAAAGTGCTCATCCCCAGTGCCATCCTCCCTTGTCTGACATTACACCTCCTTTCTCATTGCTCTGCCTTGTACTGTCTGAGTTGCCAACTAAATCTTAGCCTCATCTTGTCCGCTGTAACCTTGTTTATTCCCAACAGTAGCATTAGCAAAGCTGTAAAAGTATTTATGGGGGTACAAATGTGGGACAGCCAATCTAAGGCAAATCTATAAATCCTGGCTGTTGATTTCTCAGGGCCAGGAGGTGCAGTCCGGTGATCAGTAGAGGTAGAAAATATTCCCCAGGTGACTCTATGTGACTAACGCACGGAGGCTGAGCAGCATGCCAAGCAGTGCTATGGCGACACTGTTGTGCTTATAATATGGCCAAGCTGGCCTTCGCCTCTGAAGTGAGACACTGCCTGGCTATCCATCTACCATGAGCTGGTATCATTAGCTACCAACCGATGGGGACCTGACTCAGCAATCAGTGTATGGTCTGTGTGCATGCGTATCAGTTTTACACCCTGCCCTTGGCTTGTTTTGAGAACTGTTGTTACGTTATGAGTTAGTACAAATTTACAATTCTAAAAAATATTGTAAGCAATTATATTAACTCCAGGTTTTTATACTGAGGCAGTCCCTCACAAACCCCACAACGTCAGTACAACCTCCCAATTATACCCAAACACCCCAACTCATTTGTAAGTTTTATTAAACAGTAGTTTGCCAAGTTTCACCAGTTGTAGCAGACTCTCACGTTGAGCCATCACACCCTTAATATCACTTCTTTCATAAGGGCTATGAATGTCTCACATTTACCAACAAAAATTAAATATAAAATACCACGCTAAGTAATTCCCTCATGATCTACATGGAAGCAGAATTCAATTGTTTGAATATACTCCACCTGTAACCATTTGCTCTCCTCAGCTATCTCTATCTAAAAAAGGCAAAAAAGCAGATGCAACTGTATTGTAGGTGTTATGGGCGAGAAAAAAGGAGAAGTGTTATTTGTGCAAGAGTTACAAATTTTCAACTTTGATGTGGAATTCATCCATATGCTTCTGGGTAATGTTGTGAAGCCTGACACAATAACATTTAAAGGGACAGTAAACTCATTTTTAAATGACATATATGTTATTCATCATCATGAAAAAATAGAAGAAAAAATGAATTTGATATGTGTAGCATCATCCCTTTGGTCAGAAAACCTTAAAATCTGTGCTGCAGCAGCTTCCGCATCCAGTGGTTACGTGGGTGTCATACGTCATTGGCGACATACTTAGCTTGGCAGCCATAGAAAACAATGTGATCAACAAAGCGATAAACCCGATAAAAATCATGGTTACATGCGAGGTGAATAGTTGTGCCAACACAACAGGACGAAAACACAAAGACAAGACCTATCCTTCTTCAGAATATTGGGGGGCGGCAGTGGCTCAGCGGTAGAGCGAGTTGTGCTATGATCCAAGATTGGTGGTCCGCTTCCTGCTCTTGCCCACCTTGGAGCGTGAGCTTACAGCGGGAGTTGTAAGCATGACATGTATGCCTGCGTTTTATTGAAGAATTACTAACTAGAGTGTGCTCTAGTTAGCTTTCTTAATTTCACTTTGGGGATCAAATATACAAAATTAATAAAAAAGAAGAAATACAAAAGTTTCACCCACACACAGAATATCATCCTGAATTGTTGACAGTTTTGTCTTTGATCTGTTAATGAGGCCTATAGAAACCTGGGAGCTTCATCCGAGTGCATCCCATTGCCACGGAACAAATATGAGACGAGGGATTGAAGTAACTTATGTTTCTATGTATACAATATTTTTGGTCTATATACTATTGCTTTCTTTTATTGGTATTTCTGTACTTCAAAGGATTACTGTGAAAATGCGTATGTGAAGTTAACACAACCAAATACCAATGGACAATTCACAGTTTGATAAACATTATTATAACTCACGTGACTGTTGCATTTAGAAATTCACTGTTTAAACACCTGAGAAAGGTTGTCATAACTGCCCACTTCCTTTACTCCTTCCCTCTTATAGCAGAAGTAAGTTGAAGACCCAGAAATCTTTTTCAAACTCAGTTGAACTTGTCTCTTTTAACCTTGCACTCATCTCAGGATTGTGCAGGGAAGGAGTTTTCATCAGCTTCCATCTCTAATAAGATTTACAGAGAGTATAGGGGAGAGCGGGGTCATATGTCTTGGGAGCTCCACCCTCAATATTGGCAAGGAAATCAATGCGATGAGTAAACCTGGTGGCACAGTTTGCAATCAGCTGCTAGGCCAAAAGTAATCATTGAATTAAAATAATCCGGAAAGGTTTCCCCACTGTTGCAAAGCTAATAACAAAAGAGTCATCCAGGCTTACGCCTTGAATTAGATATTAATCCTTGTATCAAGAATCATTTCTAGAGGGTTCAGAAGTCTGACCTTGCAGAGAGAGCCTCTCTGGTTTTTGGTCTGGACTTTCACTGCAGAACAGGCGCCTTGGCTCCTGAAAATTTAAACAGTGACATAATTCTGTGTTGGACAATGTTATTTCTCACTGCCTAATTCTCGTCCGTGAACAGTCCCTCAGCAGGCAGGAATCTCATCAGAGACAGTTTCTCACTTGTTTACATTAATCCCATCTAGATACTCACTACATTCCCACAGCAGCTCTTTGTAATTCTGTTCTATTGTGGTGGTTTTGATAGACAGTAGGCCAACACTACTTAATTATCTGTGAATAATAGCTTTGAGAGGCTCTGGAAATTCTCTTCTAATGCTCCATAATGGGAGTCAGGTAATTTGTTAATACTATTTGGACAGACTGAAAAGCCCTGCATGTAAGCTTTCACATAAATCCTGGTTCTGTGCTGTTTTATTCATTAGGAACAACCATTTAGCCAGCGGAGACTTGCTGTGGTGAGGACCAGTTGCACATTGCTTCAGGGATGTGATGAGACGTCTGCTACTTTTCTCAAACCTGTCTCAGTTTGGAGGGTATGAGACTCTACAGCAAAATCTGTCTGCCAGTTTCCTGTCAGACAGCTAGGTCAGATCTTTGTCAAAGCTCCAATCATTTTAGTTTATGAGAGGCTAAGTGGAGTAGGCTGAACAGCAGCCCCGACTTGTCCGCTTCTAGTTTAATTGCCATTTATTTTTCAATGCGAAAGTAAATACGGCTCCTTCTCAGAGGCACCATGTTATGAAACCTTTAAGTCTCCGTGTATTTAGTTTCGGTGTCAAAATGCTTTTCTAATGGGATTTATTTAATACCGCTACCAGAAAAACCTCCTCGTCAGATTTCCATGAAACTGACAGGGGAGAAGAACCATTACATTTTGGAGAGAATCTGGATAAAGAGGCAGATAGAGGAATTTATTTTCCCATTTCTTTAATGTTCTGTCATCTGGGACTTCTGGACCATTTTTGATCAATTACCCATGAACTACTTGAAGGATTAACTCGATACGAATTGGATGAGTGAAGCTATTCCTTTGAGTGGCACACATCATAATGAGGAAAATGATCTGCCTCAAACAAATGTGCTTTAATTAAATTTGTTTTCTTTTAGATAAGAATTCCAAAAATAATGATATTTCTCGAGAATTCTGCTTGACCCATCAGGAATGAGTAATTTCAGGATAATCTGCTGAAGAAGATTTTGCAGTACTGGAGTTTGATGTCCAGTTGACACTGTTCTTACTAGCAATGCAAAATGTGCATATGACCACAGTAGTTCACATTATACTTAAGTTAAAGAGAAACCTTAAAGAAGGATATCATTTCTATAAGTTATAAGAAGCAGTTAAAGTGTGGGAGTTGCCAATAATTCACAAAAGTGCTGAAATGATGAATGGAAACAGCTTGATTTTAGAATAGCTTCAATTTTTTCCCGAGATTACAAAACCTAACGTTTCTAACTTTCCTAACTAATCTGAGTCTGTGTAGCATTGCCAGGCTAAAACAGAGATAAAATGACCCACCTCTGATGACTTGAATAGCTGTGGCATCCCTGTAGCTTTAGAAATGCAGCTGTATGTGGGTTTGTTATGGAAAGGGAAATGTATCAGTGCTCATAGGCTACACACTATGATATTGTGCAGTCGGTAGCGCACCATGAGATGACAGCATGTCTCCTTGCAAAGCCTGTTTTCAAATGTCAGTTAACAACTGTGAAGGGAAACGCCAAACAAGAGAACTGGAAAGTAGATACCGCTTCCTTAAATATGTCAAAGAACAGTATTAAACTGTTTTGAACAAAGGGAAGGTCTACACTCTACAACTGCAGCATCACAGCGGCTGCAAATTAAAGCTCCCAGTAAAATGGTTGTAAAGAAGTTCTGCAGTGCTATTGCTTTTCGATGCGTATCGATGCACACAGTCCATACAACAAGCTTCAGAACTATAACATTTTTATATTCATTCTCCACCGACCGACAGAAGAATCTAACTGTGCTTTCCTGTTAGCATTGGAAGACATCAACGCCTCCCCCCCCCCCACACACACACACTGGCACAAGGTTCCTATTAGTTAAAATGAGGCCTCAGTCTTTTCTTTTAACATTTTTATCATTGCTCACAGCTTGAACATGCAAGTACGAATCCTCTCCTTGACTTTGGGTGTGGAGTGAAGCGGTAATGATCATGGAGAGCTGGGGCGAGTGATCTGTCAGGTCTATAGCTAAACTCCTGGTATGTTATATGAGCATGCATGGTTTAGCATGTTTCAGGGCATGTGTGTATTAGGCCCTGCTGTGTGGACTTGTGGAAGCACGGTGGGGCTCGCTACATGGGGTTCTCTGTGGTGGGTCCCCGTGTGGAGCGCAATAATGACCTGTCGGAAATTCAGGCATTTGAATACAGGGATAATCCGCAGAGGTTATCTGACTAAATGAATTCTAACAGGCGCCTC
Source organism: Antennarius striatus (assembly GCF_040054535.1). NCBI lineage: Eukaryota > Metazoa > Chordata > Actinopteri > Lophiiformes > Antennariidae > Antennarius > Antennarius striatus. The sequence goes on from NC_090795.1 coordinate 11,936,167, forward strand.
GGCGAGCCCCCTGAGCCCCCTGAAAAGCATAATCTATTCTACTGGTCTCTTATCAAGCCTGACAAGAAAAAGAACCAAAATAAAACAAGCTTTGCTTGAAGAGAGAGATTTCTGTTTGAAATGAACTGTTGTTTAGTAGACGATAATTAGGCTTTCATATATAATAATGATGCCTCCTTGGATTCTTGCTCATGGATACTTCACTAGCATTGTGTTAAGCTTTTGTTTAAGGATTTACTCTGAACAAGCCTCATTAGACTGAAAATTATGTGTACGCCTGTGGTATCATCCTGCTTGAATCTCATCAAGAGGGCACAGGAGGCAATGTCAGTGTGGTGTAGGGTTCTCATTTTTACACCTAATGTGTTAAATGTATTAAATTGAAATTGAGGATTCTACCATAAGACATTTTTTTTAGTTGGAAAGTGTTAGTCTGTGGCATATGGCTCATTTTAGAGGTTTGAACAGTTTGCACATCAAGTTTCAAGTTTATTTATTCTTATATAGCCCAGATTCACAAACAATGTCTCAAAGGGCTTTACAATCTGCACATGGGCGATATCCCTCTGACCTTTGTGCACTGCGAGCAGTACGACCCTCACATCGGATAAGGAACAACTCCCCCCAAAACCCTTTTAACAGGGAAAAAATGGATGGGAGAAACCTCAGGAAGACTGCTGAGGAAGGACCCCCTCTTCCAGGAGTGGACAGACGAAGCTATAGATATCGCATGTACAGATTAACGACACAATAATAATAACAATTACAATAACAATAACAATAAAAATAATAAATGTATGACAAAGGCACGCTGATCCATCTAGTAGAGAGTCACCTCCAGCCGATGAAGCACACAGAGGTCACCGATTGCCAAGGATCCACCACTCTGAGGAGAGACCAAACAGTGCCTAACTCATTGTTCTCAAAAAAAATTACAGTGTAAGATTACCCTGCCAAAACAGAACCAAATGAGACAAAACCAGACTCTCCTAGTGGATGGTGAAACAGGACCATTGTGCAGCTTTTGATATCACAAGCCACGGAAGCAGACAGAGGTAGCTGGTTGCCGATGATCCACCACACAAAGGCCTGAGAGAGAGAACAGGAGAAGGAGGGAGAGAGATAGAGAGAACAGGGACAATAGTGGCGCTAGAGGGACCAGAATGCTCAGAGGGAGGCAGGGGCCTAACTGAGAAATCCTACGGCTCGTCGGCAGGACTAGGCTAAACCTAAACACTGAGACTGCCACCCCCGATATTACTTGTATGTTAGGTAGAACAGATACGTTTTGAGTCTAGATTTAAAGATATCTACGGATTCAGACTGTCTAATACCTATCGGGAGATTATTCCATAGTAAAGGGTCACGATAGGAGAAGGCCCTCAACATCAACATCAGGCCCTCCAACATCAGGTTTTGTTGAAGCCAAGGAAGTTTTTTTTTTTTTTAAGTTTCTATTGTGTTCACAATAATTGATTAAACTTTAAGCTGCAAGGGGCAAAAATCAGCATAAATCAAAAACGGGACAGCTTAAGGGAAAAGCATCACACCCTGACTAAGTGAGACACAGATGGCTGTTGCCGTAGTTAACATAAAGTCATTAATATGTTCCAGGCTTTTACTCTCTTGCTGCTAGTGGCTGTTAAATGCTTTATAAATTCTTACTCCAGCCTTACTGTATACTATAAATATTGCTGTGTCTTCTTGGGATCGTGATGCTGTACTCAGCTATATTATTATATTGCTCCGTAAACATAGAACTGCCAAGAGGGAAAATCATGTTGACATCCCCCTTCTTGTAATAATTACAAGTTAGATGTATGGGAGTTTACTTGTGGGAGATAATGTATTGCAAAACTGTATCAGCAGAGGCAATAAAAGCAGCTGTGCCCTCAGCAACACTGGCAAATAAAGTCAGTGGTTAAGTCAGAATTATCAGTGACGTGTTCACAAATACAAACAAAGTCCATATATATCCATTAGATTCAAACAGGGTTGTTCTAATAAAAAGAAAGCTGTGCTTTAATTGCAAAAAGTAATTGTGGCAAAAAAGGGGAAAACATCTAGGATTAAAAGCACACTCAGTAGACATGGGAAAACAATCTCATCGTCTTTTTTTTTAGTACGTGTGGGACCCCATCTCTCTACGTTTCATGGAAAAATGGTTCCATTATTCCCATAAAATTATGGAAAAGGCACCAAAAGAGAAGTGGGAAAAAAAATCCTGGATCTGCACCAAACTGGACGGTTGACAGTTTCCTGTGATGTTAAATGATTCCTGGGTGGCTACATCTAATTAAGGGTTTAAAAAAAAGTAGTTTGAAGCTGACTAGTACTGTCTGAAAAAGGAGGCCCATGCTAAATCCTCTTTGAGCTTGATACTGTCTTTACAACCTGTCTGTCAGCTGTGCCAAAGGTCCTTTACTGTCAGATATAAGCGACATTGAATCTGAACCCTCGATCTGTCAAAATTAATTTCTTGATGGAATCTTCAACCTATAATAATGCAATTAAATCAAATACTATTTCTCCTTATACCTTAGAGCTCAGAGTGAACCTTTACTGTCAGCATTCAATTAGGCAAAGCTTTTGAACTTCCCTTGGCACAGCTTGTCAAGCTGAATAATACAGACGTCACCCCTGAAGGTGAAAAGCATCTCCTGTGTGGATGGACACCTATTGTCTGTTGGATTGACAAGGGTTGATGCAACAGGGTAAAGTGAGTTAAGGCCTTCACACATATACATTGACACACTCCCTTTCTCCTCATCGTTCATCCTCACTCTATCCCCAGGGAGGGTATTTTTCATGCATTCGAACGTCCCAGCAATGACAAGCCTCTGACAACCCCTGCTTACCATGACACCTATGTGGGTCCAGAGGAGGTTTGCAGCACAGCGCCTCTTTTGACGGGCATTCTAGAGAGAAAAGACACATTATTCTGTCATAAAGCAACGTTTGATTGATTGGCATAGTCAAACTTTAAGGAGTGAGATATGGCACTGAAGACTTTGACACAGATTTATTTGAGTGTGCAACTATACAACCTCACAAAACTTTTATTTGCCATTGCATTATCCATTACAGTCTGAAATTATTTACTGTCAATATAAGAAAATGTAGAATGTAATCCCACATTTTAATTATAGCCTCTGAATCCTAATAACTGCATGCATAGGACTACGTACTTCCAAATGGGAGGGCACTTTAGAGATAGCTAATAGTGCCTGAATCAAACATTTCTAACAAATGTGTTTGTTAAAGCTGAAAATATCTTCAAAATGTTGCCTGACAACACTGTCCTTTTCATGTCATTACTGTTTTCCAGCTTGTAGTGACCAACTTTGTTGTGCTCAGGCACTGGCAGTACTTTGTGAAGATAAAGGAAACATAATGATGGTTATCCTGATAGGACAATCTTCTTCCAACACTTAGAACCAGAATTTTTGAAGATGAGAAACACTTTCCTGTTAGTCCTGTTGGAGGAGTTTCATCATCCTGGAAGAGGTTGGAATAATAATAATAACAACAGACGTAATTGGAAAGACCTGTGTGTTAAACAGGGTTGCAAGTATTTACTATAGATTAACTCAAAAAGAATAAACCAAAAACATTATCCTTGCAAACAGCCCATAATGCAACACTCTCTGCTGTGTCAGTTCTTTCTTGTCGAAGAGAACAACTCACGACACTCATTACAGCGCATTGCTCCACCGTCGCAGTCATCTATTCAGGCTTAGACACCAACCCGTCAATAGAGTTTCAGAAAGTGAGTTTATTAATAATTTTTGTGCTAATCAGAGACTACGTGAAAACATGCTCTGTCATGAAATGTTAACAAATCTCAAAAATAAATCCCTGATCTGTCCATACATCTACAAATCCACACATCTCTGATCTTCAGCATTTCTTAAACCATTTATTGGTTTGTTTGTCCGTTTGTTTCTTTGTGTGGTGATGGTTCTTAGCAGGATCTAGATCTGGGAATTTTTTAAAGGATTTTCAAACATTGTCAGATAATGTATGTGTAGGTTCTCAGTCACCCAAGTTGAGGTAAATCAGGAAGAGCAAAAAAAGGAATCAGCTTGGACTTGTATCTACATAAATGGATAAACAGAAAACACAACTTCTTTGGAGAAGGTAACATTACAGCAGTATATGCAGAACGTCAAGGACATAGACTGTACATGATGTAATGGATAAAAAATCTTTATGTTGTGATGCAGCACACAAGGACACATACATGAATTAAATTACATTTACTATATGCTAATAGTGTGGTATAGTCATTATTGAATTCGTCAAACTTTTTTTTATTTCTGTTCCTGTTTTGCTGGGCACTTACTCTTTGAGCCTTATAAGTAATGCCCTTACCATGGAGATACCTGTAATACACGTTAGAGTTGTTTGTGGCAGAGGGCAGCGCCTGGCCTTCACAAAGAGGCCACATCGGTTTCGGCTGATTGCAGCTGTGGCACTTGCTACGTGTGGCTGAAGGGACTGGCTACCTGCTGCACATTTTAGTCTCTGAATCCATCACTGCCTCTTCTTAAACCCACCACAGGGACAACTTCACAAGGTCAGTCGCCCACATATGCACACAGACTCTCCCTCAGCCACAGCTGACAACTTTTATTGTGAAATCAGAAAGTAGTATGGAAATGAAGTCGTTGTTTACATGAGGTGAGATGAAGGTGAAATATCAGCATGGCATGATAATTTGTTGTCACGACAAACTGGAGGCTCGATAACACACCTGAAAGCAGAAATACAAAAGTAAATTCTAAAATAAAATAAAATCCTTTTGTATATTAATCTGTTTTTCTAACAGATGCCATAAAGAGTATGTGAGTTGGAGATACAGAAGAAAAAAAAAGGAAGACAATAAAGAGCAGCTGCTGACAACTTCTACCTTTAGGGAAATCAAGTAGAAGGAAGCCTATTTCTGAAACAAATGTGAGACAAGAATTGTGACATTTTCCAAACCCACAAAGCACGGGACTCTGCAGACATTTTGGGTGAGTCCTTCCTCCTTCCCCCTCACCCGCTACTCAACCTCCATCACCATTCCTCAACATATTGCACCTGTTCAATTATTTAACCACTACTCTGTGGTCCGGTCTTGAGCTGCAGTGAGAGCTGTACCTGCCGATTAGAGCAGAGCGTGTCACCGCAGCCAGCAACGAGAGAGAGAGAGAGAGAGGAGAGAGAGAGAGAGAGAGAGAGAGAAAGAGAGAGTGAGAGAGAGAGATGCCTTCGGCCACATTATGCTGGTGGAAATGTCGTTACCTCTTTGTAGGCTTGTAATTTCCAGTCTTTGGTCTCCTGGGGGATCAGAGGATTTGTATGCATGTGAGTGTGCATTTGTAAAACAGCCATCCAGTGCATATGCATAAGGTCTTCATAATGGTGGAAAGGATTTTTGAAGGTAAAACTAACAAATTTGAATAAATCTCAAAATATCCAGATACTGAATATGGTTGTTAAAGAATAGATTTCTCTGAATTTTGGGAGAACTAAGGATCTAGATACAGCAGAGTCATCATAATTACTGACAAAATCAGTTACTGTCAAAAGGATTTTCATCCATCAGGTAAAGAGGCTGAAAAATCAACCATGAACCAGACAAGCTGTCTGTCATCTGATTGTTTTTGCCATCCTTAACAATTACAACAATAATAATAGATGGGTTTTTTTAAATGATATTTTTATCCTGTTTAACTTAAGTCTTCATCTACAGATTGCAATCATCTTATGTTAAATGAAGAAGAAATTATGATGAGAATCTATCCTTCCACTAGGGGGCACTATTCTTGCAAGTACAGATCTTGAAAGCCCAATTTCACTTTATTGTCCAAGGTTTAAGCATTTGTGGGGTTTTTGAGGTTGTATCTTCTTAAACCGTTGTTTGCACCACGGACTGCTGGAGTCGTAAGGTCTTCACTTTCCCAGCCCTTCTCTGACTGGCAGGGTCCAAGGGCTTAGGTAAAAACTGGAGACGGAGAGTTAAGGAAATACAGTGCATGCATTGCCTGATGGTGTGTGTGCAATTTAACCTACGGCTATGCTCATTGCTCTCCTTCCATGTCCTTTGTCCCACCAAAACCAGTTGGACAGTTTGAGTCTTACTTACTGGACATCTGTTGTCAGTTTCAGGCATAGATATTCAAATTGTACTAGATTTATTAATCTAAGTGTCACAGGGATTATGCAAATGAATAAGAAAAAGAAGAGAAAAAGATGGGAAATAAAGTTTAGATGTCAGTAAAGTTAGTATTCACCAGAGGGAGATAGTTTGGAGACAGCATTGGATCATGGCTGTGAGCCTCGTCCCCTTGTTGTGGCCTGATTCAAACACTGGATCCAAATATTGTCTGTGTTTTGGAGATGCTGAAGGGCCTGACACCTGCTGGAGTGGCTCTGCCAAGTTTTTTTTCTGAAGCAGATCTAGAAATGGACAGTTTGAACCAATATCAACATCACATATCAACATAAATGCAAAAATAAAGAAATGGATAACGAATAGAGCTTTTGTGCCTGATCCTTACTGAAGAAAAATTCGCACTCCTCTCAAGTTTAAGCAACTTGTGTCTGAGCATTTTAGCATCCATGAGCTAATAGTTATGGTTTGCTGCCTAGTATTTTGTTTTGGGTTTAACGCTGTACATAGCAGTTGACGTTTGTAAGAAGCTGGTGGACACTGAATACTTCTCCCCAGCAGGTACTGTATATACACAGACTATTAACAGTAACCACATTAGTTTTCCATAATATATGTGTGGGATGTATTGTTTGTATAGGAATTGTCAGTGTTTGTGTGTCCGTCAGTCCGTCTGTCTGTCCGTCCGTCCACCAAATATCTTCACAACCGTTGCACATTACTGGGGCGGCAAAGGGGATGAAACTGAGATGATGACCTTGACATTGAGAAAACTAGGTCAAGGTCAAATGACAACTTTTGTACATTTTTTCGCACATATTTCAAGAACCAGATAAGATAGAAAGACGAAACAAAAGGCGTTATATTCAGGGAGGCAAGGGGATGAAGATTAGATCACAACCTTGAGCTTGAAAAACTTGATCAAGGTCACATTTTCACTTTTATACCTTTTTAAGTACAAATCCTTGAAACCTGATGAGGTATAAGCACAAAACAAAAAGCAACATTTTCAGGAAGCCAGAGGCACAAAAATGTGTAGGTCAGGGTAAAATTTTGAATTCTGGGGTGTCGCGGGATGTTGCAGTCTCTGACTGCCTTGTTTTCATATTGTTCTGGGGTTGACCCGAAATTGAATTTTTTTGACCAATGACATGTTACGTCACAGAAATAACTGGTCACCGCATAACTGGTTAGGATGAAGATGAGAATTATGAGTCGAGTTCTTGTTACCCAGGTTTGTATAGCACATGCTGACAACGCGAGGATAAATGACATTGAACTTTCCAGGTAACCCCAACACAATTTGAGTGTGTTTTGAATGTAACTGGAACATACGATGCTGAGCAGCCAGACTGAAAAAGTTGCTTAAAGTATGAAAAGACAAAAAATAGTAATTATGAACATTCTTTTGTTTAAATTGATGGACCAGATGTTGGGAAAAAGAAATTCATAATTACAGACCTATATACTATTAACCATTAAAAAAAATTTTGTATAGTATTTTTATATACTATAAATATAATATACATTTTACACAGCATTTAAAGAAGGTTTAAATGCTGTGTAGGAAGTTCCCGGATCAAGTCACGTGCAGAGTTTGTATGTTCTCCATGTGTCTGCGTGGGTTCTCTGGCTTCCTCTCATCTCCAAAAACATGCACTTCAGGAAAATTGGTTGGTCCAAATTGCCTGTAGGTGTGACTGTGTGTGTGCGTGTTTGTCCGTCTAAATGTGGCTCAGCGGTGCACTGGCAACACGCCCGAAGTGTACCCTGCCTCACGCCCCCAGTCGGCTGGGATAGGTTCCAGCACCCAGTGACAGTGGAAGAAGCAGGTATTGAAAATGAAATAATGAAATATTTCGTCAGAAATCCAATTCCTGTATGCTGGACCCCTCAAGAAGCCTGGGGGCTGGACGTGGACGCAGGACACCACTTGTACAGCTCTTAGTTTTCCCGTCATGTTAAAAGCCACACCAAGAAAATGCTATTATCTATTCTCCTACAAAGTGAAAAATGCAATTCTCTTGCGATCAATTTGGCTGAAGCTCCTAAATGATATATTGTTAGTGTGTTTTTCACAGGTGCCAAAAGCATTTCTTCTATTGAAGACCACCACTCCTCCTTAAAGCCTGTTTCGACTTGTCCCTAATCTACCTGTGGGATTATACTGTACAGATTGGAAATAGATCACATAAGAAAATCTCAGTACCTGGAGTGATTCTTTCTTTCCTACCTTGGTGAACGTATATTGGCAGGCTTTGGGGCTCTGGCGCAAAAAGTGAATGCATGGGTTTCTGCAGATGACTGTGAGGCAAGGAAAGATTGAAATCTCCCTCCTTTCTGTCCGTGTGTGGTGGGGGAAATGGGTGAGTCTCCTCGAAATAGGCAGTGATAGATGAGGTACATGGAAGAAGACAGCAACCCCTGCTCTCCAGCCTGGCTGAATCAGGAAACTGTCTGCCAACTAAATACCTCTCTCACACTCTCATTATAATTTCGTCTCTTTTCTTTTGCCTTCTTATCTTCCTGTGTTTGCAAATCAATCGTTTTGTTAGTGCTTACCTGACAACAGATCTTTAGTAATTTAGTGCTTTATTTCTCTCCTTAAAGAGTACTACACCCTCTGCAGCTTCTCTGCTTCCATCAGGAATGTATACATATATATTGTTAGTGCTTTTATATATTTAAACATCTAAAAACAAACAAACATAAATATTTTTTGATTTAGATTCAAGGGTGGATTTTATGGGTACAGGTTTTGCAAAGTTCTTTAACAGATTTGCTCTCAGTGAACCCCCCCCCCCCACATAACTCACCGGTTGTGGTCTCTTGTGAAGGATGGGAAAGACTTCCAGGTCCATTGCACTGGGCTGAATGTCCAGTAATGACAGGTACAGATCATCTTTGACCTCTGACCTTTAAAAAGGTTCCTTGTTGAAACCCACTTGTCCAACGTAAATGTTGCTTTTTTGTCCTTTCAGTTGTGGCTTTACTCTTTTTCTAGCCTTTGGGTGCTTCTTTATTCATTGCTTGAATAAATGTACATGACCCCTTAAAATAACAAGCTCTGCCCCAGAGGGCACACTTGAGCGATGTGACATTCCAGCTAACCTGAGATGACTTTTAACGGAATGATGAGGGAAGGACGGTAGGAGGATTTGAGGGAAACACAGATGATAAGGAGGGATGGCAGGCTGGACGAAATCAAATCAGCGTAAGCAGATACATTAAGCAGAAAGGGTTAGGGAGAAAATATGAAATAAAAAATAACAGAAAAAGAGCCTTTGTTGTCTGGAAGAAGCATCGGCTATTATCTGTCTGCTACTCATTAGTCCTTAAAGATCTTTATATAGTTATTGATTCACATTTGACTGCTCACTCTTGTATGAAACACCTACACGTCTAGTTTAAGGTCTATTCCAAACTCAATAGTTATTCTTCATCTAATCAGTGGAAGTTAATGCTTTACAAGCAGTCCCTATAAAATCTTCAGCGTTCCTAATGAGTCTGTTGTGAGATCATAATGACCGTAGAAAGAAATGTGGCTGAGGGTATTTCAGCTGGGTAAAGACCTGCATTGGTCTCCCTCTTCTTCCTGGCAGTCACGTCCAGAGAGAACAAATACTTTATTTCCTTTTCCTGCTAAACGGTTTTTATGTCTTGCTTTGTCTATTTATGCACCGTAGAACATTCAGCACACACTATTTTTTTCTGTCTGCAGTTTATTTTAAAGGGTGGACATTTTGATGTGGTGTTGCATTGCCTTTCATTTAAACGCTTAAAAACATTGTCTTCCATTTATACTTTTAATGAGTCTTTTGTTTAGTTACATATTTATGCATGTAGTTATTGAGTTTGTCATGACAGCGGTAATAAACTCAATTCTGCACTACATGTGAAGTGTTTTAAATTAAAAGCAGAGATGGGAGACTTTAGTTTCAAATAGTTTGTTTAGTTGTTCAATCACTAAGCTGCTTCCCAACATTGTTTTAAACAAAATTTCTTCCATCCTCTTCTCTTCATTTAAACAAACTGTGTCTATTTACTTCCCTTCACAGCTTAGAATTAATTCACAATTGTTTTTGTGTAAATTTCCTGTTACAAATTTACTGCATTAACAGAATAGTGCTCTAAATTCTTCGTGCATTTAACCAGCCAATGATGGCTGTCCTCATACTGTATTTCACTAATATTTTCACATTTTCAAAATATAGAAAACAATTTATTCAATCTGTAAACACATTTGGATATTTAATGTCACCAAAACTTTACAATTGCTCAGTTTTATTGTGAGATGGCCTGAATGAATGATGAGGAACATTTAAAATCATTCATGCAAATAATTCATTGACTGCATATGGAATCCAGGGCTGAAACAAACTATTACTATATCTATTGTAAGATTAATTGGTGGGAATATTACTGCAATAAATGAAAGACCCAGACATTTTGTCAGCAATTATTAATGCTTTAACATGTAACTATATTCATTGCTGCTGATGGGGACTTCTAAGAAGCTAAGGAGGACTTCTGGATGTTTAAGTTCTGACTATGCCTTCCATAACAGAAGTGTGTCAGGTGGTTGAAGATGAAGGAATGAAGGAGGCATCTTGTGCGAATGGTTCTGTTACCTGTGCCTCCTTACCTTTGGTTTTGTTTGGCATAAAACACTTAAATGAAATCGGATCTTATCTGGGATTTAGGTCTAAGTACATAGTGTTGCTTCTGCACTCAGAGCAATGCCATTTAGCCACAGCCCTCAGGTTTGGTGAAAACTAGTTATGGCCTTTTGTGTTTACTGTGATCTTATAAGTAAAGCTTCAGTTTGCTCATTGAGAGACCCTGGCCCAAACAAAAACCTCAAAGCAGATTAAAAACAGCAGGTTAGACATGACTCAGCTAGCTATCATTTGTACCACCATTAAATATTTTTCTTCATATATTTGTTAAAATTATCAGTCTTGACGTTACGTTACATATTTGATGCTTAGAAACAGTAAAAAAATAAATAAATTCATACAGCTCACGTGACTTTGCATCTTAATTATGTCGCATTGCTGCTATGTAAGTGTTTATTTTAAAAAAATTCAAAATATGACTCAACTGTGAATGTTGTTTGAACATGAGCGACAGAACGACTTTCAGCATTTGTGATATTATCTGGTCTACAAAAATGGGTAGTTAGTAGTTGTTGATCTATAAAAGAGTTTTCATATTGATCACTGATAATCTAATAAATAGTATACAAATTGTCTAAGATATTTCATGGCTTCTAAAGAAATGTTAAAACATTTATAATTTTCGCAAGATATTTAAAGCTGCTGTTGTAATGACAAAAAGTATTTTGCATGTTCACCAAAATAGTTGCAAAAAAGAGAATTTAAAGATGAAAAGCGTTTTATGACATAGTATTTGCCAATGTTCATTTAATTTATGAGGCAGCATGAGCAGCAAAACTGATTCACTGCAGCCTTCTGATTCTGTGTGATCTAATAGCTGATCTAAAAGCATCGTCACACTTTGAATTGTTTCACCACCAGAGTCAGACAAATACATGAAAGATAATAATACTGGAATTATATTTGACAGTGGTCACGATGTCCTGAAAAATCACGAGGGAAAGATATGCATGTAAAGCTTTGGTGTAATGAATGAGGCATTCTACCACAAGCATGGTCATATACTGTATACTACACATTCACAAATACAGTTGATGCTGTTGAAGAGCTTTTGTCAGCCTCTTAAAACATTGGAGCTTTGATTGTGCATTTCTGTAACATGATGCGATCTAGCCAAATGACATGGATTTGAGTGACTTCTCCCCCCACTAATGTTGTATTCAATAAAGATAATGATGATGGAATAATGCTAATTAATCAAGTCACACTGCAGACATTTGGATGTCAGCTTTACCATCCATTCACTTCAGTCAGTCACACACAGGACTGTTGGAACTTCTGTGTTTCTTTATTCAACATTATCATGCTTGTTGTTTGAGAAAATCCAAAAATAATCCTTTTTCTTTTTTGTGGTTTGTTTCACAGATAATTTTGAAAGTCTAAAAAGGTAAGATACTATATTTTCAAATGCAAAACTGGTTTATTTAAGCTGCAAAATCTTCCCATCTCCCCCTCTGCCAGTCATTACTGCTGCTGCCCTGCTTGCAGGTTGCTGCTGCATTGTCTACATCTAGGAGGTAGTTCAGGGGTGGGTTTGATAACATTTGATGACATTCAGGTGAGTGCTATTTTTACAAAGTTTTAGAAATAAGAAGAGCAATTTTTTTCACTGGAATCCTACATGTCTTACATACAGTATTAAGATATTGTTACCTTCAAAAGATATTTAAGCTAAGATTAGTTAATGTTAATACTCTAGCATAACTGCAATCAGGTGTAAATGGCCACATGAGTTTAAGGTAGGATCACAAGTTCCTGCTTTGCCAAAGTCCCTTCTCATTTTTTTTTTTTTACACACACATCGCTTTTACACACTGGTAACACATAAGACCCACTTAATGTTACACGAAGGATTTTTATCAGCACTTGTCGCTGACCAACACCACCATTACGGTGCTGATGATAATCAATCTTAAATCAATTAGTCTGTAATTGCTGAGTCAATGGGGTGGGCTGGTTAAATATTGATAAGCGTCTAAAAGGCCCATCAGACACTATCGACGGCTCGGGGAAACAGACAGCCTTGCTTCAGCTGAGCTTGGAGAGGGGAGTGATGGAGAGGTGGCTCGGGGGCTTGGGTCATATTCTAAACTCAAGCTGGCCATTCCAGTGATCAATTCAAACCTCACTATGACTGGCTGTAAGCTCCACTCCACTGTAGCCTCAGTATTATTGTTGGAATTAGTTACTCAGGTTGTCAAGACAAGAACCTCTTTGAGACATGGCTCTGGGCATTATGCACATCCATGAAACCATGAACGTAACTGGAAAAACGAAGTCATATGTATTCCAGTGGCAAGACAATGGGAAAACTTGAAAACCGTGTGAAGACAAGGCTTCTTTTAATTAACATATTGTGTATACTGAATATGGTTGCAATACAAAGGTACATTCTATACAATCAACATGTATTGAAAATTACTGTGCCCGATGGAACAGAGTTCCCCTGCATAGCCAACGTGAACTATGCACGTTGGTGTTATGGCTGCTTTGCTTGCATATTTTTAACAACTGTATTATCTGTTAGGAAAGCCTTAAAAGCCTTATATTAGTGTGTTTTTTTTAATCACAACAAGATCAACTTTCATTTGTTTTCCTTGTGCAGCCGTGCATAATTACTACATACTGTATGATAATTAGATGTCGCTGGAGCTATAGCATCTCATCATTTTTCAGCACGCTGCAGTAATTGATCAGCATGTGGCAAAGGTGTTCTTGCGTTTCCTGACTGCTCACCGTTATGAAGGAGGTTTAGCTTTTGTCAGCCACCAAATACTATTATCTTAAATAAAAACTTGTATTTATAAAAAATGCAATCTCTAGCACCAGACATCTAATCTGATCATGCAGTGATATTGAAAACATGGGTCAATTAATCATGTTGTTATAGTATGAATATACTTCCTTAAGAAATATTAGTTGCCATTCCTATAATTTTTCTCCTCCTTCGTGAAGTTAAATTCATATCAGATGCATCAGTAAGGATTAGAGATGCCTTCATGCTTGTCGTTTCAAGCAATAATTGAGCAATTAGTGTTGATACTTCATGTTAAGCTGTTTAAGTTTAGCAGGCAGCATGTTTATGTGGACTACGCTGAAACAGAACTCCTTCTTGTATGAGAAAAAAACAACAAGATAGTGTGTATAAGGATTACATATATTTGTCACTCATACCCTGATCACAGTTTGGGTTGATGTGCGTTAGACCTATGTGTAAAATAAATTACATACTGGATTGCCTTCTTTCTGGTTGAGTGTGAAAGAGTTTTCAGAAGCCCACCATCTCAGAAGCCCACTGCAGGTTGAACACCACCAGCACACTATGTCTTTTTAAGCACACAGATAAAGGTTCATTATTCAAGGTGCCATACACTATAATATACTGCGAAAAAACAATCCTCTCAAGATACTTGAGAAATCATGTAGTTTTCATTTGGCAGCATAAATGTGCTTGGCACAACAACCAGGATTCTCAGTTTTCTCCCCCCCCCTCTCTCTAATATATATATATATATATATATATATATATATATATATATTTCATATATGTATATATATGTAACTGCTGTGTACCCGTCCCGCCAAGAATCTACACACACGGGCTGGTTGGATGATGTGGTTTTACTTAGGGTAGCTGCAATGAGTGGTCAACAACAGACACATACAATGTGGTAACCACCTCCACTGTTAAGGCGTCGGAGCAGGGTGCTGGGCAGAACTGACGCCAGTATTTGACATATTACTATTTTTACAATTACCTTAACTGCATATAAAATGTCTTAATATAATGAATTTTAACAAGTGATCGTATAGTGGTGAATGTTTTTTACAATTAATGGCATACAACATGTTTTAACTTATTTTAACCAACATCATCCTTTTTTAAAAAATGTTTTATGAATTAGAAATATGAAATAGAAAATAGAAATATGAAACGTACAATCCAAGACTCATTTATATAAAATAAATAAAGAAGTAGCCTAATGGCGCTCTTTAGAGGTAGCCAACAGATAATACAGGCTTTGCCTAAAAAGGCGGGCAGCGCAACACATGTATGTCTTGAATTAATAGTAAACGTCACGCGTGGCACAACATTCGACCATCTTACCGGAGCAGGGTGCTAGGCAGAACTGACACCAGACATCTGCTTCCGATCTGTTTTATATAGACTCCAGTAGAGGGCGCTATTGAACCTCTCAAAGCAGGGTGAACTATATGCATACTTTAGCAGGAATTTCACAAAAATAAATAAAGTGTTTCATATACACCTTACATATAAATATATATAAAATAATGTGCAGAAGCTCTGCAGTATACCTTATTTGCTGTTACCATTATTCCAAAAGCTTAAGAAAGGACTTGACCAAGGACTTTGTCCTAATTATCATGCTGGCTAAACAAGCTGTGTCGGTTAAATGGCGTTTGCAACAGGTGCAACCTCTGGCTGCTTATAGCAGCTACTTCCTGACACTCCCAATCAGTTTGATTGATTGGCTCCTATAGCCACTCCCTAACTCTGATTGGCAGCTTAACGACAGGGAGGGGGAGGAGGATAGCTAAAGAAGACAGCACATTTTATTGTCCAGTACTAAGCCAAAATCGGTTTCTTAAGATGTATGTGTGCAAGTGCCTCAGTTGTTGGCCCACAATAAAGGCAGCATCTGAAAAATATTCATCCATAATAATCTGTCTGGATTCTCTTCTTTGGCTTTCCCAAAACCTGTCACATCTATCAAGATTTGTTGGCTGCTGGAGTCCAATTGCCCCTTAAAACGCATCAATCTCACTGAATGCCTGCGACAACTTATGCTGACTGTCCAAGTGACTCGTGAAATAACCAACTCATACCAAACCGCTGTAGAAAAGTGATCTGTCTTCGGAAAACAATACTCACAGTCATGCTAGCATCTATCTGCATTTGTTTCTCACATGCAGTTAAATAGCATTAGCCTTTGAGAAGGGCGATTAGCCTGTGATTTGATAGAAATGCTTTTCTTTTACTGTTATAAATCAAGACAGGGTTCAGTGTTTCTAATTTGATGTTGACCCTTCCTTTGTGTCTTGTCTTGAAACAGCGTGCTTAGATGCCTTCTGCTACCAGTAAGACTCTAACATAAGATGCGTCCATACAGCAAAGTATCCACAAAGGCTTTAATTGAAACAGTTTAAATCTGGCATTAAGTCTTTGATACAGAGCCTTCTCTCATCTCCTCTGCTGAATTTCGCCTGCTTTACTAACGGTCTTGATTAAATCCTTTTAATCACAGATGTTTTTTGACAGTGCACTTTGCCAGTTCTCACTTTCACAATTGATTCTAAATATGTGATTTAGAAGTTGATTTAAGTGATAAATATGATTTGCCTCATTTTTCATCTTAGTAACTGTCAGTCAGTCATCTTCAGATTACCACCGCTGTATCCGCCGCAGCGGGTCACGGGGAGCCGGAGCCTATCTCGGCGGCATAGGGCATGAGGCGGGGGACACTCCGGGCACGACACCAGTGCACCGCGGAGCCACACACAAAGACATACAACCATGCACACGCACACTCATCCCTACGGGTAATTTGGAACGGCCAATCAACCTGAAGCGCATGCTTTTGGAGGTGGGAGGAAGCCGGAGAACTTGGAGAGAACCCACGCAGACACAGGGAGAGCATGCGAACTCCACACAGAGCGGGACTCGAACCCAGATCCGCCTTGGTGTAAGGCAGCAGCGCTAACCACCGCGCCACCGTGCCGCCTGCTCAGCCAGCCTTTTCAAGATAAATAAATAATTTAAAAAGGTAGCTGTAAATAAGGGCACACTCCAAAATTAAACAAAAAATTACCATAATAACTGGCTGGGTTGTAGATCAATAATGAAAATCAACTATTACATGGCCAGATAGTGCCAAAGTATTCAGCTTAATGAACAGATATCTCGCTTTTACTGAAAAGGCTTTAACAAGAATTTTCAACCTTGGTCCCAGTCCCAATCCACAGTATTTTAAATTACTTCATGACGGGTTTGTTGTTGTTATGCCTAACATGCAGGCTAAATAATTCATTTGCCAAATAAATCCCTTTTGCAATTTACTGGTCAATGAAGTCCAAGGGTATTTAGCAGAATGCAGTTGCTCATCGTGAATTTAAAAAAAAAAAAAAAAAGCCATGGATTTAATTAAAAAGCAATCATCAATTAACAGCAGTATTCTTTTTTAAATGCTCATTACAGCTTCTGAAATAGTCACTAGACACTTGATGTATGGGAGGAAAGGTGAAATTTCTTGTAACTCAGAGCAGGTTGACTTCTCATAGACTCCCCATTGGTAAAATTCAAATCACCCAGCAAGTGTATGCATGACTGGAATAAACACCATAGAGTTCATACAAACCTACCTGGCATTGTAGGTTTAATCAATTCCCATGTTAACCTGAAGGCAACAATACTTTTCCTTCTAAATGCTCTTGGCTGTTTTGTACTGGCGAGCGATTAAATTAATGCTAAACATAAAACAAGCGGAAATAGTATTTTCACTGCCAGCTCAGGATGGGACAAGTGGGAAGAACAATTGAATAGAAAAAAATAACAGCAGCTAAATATTTAACCTCAAACCCTGACAGATTTGGAGTTGACACTTTATTTTGCCTTCTTGTCAGGTCTGTATTTCTAGACGTGAGAAACTTTCATTCAAACCCATAAAACAGTCATCCAAGACTTTGATCCAGAAGGAAACCAAGATGTACAAGCAGCCCGCTGATGATTAATGAGAGGATGAATTTGTGTGTCTCATGTGTAAATCATTATTTTCTGAACTTGGAAACTGGGATTTATTTGTATTTGTACATCATCTTTTTCAAAAACTGTTGTTTTGACATAACTGTACAAGGAAGGACTTCAAATATTTTCCACTCTACGGAATAGCATTGATGTATAGCTTTCTTCTCAATACAGTGTCCTAGAACAGAAAAAAAGACACTGTGACTAGTCAGTTCTTCAGAATCATATGGGCTGACATTACTGACATTTAGGCCCTTTCTGCAGACTGATTCATGTCATGTCTCTAATGATGCTAAAGTGGCAGATATGCTGTGCGTCTGCTGGATTTTTATTGACGACGAGTGTATTTGAGAAACCTTTGTAACTTCCCTTTGATAGTTCTCCCGTTGCTCAGTTAAATGTGAAGAAGAATCAAGCACATGCTGCTTTGACGACATTAAATCCTGTTAGGATTAGTGATAAATGCCTCTCAAATATTAGTTAATCACTGGCTGGTGAGAAACACAGCCTTTTGGGCGCCTTGATTTTCTTTATGCAATTGCAGATTATCTGCTATTATCACCTTCTTTAATGTGTAGAAAATGCAGAAGCCATGCCTGAAATATCATCTTGTTGATTGGAGAACTAGGCATGAATAGATTACCTCCTGATCTATTTTACAAGTGAGAGTGTGGCTTATGTGTTGTGTGCAGGGCAGGCCAATATTCATCTGAGGGGTGGGGGATGGTGCGGGATAGTATAGAGCTATTTTTAATCAAACAGCCCCTCCAGCAGTTGCCCACCAGGTAAATTGCAGTGTCTCCTTCTGACACATACTGGGGAAGGAGAAAATGCTCCTCGCGTGTCGGCTGTGCTTAATTCTGGCTTGCAGTTGTGCTGGGCTTTAACAAGGCTGCAGCGAAAGCAATGCACAGGAATCAGCTTGCATAATTGCAGTATTGTGCAATCATGGGAACTGACAGGGGTTTTTGTTTTGCTGTCACAGATTGCCTCATGTCATGCTGGGCATGCATGCAAGCACCCATGCCAGAATGGCAGGTTGAATTTGAATCACGCAAGTGTTCCTGCATGGTATCCTACAAGACACATGGCCAACAGAAGTCTAACATGTGTCCGTGAACACTGTTACCATCAGTCATTGTTGGCGCCTGTAATGATGTAAAAAGAACGAGCTACATTCAATAGAAGTAGATTGTAACACAAGCCGCAAATTATAGTGAAACATGAAAGTGAGCAGTCATTGTGGTGGAGAACGAAGACAACATGAGATAAACAGGAAATGAAAAGTATGGAGCAGTCATGAATATTAATATTTGCAATTGTTTTGAGTCTTTTGGTCTCATTCAATGGAATGGGATTGTGATTGACAGGCAGATAGCAATGGCACACCAATCAATCAACCACTTGAATGAGCAGTATTCCCAGCACCATATGCTACCTATGTAGGACACTGTCTCTTGGATGCGCAACTAATCTGCATTTTTTATAATTTGATTTGAATGACTAACAAGACCCACCAAGTGGATACTTGTAGAAAGGGCTGAATATTCAGTGAAAATGTTAATGCATCATTTTATGGAAATTAGGCACTAAGCCAAGAAGGAGCAGATTCACAAACACCTGTTTGCTTTTGATGTTCTGCCACAAACCTGCAGTCATTTCAGTCTGCAAAGGAAAGACTTAAGCTTGAAGTACTTCAAGTATAACTTAGACTCAGCTGAGTTAATGCATCCATAAGGCACATAACATGAAGGATAAAATAATTAACTAATCTATTCAAACATGTTTACCAAAGGAATTCTTTCTCTTAAAGAGAAAAATACAGCTGGAGCATGGGACATTCAAAAAGCAGTTTTTCCCCACGAATACGAATTCATCATCTTTACATAAACTCTGTCTTTATCACTCCTCCTGGATAATAGAGGATTCCTCATTCTTAAAAATCCATTTTCCCCAGATTTAGATTATGAGAAGAAGACGAATAAAATATTTAGTTGTACTGGCACGCAGCCATCAATAACCAGTGGGTTATAGCAAAGAATGGTTCAGGAAGAAGCAATGGGAGTCCAGTTGTGACTTCAGACTTACTGTAGAAATGGACTTGTGTAAGTCAGCAGCAGGCTGTAGTAGCAGGAAAGGAAAAAATAAACTATATTTTATTAAAATCAAAACCAAGAGGTGAGAAAGGGAGAATGACATGGATACATTTCAAGGTAATCAACACCTCTACCTGGTTTAGAATGTGTCTCTCATCTTCTGTGATGAATTCCCTTAAGCAAGCTTGACAATTATCTCATGTTCTGTCAAACCAAATAGCACTACAGTCACACAGTCACAGATTATTTTAAAGACAAAAGACTGTGAAACACAAAGCTTCTTCAAATTTCACTTTAACACCCAGCACTGTTTGCAGAATGTCTGCTTCCAGTGTGCTGAGTTTCACGGGCATGATTGAAGGGTGTCAGAGGAACACCTCTGACACCCTTCTGTATGAGAGTAAAGTCAGAATTTTGAGATGATAGAATTCTGAGGACAAAGTCCATCATCAAAAATTTATCAACAAAAACATGTCTTAACAGAACATCTTTTTTTTTTCTTTTTCTTTATGATGCAATGATTAAACTGCCTGTTTTTAGTTCAATGTTATGAATTTGAAAAATAAAAAGTTCTTGTGTATTATGTGTTCTGCACCCCACTTCAAAATTCAAGTAAGATTTTTTGACAAATATACGACGCAGTGCAAATCTTTTCCCAAACTGTGAATCGCAATCAAGGATTTCAATTTTTTTCTAGATGGATGTCCAAGGATAGTGGACACCTACCTAAGCTCTTGGTGTAATATGTGGCCCCTTTGTGATACCTAATTTTAAAAACTCTGACATCCTCAACTGGTCTCCACTGTCCGACTTTAGGTGTTTTGAGCTCTATATATTTAGTTTTGTGAGTTTAAGACACCAGTATTAACTTTCATTAAAATGGATGACTTTGCAATTTACTTTCATCCTCATGAGCCTCTTTGATTTTGTGGGCTTTAAGATGCATTTGTGGGAAAATTAGATATAAGGATGAGATTAATAATTCAAGACCAGCTAATTTAAATGGTGTTTATTTATTCTGATTAAGGTATGTGGTGCGTTCTGTCCTTTTTAGAAAGCCACTAGTTGGAATTAAGTATCAGTTCATGTTAATAAAAAAAAAAAAGGTTTCTTGACATGTGGACAGTCAAAGCTGTGCTAAGCTGCCAATTGTCAATTACTTCCAATTGCATCCATGTGTTTAATAATAGACCAACAAAATGTTGAATTTCTCAGTTGAGAAACTTGATGGGCAGTTTTATGTAAAACTGGTAGAGCTCAAACAAATAATTGTTTTTATTTTGAAAAGAACAAATAATTCAACATCTCCTATCCTTTGCATTTAAACACTGCAGCATAGTCAAATATCATTATACAATTTTACTGGTACTACTATTACATTCTACGTTTCTGCTTCTAAATAAAAAGGGTATCAGAGACATGTACCTTTCAGTGACCAGAGTGGCGACTAAAACCATCTATTGCCATGTCTGCCATTGATGCAGCTCGAAATTGCATGTGTTGAAATGCTTTTTCAATTCATCATACTGACATTGGGTACTTCAAATGTGGTCACTGTTCTTGGCGTTCAAATATTGTCAAGTCCCAGCAGGGTAGACTTAAGACTGAGCGAGCTTTGGAATTGAGATGATAAGACCTGCAGGGTGTTTTTTTTTTTCCCCTCAGTAAATGAGCACAGACGACCACTGCCCCAGGAGTCGATGTTTAGAAGTGAAGTTTTAAATTTAAATAGACTCTGCCTCACAGTGTAAGTGTAAAATAACTCTTCCCTTCCCCATACATTTTGTTGCTGTATTAGCAGCTATCATTTTTGTGCTGTTTGTATTTTCCTCCTCTCAAAGGAAAGGTGACAGTAGTGCATGCGTGTATAAAATGTTATGGTTGGAAATTTTCTTTGGGCCAGCCAGCTCTAGGCTGAACTTCTGCTGCACTGTCTTTGAATTACTTTGCTGCATACATCTGACCATGCTATGTCTTTCATTTTTCCTGAATGCGTTACTTTCTTTTAACTTTAGACCAATTATATCGAGACATCCTAAAATAAAATGTTTAAAGGCACTGTCAAATCGTTGTCAATTTATGTGTTTTGAAATCTCTTATTTCATTACTTCATTTGTCTTTCTTCCTTGCATATTGTACACAGATATCTTGTCATGTTTGTAATTACATGCTACCTTGATAAATGAGCAACTAATTACCTACATTTTTTTTACAGTACAGGTAATTTGAAAGAACGAAGCAGCACAAATTGTCCGGCATATAAATCATGCATATACTTCTGTGGTTTACTGTCATTAGAGTTTCCTGACATAATGATAGTGAAGATAACAGTGATATTTAAATATGAAATATTAACATAATGCACATAATACACATAGATAATATCATGATGATGCAAATAATGAAACACCTGATGTTGTATAAATAATCCAACACCTGTTAAATTCGTGCTTTTCTGTAATTTGTTTTTTTCTGTTATTGTGTATTGGATGGAGGAAATGCACATCTTGTTGCCACAAGTAAAAATAGTAATGCTGTGTGGATACTATCATCTTAATAATAACAATAACCAATTAATTTATAAAAATAAATATAACAACACTTAATACCCGTGACCCACATAAGCAGAAAAAGCGGTACAGAAAATGAATAAATGAACGAACACCTAATGCAGAAAAAAGGCTTTCCAGAGTTGTATTCTAAAGAAAAAAACAATGTGGAGGGGGCGATCTTTGATTGGCTGGTAGCAACCTCTCAAAGTGTATATTAGGCTTTAGTAATTTTGTGGCCAGCAATACTCAGAGGTAATGGGGATGCAGGTATGCAGCTCACAGCATAAGTCTGCAGCACTGTGATGAACAGCATGTCCACAGTTCAGAGTGGATATCAAGTATGGGACACTGCAGGAGCTTGATTTGCTGGAGGGATTCCTCTGCTGCTGTGTTCGACTGTAGCAACAGAAGTTTCTTGTTGCTGTAAGTGGATGCAAAACTTTTGTGTTTCTCATGTGTATTTGAATAACAAACTATTAGCGTTCTCCTCAGTACAGAGGACGTCACGCTTCCTCATAGAAATTAAAGGTAATTAAAGGAAAATAAAGGTCCCTAGAATGACTAAAACAGGATAGATAATGTATGTGTATGTGTTTACTTTTAGTTTTTGTTTCATCCATATGGAGGAGGTTTTGACATATACTTTTGCATATATATATATAATGTGAGTATATATACTGTGTATATATATGTATGTATATATATATATATATATATATATATATATATATATATATATATATATATATATATATATATATATATATATATATAGCGACAGAGATTGAAAGAGAGACAGAGAGAGATACACACACACACACACACACACACACACACACACACACACACACACACACACACACACACACACACACACACACACACACACACACAAAGGGGATATTGGCAGTGAGACAGCTGTGGCTCAAGTAAATAGAGGCCGGTCTATATGTATTATTAAGTATCATAGTTTTTCTATTATCTATCAAAAGAGTTCATTTACAGGCTAGCTGGTATCTTAGACAGCTGCTTATGCTTCATTAACATCCTGCAGCATGGCTCCCTTCACCACCCAGAGAGAGTTGTTTGTAGGGGTCCAAACAGTGCAGATGTTTTTTTGTGTGTTTTTTTTAACTTATAATATTATCTGACATTCTGGATGGAATATGCAGCATATAGATAAATAGTTGGTGATTGGTAAGGCTGTTTTTATCAAATGTTCTTGAATGAGGTTCAGTTAGATGGTGCCTCTGTCAGAATGAAGGTCAGTGGGAATGTCCAAGATCAGCACTGCTGCCAAGCTTATAGGCCACAACCCTGTGTAATCAGAAGGGATTAAACCAAAACACATTTGGAATCGCTTTCAGTGCTGTAATATCTGTTCCTTTCAAAACATGCAACCCCAGCTGTGGACACAAACCCTGCACATACACCCTCTTTTTGAATCACCCTATATAGAAAAATCACTCCCATCCAAGAACAACACACATAAAATCCTATGCATGAATACATACACACACAAAAAAGCAAACATACAGACACATTGTAACTGTACTGTGGTTAATTCTCCTGCTATAGAAATAG